>NC_053427.1:50262435-50609787 GCF_007990345.1 Gossypium hirsutum
TATGTTTGATTAAGCTCAAGAGCAAAGGGAAATAAATCCGATAAAGGGAAGGAAAAATGGTCGAATAGTTAGCGGGATCGTTCGACAACACCCGAGGTAAGTTCTTGAGTTAGAGAGCTTAAATTTCGATGTGATTAAATCATGCTCTATGTGTGGCTATTGAGCGAATGTACAAGGAAAATGTGCCTTGTGTTTGAGTTTCGTAAACGAAAATGAATATGAATGTGCCATGAATTATTGTTAGATGTGCATGATTAATTGAATGCTGTCCGGGCTAAGTCCGAAGGCTTTGTGCTAAGTGAAATATCCGGACTAAGATCCGAAGGCCTTTGTGCGAGATACTAAATCCGGTTAAGTCCCGAAGGCATTCGTGCGAGTTGTTAAATCCGGGTTAAGTCCCGAAGGCATTCGTGCGAGTTGTTAAATCCGGGTTAAGTCCGAAGGCATTCGTGCGAGTTGTTAAATCCGGGTTAAGTCCCGAAGGCATTCGTGCGAGTTGTTAAATCCGGGTTAAGTCCCGAAGGCATTGTGTGAGTTACTAAAACCGGGCTATGTCCCGAAGGCATTTGAACGAGGAGCTATATCCGGTTAAATCCCGAAGGTACGTGATTTGGTAATGAATGAGCTTGCTGTAAAATTCCAGCGAATACTCGAAAAACATCCCAATATGGGGATATGTTACGTATGTGTTAAATATTAATCGAGCCCTTACAAATAAATGTTCGCTCAGTTGATAAACGAGCTACCGGCCTTCGGCCAAGTTAGTTTATGTGTATGTACATAAGGGTTGTTAATGTTGTGAAGCAAGTTTGATATCGGTAAATTGCGTATTATGAATATTCCGTTTAGCTAAATGTGTGCTATTATTTGTGCATGCTGGAATTCCTTGCTCAAACTTACTAAGCATAAATTGCTTACTCGTTACATTGCTCCTCTGTTTTATAGATTTTTGGTTCTCCAGCTATCGGACTCGGGATCTTGAAGTCGAAGTCGCCCACACTATCAAAGGCTCTTTTGGGTACTATTTTGGTTGAATTTTGATATGGCATGTATAGGACTACCCATCGTTGTCTTTCGAGTACTTTATGAAATGTATAAGTGTACAGCCATGCGAAAATGGCTTGTAGAAGTGGAGTATGGCATTAGACCATGCGTATTATGAATGTATAGATGGTTCATGATGTACTATAGTGGAATGGAAGTGTTAGCAATGACCAGCCACTAGAATGGCTAAGTATATCATATGTGGCTTATGTATGACAAGGCCTAGTTGGTCCATGAAACCCCAAATTAGGTAAGGTTTACTTTGAACACAGAAGCTGATAGCAGCAGTGGTGTGGATTGGAAAAATCACAAGAATTCGTAGGAGTGGAATTAAATAGTGAATAAATTATGTAATCGAACCTTGATGAATCTACTTTCATATGGAAGTAACGAAACAATCATAGGAACAGTACAGTAAGAGATATTCGGGTTCTTGTGGAACAGGGCCAGAACAGTTTCTGGATTCCCTGTTCCGACTTTGGAAATTCACTATAAATTGACCAGAGATAATTAGGGTCATACCATATATGTATGGATTCCTCTCTGAGTCTAGTTTCCATAGAAACAAACGGCATCAGTATTGAAGCTCTGTGCAGAGAGATATCCAAGTCGTAATGGGAAAGGTCAGTGTAGTCGACCCCTGTAACATGGGAGACTTTGACTAATAAACTGTACTAATTGGCCCGACCAAAAATTCTAGAAAAAAATACATAGGTGGGGACATGAGTCTAGTTTCAGGGAAAAATCACAAAACTGATTTTCGAGTTGTGAAACTCAAGATATGATTTTTAAAGCGACTAGTACTCAGACTGGGCAGTGTCTGGAAAAATTTTTCAAAGTTTGTTAACATCTCGTGTCCGACTCCGGTGTCGGTCTCGGGTTCGGGGTGTTACATTTTATTGGTATCAGAGCTACGGTTTAGTCGATTCTAGGACTACCGTAATGTGTTGGGTCTAGCTATACATGCCATTTTATGTGATTACTTGATAGTGTGGTGACTTCTGACAATTGTAAATGTGTTTCTAGTAATGGATCCCGATCGTGACCGAGAGGTAGCTGATGATCTTGAGAGTGTAGGGCCTGCTCCCGCGCAAGGGGCAGTGCCGGTAGACTCTCAACCTAATGCTAGTAATCCGAATGATGAAGCTAGACAGCATTCTATAGCGTGATGAATGATTGGTTCAACCAATACATTCGAACTAATATGGCTGTTCCACAACCTCCATTCCCGACAAATACTACCCCGCACCTACAATACCACCGGTAACTGACCAAATAAGGTCAAATAAGCCCCCAGTTGACAGAATCCGAAAACATGGGGCTACTGAATTTAAGGCTATGGATAGCGATGATGCCGAGCAAGCTGAATTTTGGCTGGACAACACTATCCGGGTACTCGATGAGCTATCTTGTACACCCGATGAATGTCTAAAGTGTGCTATCTCCTTGCTACGTGATTCTGCCTACTATTGGTGGAGTACTCTGACTTCTATTGTGCCCCGAGAGCAAGTAACTTGGGAGTTTTTCCAAACTGAGTTTCGGAAAAAGTATATCAGTCAGAGATTTGTTGATCAAAAACGGAAGGAATTTCTTGAGCTTAAGCAAGGCTCCATGTCGGTTACTGATTACGAGCGAAAATTTGTTAGACTTAGCAAATACGCTCGGGAATGTGTTTCGTCCGAAGCTATTATGTGTAAACGCTTCGAGGATGGGCTGAATGAAGATATAAAAATGTTCGTTGGCGTTCTTGAAATACGAAAGTTCGTGGTACTTGTTGAAACGAGCATGTAAAGCCGAAGAGCTTAGAAAAGAAAAGCAAAGAGTTGATGAGGGAACTGGAGAGTTTCGTAAAAGATCCTCGGGAAGGTCTCTTCAACAGACATCGAAGAGATTTCGAGATGATGCGGGCCAGTTTAGAGGCACTTCGGGCCTTTTTGGACGAGATCGTGATCGACCCCCTGTGGGTACACGAGGCACTTCGGTCGCCAGTGTTGGGAATGAACGTCGAGACAGGACGAAATGCCGATATTGCGGTAAATGGCATTCGGGGAGTTGTAGATTTCCTGACCGCTCCTGTTACAAATGCGGATCAGTGGACCACTTCATTAAAGATTGCCCGAGGTTGTCGGGACAGAATGCAAATCAGAGTGGGAGACCGGGTGCTACCACTGCTCGAGGTAGACCATCTGGAAATATGGGCAATGCTGGTGGTGGTCAGAGAGGATCTAGAGATGATATAACCAGATCCGAAGCCCGTGCGCCTGCTAGAGCTTATGCTATACGTGCCCGCGAGGATGCTTCTTCGCCTGATGTTATTACCGGTACATTCACCCTCTTTGATACTAATGTAATTGCTTTGATTGACCCCGGTTCTACCCATTCTTACATATGTGAAACCTTAGCATCCAGTAAGACTTTACCTATTGAGTCTACTGAGTTTGTAATTCGGGTGTCAAATCCCTTGGGTCGTTACGTGCTTGTCGACAAAGTGTGTAAGAAATGTCCCCTGGAAAATTCGAGGTTCCTGTTTTCCAGCGGACTTGATGCTTTTGCCGTTTGATGAATTTGATGTTATCCTTGGGTTGGATTGGTTGACCGCGCATGATGCGATTGTGAATTGCAAGAGCAAGACTATTGATTTGAGGTGCGCAAATAACGAAGTAGTCCGAATTGAGTCTGCGGACTTGGAGGGGATGCCAGCTGTAATATCAGCAATGTTGGCACAGAAATATGTAAGAAAAGGGTGCGAAGCATACCTTGCATATGTGCTTGATGACAAAGAATTAGAAAAGAAACCCGAATCTGTGCCGGTGGTTTGTGAATACCCGGATGTTTTTCCGGAAGAATTACCGGGTTTACCACATGTTCGGGAGGTAGAGTTTGGTATTGAGCTTGTACCTGGGACTACGCCGATTTTGATAGCTCCGTATCGTATGGCACCAACCGAGTTAAAGGAGTTGAAAGCTCAGTTGCAAGAACTGACGGAGAGAGGTTTCGCTCGACCAAGTTTCTCACATTGGGGTGCACCAGTATTGTTCGTGAAAAAGAAGGACGGAACCATGAGGTTGTGCATTGACTATCGTCAGCTGAATAAAGTGACGATAAAGAACAAATATCCATTGCCGCGCATCGATGATTTGTTCGACCAACTGAAGGGAGCCTCAGTGTTCTCAAAATAGATTTGAGATCGGGCTATTATCAGTTGCGAATTTGAGATCCAGATATTCCCAAAACTGCCTTCAGAACGAGATATGGTCACTACGAATTCTTAGTGATGCCGTTTGGGCTCACTAATGCCCCTGCGGTATTTATGGATTTGATGAATCGGATCTTCAGACCGTATTCGGATCAGTTCGTAGTTGTGTTCATTGATGACATTTTGGTCTATTCAAGAGATGAGACCGAACATGCTGAGCATCTGAGGCTAGTGCTGCAAATTTTGCGGGATAAGCAGTTATATGCTAAGTTCAGTAAGTGTGAGCTCTGGTTAAGAGAGGTTAGCTTCTTGGGTCATGTGGTATCCGCGTCGGGTATTCGAATTGACCCGAACAAAATTTCAGCCATACTGGACTGGAAACCTCCGAGAAATGTTACTGAAGTTCGGAGCTTTTTGGGGCTCGCCGGTTATTACCGACGATTTGTGAAAGGTTTCTCGATGATAGCCACACCAATGACGAAGCTACTTCAAAAGGATGTTAAGTTCGAGTGGACGGAGAAATGTCAGAAAAGTTTCGACCAACTGAAAACTCGTTTGACTGAAGCTCCAATTTTGGTGCAACCCGAATCAGGTAAAGAGTTTGTCATCTATAGTGACGCATCCCTACTTGGGTTGGGTTGCGTATTGATGCAAGAAGGTCGAGTCGTGGCCTATGCGTCGAGACAATTGAAGCCACACGAGAGGAATTATCCGACCCATGATCTCGAACTAGCTGCCATCGTGTTTGCTTTAAAAATTTGGCGACATTATCTGTTTGGTGAGAAGTGCCATGTATTTTCGGATCACAAAAGTCTCAAATATTTGATGACTCAACTAGACTTGAATCTGCGACAAAGACGTCGGCTTGAGTTGTTGAAAGATTACGAGCTTGTCATTGATTACCACCCGGGAAAGGCTAACGTGGTTGCGGACGCCTTAAGCCGGAAGTCATTGTTTGCTTTACGAGCGATGAACGTGCATTTGTCTGTTTTACCAGACAGTGTGTTAGTAGCTGAATTAAAAGCTAAACCATTATTGACTCACCAAATTCGTGAAGCTCAGAAAGTCGATGATGAATTGGTTGCAAAACGGTCTAAGTGTTTTCCGAACGAGGAATCGGAGTTTCAAATTGATGATGATGATTGTTTGAGGTTCAGAAATCATTTGTGTGTTCCAAGGAATTTGGAACTCATTTCGATGATTCTGAACGAAGCCCATTGTAGCCGAATGTCAATTCACCCGGGGAGTACGAAAATGTACAACGATTTGAAACGTCAATTTTGGTGGCATGGTATGAAACGGGACATCTCTGACTTTGTTTCGAGATGTTTAATATGTCAACAAGTGAACGCGGAACATCAAGTGTCTTCAGGATTACTCCAGCCGATCATGATACCCGAGTGGAAATGGGATCGAGTCACAATGGACTTTGTGTCCGGACTGCCTTTGTCAGCAAGTAAGAAGGATGCGATATGGGTTATTGTTGATAGACTGACTAAGTCGGCTCATTTCATCCCCGTACGTACGGATTTTTCATTGGATAAACTAGCTGCATTGTACGTTTATCAAATTGTGAGATTACACGGGGTACCTGTTTCTATCGTGTCAGATAGAGATCCGAGATTCACCTCACGATTTTGGAAGAAATTGCAAGAAGCTCTGGGTACCAAGTTGCATTTTAGCACTGCTTTTCACCCCCAAACCGATGGTCAATCCGAGCGGATAATTCAGATACTTGAGGATATGTTGAGATGTTGCATCCTCGAGTTCAGTAGTTCATGGGAACGGTATTTACCTTTGATTGAATTCGCTTACAACAATAGTTTTCAATCAAGTATTAAGATGGCACCTTACGAGGCTTTGTACGGTCGTAAATGCCGTACACCATTGTTTTGGACCGAGCTCGGTGAAAGTAAAATTTTCGGAGTTGATTTGATTAAAGATGCTGAGCAGAAAGTAAAGGTAATCCGTGAAAGTCTGAAGGTAGCCACGGATCGTCAGAAGTCGTACGCAGATTTGAAACGAAAAGACATCGAGTATCAGGTGGGAGACAAGGTGTTCCTTAAGGTTTCCCCTTGGAAAAAGATACTCAGGTTCGGCCGTAAGGGCAAGTTGAGCCCAAGATTCATTGGGCCGTACGAAATCTCCGAACGAGTTGGTCCAGTTGCGTATAGATTGATTTTGCCCCCGGAGCTTGAAAAGATTCATGATGTCTTTCATGTTTCGATGCTTCGACGCTATCGATCTGATCCATCGCATATAATTAGCCCATCAGAGGTTGAAATTCAAGTCGACATGAGCTATGAAGAAGAACCGATGCGTATCCTAGCTCGTGAAGTGAAGGAGTTGCGAAACAAAAGAGTTCCGCTAGTAAAGGTGTTATGGCTCAAACACGGGATCGAGGAAGCTACTTGGGAGACCGAGAGCTCGATGAAAGAACGATACCCAAACCTATTTACCGGTAAGATTTTCGGGGACGAAAATTTCTTAAGTGGGGGAGAGTTGTGACAGCCCAAAGTTGACCCTAGTCGGGAAGTGGTTTCGGGACTGCTAAACCGAGTCACCGAAATGTTTGAATGTGATACTTATTGTCTAGAATATGTAATTATGAATGTGTGAAAATTTCAAGCTTCAATTTGGTTGATTTCATGTGAATTTAGTCACTAGGACTTATGTGAGAAAATTCAAAAATGTGATAGGTCAATGTGTGAGGACCTATTAGTGCATGTGGACAAAGGGGGGACTTGCATGTCAAATTTCCCCCCCTAATGAGTAGTGGCCGGCCATGACAAAGAATGATGGGCAAAACATGTCATGAAACATGTTTTGTTAGTGGAAGAATAAAATAAGAAGTATGGGTAATAAAGAAATGGAAAACAAAAGAAAAAAAAATGTGTGTGTAGTGTTTGTTCCCCCCCCATTGCCGTGAGCTCAAGAGAAGAAAGGAGAAAAGTTTGTGTTCATCCTTTCTCACCTCCATTTTAGCCTAAATTAGAAAGAAAAACAAAGAAAAAAATTTCTCATCCTTTGGTTCATCCTTGGCCAAAAATTTTAAAGAGGAAAGAAGAAGAAAGGTGAAGAGATTCGGCCATGCATGTAGCTAGGCCAAGGTATGTTTGATGATGTTCCATGAGATGCATGCATGTTTTAGTTGTTAGCTTGAGTTCTACCTAGCCCATGGTCTAAATCTTGCTATGTGATGGAAATGGCACTTGACCATGGATGCATCATTCTTGGTTGGTGTTTGATGTTGTGGTGATGAGGCATGAGGATGAGTTAAGATTCGGCCTAGGTGGAGGTTGTGTTAATGCCATTGCATGCAAAATATGAAGCTTGTTAATGATGCATGTGATGATGGCTTGATGATTCTTGAACCTCCTTTTTTTTTTAGCATTTTTGTGTGAGCACATATGTGCATTGGTTGCTAAAGGGAGAAGAATCGGCTAGCAAGATGTGTGCTAAGGCTGAATGTAACTTTGCATGTTGATGAGCAATGCATGTGTTAAATCGATGAAAAGGGGGAGGATGCTTTACTAGTGTGTATATGTGTGTATTAAGTGTTGAAATCGACCCCAAAAATGGACATGCATATTCGGCCAAGGGGAAAGAAATTAGCTAATATGTTGTGTTGATGCATGATTTTTGCATGTATGAGACTTTAATGTCTAATGTATGAATATGGGCTAAGTGCCTTGTGTTCATCTTTTGATGCCTAAATGATGAAATCAATTTATTTGTTTGATTAAGCTCAAGAGCAAAGGGGAAATAAATCCGATAAAGGGAAGGAAAAAGTGGTCGAATAGTTAGCGGGATCGTTCGACAACACCCGAGGTAAGTTCTTGAGTAAGAGAGCTTAAATTTCGATGTGATTAAATCATGCTCTATGTGTGGCTATTGAGCCGAATGTACAAGGACAAAATGTGCCTTGTGTTTGAGTTTCGTAAACGAAAATGAAATATGAATGTGCCATGAATTATTGTTAGATGTGCATGATTAATTGAATGCTGTCCGGGCTAAGTCCCGAAGGCTTTGTGCTAAGTGAATATATCCGGACTAAGATCCGAAGGCCTTTGTGCGAGATACTAAATCCGGGTTAAGTCCGAAGGCATTCGTGCGAGTTGTTAAATCCGGGTTAAGTCCCGAAGGCATTCGTGCGAGTTGTTAAATCCGGGTTAAGTCCCGAAGGCATTCGTGCGAGTTGTTAAATCCGGGTTAAGTCCCGAAGGAATTCGTGCGAGTTGTTAAATCCGGGTTAAGTCCCGAAGGCATTCGTGCGAGTTGTTAAATCCGGGTTAAGTCCCGAAGGCATTCGTGCGAGTTGTTAAATCCGGGTTAAGTCCCGAAGGCATTGTGTGAGTTACTAAAACCGGGCTATGTCCCGAAGGCATTTGAACGAGGAGCTATATCCGGTTAAATCCCGAAGGTACGTGATTTGGTAATGAATGAGCTTGCTGTAAAATTCCAGCGAATACTCGAAAAACATCCCAATATGGGGATATGTTACGTATGTGTTAAATATTAATCGAGCCCTTACAAATAAATGTTCGCTCAGTTGATAAACGAGCTACCGGCCTTCGGCCAAGTTAGTTTATTGTGTATGTACATAAGGGTTGTTAATGTTGTGAAGCAAGTTTGATATCGGTAAATTGCGTATTATGAAATATTCCGTTTAGCTAAATGTGTGCTATTATTTGTGCATGCTGGAATTCCTTGCTCAAACTTACTAAGCATAAATTGCTTACTCGTTACATTGCTCCTCTGTTTTATAGATTTTTGGTTCTCCAGCTATCGGACTCGGGATCTTGAAGTCGAAGTCGCCCACACTATCAAAGGCTCTTTTGGGTACTATTTTGGTTGAATTTTGATATGGCATGTATAGGACTACCCATCGTTGTCTTTCGAGTACTTTATGAAATGTATAAGTGTACAGCCATGCGAAAATGGCTTGTAGAAGTGGAGTATGGCATTAGACCATGCGTATTTATGAATGTATAGATGGTTTCATGATGTAACTATAGTTGGAATGGAAGTGTTGAGCAAATGACCAGCCACTAGAATGGCTAAGTATGATCATATGTGGGCTTATGTATGACAAGGCCCTAGTTGGTCCATGAAACCCCAAATTAGGTAAGGTTTACTTTGAACACAGAAGCTGATAGCAGCAGTGGTGTGGATTGGAAAAATCACAAGAATTCGTAGGAGTGGAATTAAATAGTGAATAAATTATGTAATCGAACCTTGATGAATCTACTTTCATATGGAAGTAACGAAACAATCATAGGAACAGTACAGTAAGAGATATTCGGGTTCTTGTGGAACAGGGCCAGAACAGTTTCTGGATTCCCTGTTCCGACTTTGGAAATTCACTATAAATTGACCAGAGATAATTAGGGGTCATACCATATATGTATGGATTCCTCTCTGAGTCTAGTTTCCATAGAAACAAACGGCATCAGTATTGAAGCTCTGTGCAGAGAGATATCCAAGTCGTAATGGGAAAAGGTCAGTGTAGTCGACCCCTGTAACATGGGAGACTTTGACTAATAAACTGTACTAATTGGCCCGACCAAAAATTCTAGAAAAAAATACATAGGTGGGGACATGAGTCTAGTTTCAGGGAAAAATCACAAAACTGATTTTCGAGTTGTGAAACTCAAGATATGATTTTTGAAGCGACTAGTACTCAGACTGGGCAGTGTCTGGAAAAATTTTTCAAAGTTTGTTAACATCTCGTGTCCGACTCCGGTGTCGGTCTCGGGTTCGGGGTGTTACAAAAGACATCAAAATACCAACCAAGAACGTAACATTCATGGCCGAATGTCATCTCCATCATTTAACAAAGTTTGAACCATGGCTAGGTAGATTTTGAACTTACAACTTAAAATATACATGAATCTCAAAGAATAACATTAAACATACCTCAATCTAGTTACATGCATGGCCAAACTTCCTCCTAATCCTCTTCCTTAGGATTTTCGGTCAAAAGAGGTTGAAAAAGGATGAACAAAACCTTTCTTTTCCTTCCTTTAGCTCACGGCAATGGGGTGTATGCATGAGACCATTATTATTTTTTTTTTCTTTTTTTTTTCATCACCCTTCCTTTCATTATTTAATTATCATGCTTATTATTTTATTTTCCTTACCATACATCACTAACACAACATGTTGGTGACATGTTTCCACCCATAGCATGGCCGGCCACTACATATTAGGGAGAGGGAATTTGACATGCAAGTCCCCTTTTTCTTCCACATGCACTAATAGGTCCTCATGCATTGACCTATCACATTTTAAAATTTTCTCATATAAGTCCTATTGACTAAATTCACATGCAATCGACTAAATCGAAGCTTGAAATTTTCACACATTCATGATTACATATTCTAGACAATAAACATCACATTCAAACCTTTCGGTGACTCGGTTTAGCGGTCCGAAACCACTTCCCGACTAGGGTCAATTTTGGGCTGTCACAAAAGATGCTCATGAGTTCTATCAAAGATGTGATCATTGTCAAAAAAACTAGTAAATTATCAAGAGAAATGAAATGTCACTGCAAAATATTTTAAAGGTGGAATTATTTGATGTATAGGGAATTAATTTCATGGGTCCATTTCCACCATCCTGGGGAAAAATCGACATTCTTGTCAATGTGGATTATGTCTATAAATGGGTTGAAGTTGTGGATTTACCTACAAATGATGTCAAATCAGTTTTGAGATTCCTGCATACAAATATTTTTACTAGGTTTGGTGCCCTTCGTGCCTTAATTAGAGATGAAGGTTTACATTTTGATTACAGAATAGTTGCCAATGCTCTGAACAGATATGAGGTTAAACATAAAATTGCCTCGGCATACCACCCACTTGCAAATGGACAAGCTAAAATTTCCAATAGAGAAATCAAGCAAATTCTGGAGAAAGTTGTCAATCCTAACTGCAAGGGTTGGTCAGCAAGGTTGATGAAGCCTTGTGGGCTTATCGCACAGCTTTTAGGACACCATTAGGAATGTCAACTTTCAAGCTTGCCTATGGTAAACCATGTCATTTTCCAGTAGAGCTAGAACATAAAGCGTTTTGGGAAATCAATAAAATAAACATGGACTGGGGTGATGCTACCAATCATCGCTTACTGGAGCTTAATGAGATGGATGAATTTCAAGCTCAAGCTTATGAGAATGCGAGACTGTACAAAGAAAAGACACGGCGCTGGCATGACAAGAAAATTTTGCCACGACAATTTATACTTGGACAACAAATCTTGCTTTTCAATTTCAGACTTAAACTATTTCCTAGCAAATTAAAGTCAAGATGGTCTGGACCATTCGACGTCGAGCATATACACCCTTATGGAGCTGTCAACGTTAAAGATGGAAAAACAAGATCCACTTTCAAAGTCAATGATCAACACTTGAAACATTACTTTAGAGCTCCTATAATGCATGACAAAAATTTTATTTCTCTTCGAAATACTTAATCATTGTTCTTTTGCATAAATCTTCTTTGTTTATTTTATTTTTACCTTTTATTATTTGTTACGTAATAAATTTATTTAACTATTTATTTTCTCTTGTTACAGGTTTTCCCTTAGGCTAGAATACATACAAATTAAAGCCATTGGCCCAAATCTTTTTATTTCTCACAAATTTGCGCTAATTCCATTTTTTTTCTTGCTAAATGTCAATTGTTTTGCCTTGTCAACTATGATTAAGGTCTGTCTTATCACACACGTCACAATTACTTCTCTCACACGTTTTAACCTAGCCAATTCAATTTCTTCCCACATTTTCATCCCGCTTCATTTTATGCTTCTACTCTCTATTTCATTCATAATCGCAATAAAATCTAGCCTTTTCCATTTTCCAGCTTTCTATTTTCTTTTCAATGGCTTCCCAAACTACTTCTACTTCGACCTTTACCTCTCCACATACCTTCTTCAGTAAATTTGTTGAATAAAAATGCCATAAAAATATTGCCAAATGACTATTCTACATGGAAAAAGGATTACTTTTCAGGATTCTCCTTTCATGGGGCATACAAAGGCCATATCAGCAGTTGCCAAAAAGTATAGGTGGGGCATCTTCTATCTCTGTCCTGATAATGTCTTTCCAAAGGTAGTGAAAGAGTTTTATGCCCACATTACTTCTCCTAACAATGCATTTATATATGTACATGATGCATCAATTTTATTTGATGCGGATTCCATCAATGCCCAATATGGATTGTCTGAAGGTCCTTATGAGCATGTTGACTTTGTGAAGACAATGTCCCCAGAGCGCTTAGCCCAAGTTTTCACTGATGTTTGTGTGGAAGGTAAACAATGGTCAATCTCAAGAAATGATTGTTACACCATCGACAGAGTCTCATTGAAGCCTCAATGCAATATTTAGTACCATTTTTTAAAACTCGTCTAATTCCTTCTACACATAATGATACAATCTCTAAGGACTAGTTATTTCTTCTCCACTCTATAATCGCCCAAAAGATTAATGTTGGAAAAATTATCTTTCGTGAAATTCATAATTGTGCCCAAAAAATGCTGCCATTTTAAATCTCCCCTCACTGATTACTGCACTATACTAAAGAGTCAAGGTTCTCTTGTCATCAAATGAAGACCACCTTCCGAACAAAGGAGCTATTACTAAGCTCATTGTACAGAAAATTTCTGGTGAGGAAATGCCAATGCAAACTAGCACACCTCCATCTTCTCCCCCTAAGACTACTTCTGCCCCATCAACTTCTCGTACTGAGTTTGAGTGGTGAATGATTGAAGTTATAGAGGGTTTGAAACAACAACTGTGTGTGTTGTAAAAGCATCAGAAAATGCTTGTCACTAACTTTGGCAAACCTCAAGAGAAGATGGCCATCTTTTGGGGATATGTCCGCCAACGTGATGTTGCTATTTGTAAATCCTTGCAAAAGAACTTCTCATGTCCAATGCCACCATTTCTTGTTTTTCCTAAGGAAATGTTACTGAATCCTGATGCAAAAGATGAAGAACCTACTACTATTCCCACGCACAACCAAGAACCAGAGGGAGATGAAGCCAGGAAAAAATCTGTCCACATTGAATCTGATGATGAGGGAATGGATACCACTCAGACTACTGCACCTACATTACAAACCAAGGCCTCTACGACTGCTCAGGAATGTGCAGTTCATCAACTGATTGATGAACTCACAAACTCAGATACTGATGATGATAAGGAAGAAATGCCCATCAACCAACTTAAGTGAAAAAGATTCAAGAAGGCTGCTAGTAAAACTGTTCAAGCTGATAGTGATAACTAGGATAGGCCGCAACGTTACATAAGAGCTGCAAAGAAATCCACACAACCCAAGTGATGTAATTTCCTTTCCATACAAGCTTGGATTTTTATATTTTCATGATCATTCATTTTTATTTTTATCTATTTCATGCTTTCATGTAGTTTTTATTCATTTTTATTTTATCATGTTCATGCATTAGGGACAATGCATCCCTTAGGTTTAGGGGTCTGTTGTGCATATAGACTGCATTGTTAATTGTTCATACAGTCCTTTTTCCATAACATTAAATTGTCATTCAACTGGCTGATTATGTGAATATATGGTTATCAATGATGTTCAATGAGAATCATAACTCTTCTTGTAAACTTAGAAAATATGGTGATACTTGTTTAGGCATGTTTAGCATAGGACAGTTGTTAAAATGAATTTCTAAAAGTAGAATAATTGAAATATAAATGTAATTAGGCTATAGTAGCATTCTTTGAATAAATTTAGGACTTCTTGACTTAAATTCAGTATAGCAATAAGGTATAATTTTTGTCATGGTAAAATAATATAATACTCCAATGTTTGAACGTGTTGAGTTGGTCAGTAATATTTTGTTTGCTACATTAGATTGTTGACCAGAAAAATGAGTTCAGATATGCGTGTTTTTTTTTAAAAAAATGTACATATTTTTAGTTAAAAGGTAGTTGTTTGCTTCATCCATCTTTTTAGTTAAAAGCTTTTGTTTCATGAGTGATTTATATTCAAATTGTGACATGATATAATACATGGCAGTCTACTGTATGCTTCATTGAGGTTGTCAAGTATAAAATCATATGACAATATGAATTCCCTAGAAAAAAAATTGTGTTGGTAATTGAACAAATGTCTAAAATAAATAAAATAAAATAAAAACTGAGTTTAGGAGAGAGATAACCTAGGTATATTCAGAAGAAATCTGCTATAGTTTTAATTGTTGAAATATTTAGAAAGATTTAGTTTTAGGAACCATTTTCTACAATTCATTTGCTAAACATGATTACAAGAACTATAAGCAATTTTTCTTTGTTTCAATAGAAGATTGCTGAGAATAAAGGTACACAGTATGCTGATTATGATTTGGCAGTATAATCGGTGACTGATTGTCTTGGCAATTCCATGTATTCATACATTATTTTTTTGAAGACAAACAATAATTAAAGGTTTGAGGGTCAATAACTCTGGAAAAGAGTTATATTTTAATCTTCTAAATGGAATTAATTGCTTGAAATTAAGTAAATACTTCTGCATTTTTAAGATAATTTTAGAACATTGCATAAAAAAGCTTGGATTGTGCTACATTGGCTATTATTTGTTACTTTTATCAGTGGGAGAGGAAATGTGTGGTTCTATGTAAACACATGTGCATGTAGAAGAAGAAAATGAAGAGGATGCAGAAAGAAAATAAGGGAAATGAAACATTGTCATGGCAATTGGTAAGATTGATTGCCAACAAAATTGCCATAGCAATTCTAGGAAGATGACTTAGCACTCTATCTACATCACTCTCAGCCAGCTAGATGTGTACTAGAAAAACCAACCAAAAAAGAAAAATTAAATTGTGTGCTGAGGCGGGATAGATCTACCCAATAAAAGGAGAGAGAAGAAGAAAAAATAGAGAGGAGAATCAGCGTGAGAAAGAGACTAGTGACATCAATTCTCTCTCTCTCTCTTTCTGAAAAAGAAGAACTCTATTGGAGAATTCTAGAAAAAGAAAGGGTAGCAACTTAGAAGAAAGCATAATATAGGCGTGAGGAAGGGGAAGAGAATCTATCCTGGTTTCACGTACAATCGAAAGATAAAAGAGAAGCTGGAGTGTGGAATTAACTTTCTGCAGTTCTGCCTTTATTTTTCTAGATTGAATTTTCTATGATTTGAAATTAATTAAGAAATGTTAATGAATGATTCTATTTTAATGTTTACTTTTCCACCCATGAACTAAATCTTTTCTAGGTTGGAGTTGCTTGGGTGAATGTTTTATCATCTTTAATGCATAAGATTTGAAATTGTCTATATCACTGTTACATTCTATTCATGCTTGTTTTAAATACATGAATGCAAGCTTTAGACATAGTTGAATGTATGTTATGTTCTTAGGTGTTTCTAATTCTAAAAAGGTTAAGAATACTAGATCTTGAATCATTTGATGCAAGTGAATACTCGACAGAATATTTGTAGGACTCTAGACATAGATGTTGAAAGTTGTACAGAGAAGACGTTCATTGCAGTTATCAATCCCAAGTTCTGTAGACGTACATGAACTTAAATTTTTAGCTTAAGATCTAGCTATCGAAAGAGGCAAGTCACGGTAGTGAATCTCTTGGCAGTAGATTAGACAATATTTTTCCATGGTATTATCTTTATATGAACATTTCTCCTGAATAATTTCAACCCTATTCATTCAAAAACAGAAATACTCTTGATATTCTCTGTGAATTACCACATCATTTTATTTGCCATATCAAATTTTTGTTCTTTATCATTTAATTTCAGTAATCCATTATTCTAGTTTCTTATTCACTCTGAGATTATTTCCTAATATTTTGGTATAAATAACAGTATTATAATAACATACTCAATTTCTTACCAATTTTTGATCCCTGTGGAGATAATACTTACTTATCACTTTATTACTTGAATGACGTGTACACTTGTACAATTACATTAGTTATTTTACACGCAACAAGTTTTAGGGAGCAATAGCTTACTTGTTAGACAAAAACCTTAGACTTTGATGATCGGTTCTAATCTGAAATTGTCTACCAACCAAGTAGAAGCACTATTTTTTAATTGCTAACTGGACAACAATCATCTACTTATCATAAATGGATACTGTCGATACTTTACTCTTAAAGCCTTGCTAAAGAAAGCAATTAGCTTCCTATGTTGTTGTAGCACAACTCCAATGCCATGACCACTGCATCAGTGTCAAGGCAAAATTATGAGTTGAAATCAGGCAATGTAAGAACAGGTGTTGTGCATATGGCATGTTTGAGCTATAAAAAGGCATCGTTGATAGTTTTGGTCCACTCTTATTTTACTTCTTTATTTAGTAGTGTAGTCAGTGGCTTAGCCATTGCCCCATAATATCGAATGAACTGCCTGTAATAGCTAAATAGACCCAAAAAAAAAATCATAATTCCTTCACTAGGGTTGGTGTTGGCCAGTTCAACACACTATCCAATTTGGTAGCATCCATAGATACTGAGCCTATACAAATGATGTGCCCAAGCTATACTATCTCAGTAGTAGCAAAAGTACATTTGCTCTTTTTGGCAAACAATTGATGCTCTCAAAATAACTGAATAACCTCCCTTAAATAGGCCAAATGAGTTAACCAGTCCATTGAATACATAAGGATATTGAGAAAAATAAAATAAAATAAAAATAAAATAAAATAAAGAACACACAAATTTTACGTGGAAGCCCTTTCGAAAAAAAACCACGGGTAGAGGAGAAGAAAATTCACTATGTCAAAAAATTTGAATCAAATACAAGAGGAATAGACTATATCTATTTATAGGCTTGCAAAGCCATATTCTAGTAGGATTGAAACACCTTATCCTAATCAATATAAAATAGATGGAGTTTAATAAGGTTTAAAAACCTTATTCTAAAATAAAATAAAAGAAGTCTAGTTCTATATGGATTTTACTTTTATTTTATTTTCCATCGTATTTTATTTAAATAAGAATTTGGGTCACTTAATTCTAACAATCTCCACCTTGACACAAATTCTCAATGAACAAGCTCTTCATCGCAAACTTTCAATAAACAAGTTCTCCACCTCTTCCATAAAACCCTTAAGGGTTTAACTTCAACAATGAACACCAACCAAGTCTAAGCAATGCTCAAACTTGGTTATAGGAAGTGACTTAGTCATCATATCTGCAGGATTTTCATGAGTACTAATTTTTCTCACAACAATATCACTACGAGCAATAATATCACGAACAAAATGATATCGAATATCAATGTGTTTTGTTCTTTCATGAAACATTTGATCTTTTGTAAGAAAGATGGCACTCTGACTGTCACAAAATACTGTGCTGATTTGAAGGTCTTCATTGAGTTCACTAAATAGTCCCTTCAACCAAATAGCTTCTTTACAAGCCTCAGTAATCGCCATGTACTCAACTTCAGTAGTAGACAAAGCGACTATAGTTTGCAAAGTGGCTTTCCAACTAATTGCACAACCTCCGATTGTAAAGACGTAACCTGTGAGAGATCTTCTTCTATCAAGGTCTCCAGCAAAATCAGCATCAAGATACCCTATAACTCCATCTTTAGTTCTTCCAAACTGTAAGCAAACATCAGTAGTTCCTCAAAAGTATCTTAAAATCTACTGAACTGCTTTTCAATGTTCTTTACCGGGATTTTCCATATATCTGCTAACTGCACTTACTGCATATGATAAATCTGGACGTGAACAAACCATAGCATACATGAGAGATCCCACTGCACTAGAGTATGGAACATGTGACATGTACTCAATCTCATCATCTAATTGAGGAGACAAGGCCGATGAAAGTCTGAAATGGGCTGCTAAAGGAGTACTAACAGGCTTAGCACTCTGCATATTGAACCTGCAAAGAACTTTCTCAATGTACCTCTTCTGACTTAGGTACAATTTACTTGCTTTTCTATCTTTGAGAATCTCCATACCAAGTATCTTCTTTGCTGGTCCTAAATCTTTCATCTCAAATTCTTCACTTAGTTGGGCTTTAACCTTTCTTATCTCTCATTTATCTTTTGCTGCTATCAACATGTCATCAACATAAAGAAGTAGATACACAAAAGAACCATCACTGTTTTCTTAAAGTAAACACAACTGTCTAAACTACTTCTTTTGAAATCATGAGAAGTCATAAAGGAATCAAACCTCTTGTACCACTGTCTTGGTGACTGTTTCAAATCGTAAAGGGACTTTCTCAGCAAGCAAACATAGTCTTCTTTTTCTGAGACTATAAAACCCTCTAGTTGTCGCATGTAAATATCTTCCTCAAGTTCTCCATGCAGAAATGCAGTTTTTACATCTAACTGCTCAAGCTCCAAATCATGCATGGCCACAATACCAAGCAAAGCTCGAATCGAACTATGCTTAACAACTAGAGAGAACACATCTGTGAAGTCCACTCCTGGAATTTGACTGTAACCCTTTGCAACAAGCCTTGCTTTATATCTGGGTTCTTCAACTCCTAGAGTCCCTTCTTTCTTTTTAAACACCCATTTACAACGAACAGCCTTTTTACCTTTAGGAAGTTTCACAAGGTCCCATGTTCTGTTTTTGTGGAGTGATTCCATCTCTTCTTGCATAGCAAACATCCACTTTTCTGAGTCTTCACAGCTAACTGCCTCAGAATAATTAGATGGCTCTTGATTCGCATCTATATCTTCAGCCACATTTAAAACATAAACAACTAGATCAACCTCGGCATACTTCTTTAGAGGTTTAATTTCTCTTCTAGTTCTATTTTTGGCGATAGAGTATTGTGGTGAAGAAGCAACTCTATTCTCAATTTTTGTTCTGACTTGAGGAGTTGACTCTGTATTAATCTGATGCTCCACCTGCTTTTGATTTTCTTTATTGGAAGATTCTTTAAGAGATAAGTTAGGTCGCATAGCATTTTCATCAAAAACAACATCTCTGCTAATTACAACTTTTCTATTTTCAAGACACCATAACTTATACCCTTTTACACCAGCTTTATAACCAAGAAAAATGCATTTAATAGATCTCGGTTCTAATTTTCCATTATCAACATGAGCATGCGGAGGACACCCAAAAATCTTTAAATCAGAATAATTAGCAGGATTACCAGACCATACCTCTTCTGGAGTCTTTTTCTCAATGGCAACGGATGGAGATCAGTTGATCAAAAAACATGCAGTAGAGGCCGCTTCTGCCCAAAATGCCTTCGGTAAGTTGGCATTTGACAACATACATCGAACCTTCTCCATGATCGTTCTGTTCATTCGTTCTGCAACGTCATTTTGCTGTGGAGTATGACGAACTGTCAAGTGTCTCATGATCCCTTCTGACTTGCACAATCTATTAAACTCATCAGAACAAAACTCTAAGCCATTGTCTGTGCGGAGGTATTTTATCTATTTTCCCTTCTATTTTTCAATCATAATTTTCCAAGACTTAAATGCGGAAAACACATCGCTTTTCTGCTTTAGGAAAAACGGTCAAACTTTTCTAGAAAAATCATCAATAAAGGTTAGCATATAATTAGCTCCACCTCTCGAAGGCACTCTGGATGGCCCCCACAGATCAGAATGAATATACTCCAACGTTCCCTTTGTGTTATGGATTCCTCTAGTGAATCGAACTCTCTTTTGCTTCCCAAAAACACAGTGCTCACAGAAATTCAATTTGCAAATTCCTTGCCCATTAAGAAGTCCTCTTTTGCTTAATTCTGCCATACCATTCTCACTCATATGCCCTAGGCTCATATGCCCTAGGCGTATATGCCAAAGTTTAGTAATATCATCATCTGACAAGGAAATGGAAGCGACAGCTGCATCACCAGTAACAGTAGAACCCTGTAAAACATATAACTTGGCAATCTTTCTCTGCCCTTTCATCACAACAAGGGACCCTTTGGAAATCTTTAAAACCCCACTTTCAGCTATGTATCAGTACCCTTTTAAATCAAGAGTACTCAACGAAATTAAATTTCTTTTCAATTCTGGAACATGCCGCACGTCACTAAGTGTTCTGACAACTCCATCAAATATCTTAACTTTAATTGTTCCAACACCTGCGATTTTACACGAAGCATTATTTCCCATCAAAACAACACCTTCAGATACTGTTTCGTAAGTCGTAAACCAATCCCGATTGGGACTCATGTGGAAGGTGCAGCCTGAATCAAGTATCTACTCTTCGCTTACTTTAGAATCATTGACAGAAGTGACTAGAAGTTCACTATCGCTGTAGTCTTCTACAACATCAGCTTCACCGAAATTTTCTGGTTGTTTTCCCTTTTGATTCGCAGCCTCCCTTTTAATCTTATTTTGTAGCTTATAGCACTCAGATTTAATGTGTCCTTTCTTCTTGCAGAAGTTACAAGTTTTACCTCTGTTTGAAGACTTCGATCTGCCCTTAGATTTACCACGAGGATTCCGTTCCTGTGTCCTACCACGATCATCATCAGCATTCCGATCTTGTCTCCCACGAACAATGAGACCCTCTCCCTGAGAGTCGGGTTTAACCACAAGATGCTTCATCTTATCATACGAGGTTAAAGAATTATAAACCTCATCAACTGTGAGAGACTCGCGGCTATATAAAATCGTGTCTCTAAAGGTTGAATAAGACGGGGGCAACGAACAAAGTAGAATCAACCCTAGATCTTCATTATCATACTGAACCTCAATGGCCTCCAAGTTTGAGAGAATTTCTTTAAACACTGTTAAGTGTTCGTGTACAGACGCACCTTCCTCCAAACGATGAGCATAAAGATGCTGCTTCATATGCAACTTGCTTGTTAGAGTTTTTGACATACATATTTGTTCTAGCCTCTTCCATAATGCAGCGGCAGTTTTCTCTTTCATCACATCCTGCAAAATTTCGTTGGACAAATGCAGATGTAATTGTGTTAATGCCTTCCGATCCTTACGCTTCTTCTCTTCATCTGTTAATGTCGAAGGCATCTTATCTATCCCTAGCAGGGCATCCTCTAGATCCATCTGTGCAAGAACTGCTTGCATCTTAATTCGCCACAACGCAAATCTGGTGTTGCAATCTAATAGCAGAATTTCATACTTCAAAGTCGCCATTACCGTGATCGAGATGAATAACCCTGAAGCTCTGATACCAATTTGAGAAAAATAAAATAAAATAAAGAACACACAAATTTTACGTGAAAACCCTTTCGGGAAAAAACCATGGGCAGAGGAGAAGAAAATTCACTATGTTGAAAAATTTGAATCAAATACAAGAGGAATAGACTATGTCTATTTATAGGCTTGCAAAGCCATATTCTAGTAGGATTGAAACACCTTATCCTAATCAATATAAAATAGATGGAGTTTAATAAGGTTTAAAAACCTTATTCTAAAATAAAATAAAAGAAGTCTAGTTCTATATGGATTTTACTTTTATTTTATTTTTCATCGTATTTTATTTAAATAAGAATTTGGGTCACTTAATTCTAATAGATATCATAAAAAAGAACAAGCACCGATTTCCTCAGAAGTGTTTTGAAGACCACATTTATCAGAGATTGAAAACTCGAGGGTGCATTTGTAGGGCCAAATGGCATGACCATAAACTTGTAATGGACCTCGTGTGCCTTAAATGCAGTTTTATGCATGTCCTCCATTCATATATGGTGATATCCAGATCTAGGCTCCAGCTTAGAGAAAAAAGTTACCTAACCGAGCTCATCGAGCAATTCTTCAATCACAAGAATATGAAATTTATCTTTATAGTAAGTTGGTTTTAGTTCTTGTATTCTACACATAAATTCCAGCTCTCATCCTTCTTTTTCACCATAAAAATTGGTGAAGCAAATGAGCTACAATTGTTTCTAATTATTCCAGCCTAAAGCATCTCTTGAATCATTCTCTCCATTTCATTCTTTTAAAGTGCGAGATACCTGTAGGGATTGACCTTGACCACAATAGTTTCACTCTTGAAAAGAACGTGGTGGTCATGCATCCTAGGAGGAGGTAGTCCCTGAGGTACTTGGAAGACATCACCAAAATCAGCCAATATTTTGTGCAAGTTTGTATTCGACGTATTGGAAGTAGTGAACAAAGAAGTTTGAGCACCAGTAGTTAAAAGCAAAGTACAAGACCCATTACTAAGAAAGGAAAACAACTTGCTTGATTAAGTATGAAACATAATTTGGAAAGCTCTTAGTGAAATCCCTTATAATGTACATTGTTGGCCTTGGTGAGTGAATTGCATAGTGAGAGTGGAGAAGTCTAAATAATATCTCAGAAGGATAAGAGTCATTAAACCCTTAGGAAGAGATCACACGCTTTTAGAGGTAAGAGATGAAGTTGGTGCTAACGTGACTGTCTCGAAATGTCCAATGTACTACCCTGCAGTGTCCTTGAGTGTGTAAAATACCTCCATTAGCAATAGTAACCCTCAACCTCAACCTGGTTACTGGAAGACCAAGTTTCTTGACCAGTTTGGTATCCACAAAATTATTGGTACTGCCTGAATCAACTAAGATGATGACAGTAGTAGTACCAATAATAGCATCAACCTTCATGGTGTTGTTTCCTTAGGAACCTTATAATGCATGCAAAGAAAGTACTAGAACTAGGGACTACTCTCCTTCAGGCTTATTATTGTCCAACTGTTCTTGACAATCCAAAAATTTCTCAGATTATAGACTTGTGGCTTCCCTATCTACATCATCCTGAGGATCCAATAGAAGTTGATACAACTGTGCCTTCATACATTTATGTCCAGGTGTGTACTTAGTTGCACACCAAAAGCATAGCCATTTCTTCGTTTTGTCCTCTATGTTTAATTGTGTGAAAGCCATAGCAGTTTCATTCTGAACATTAGCAGTAGTAAAGGGCCCATTAGAAGATGAAATGGAATTGGAAGTATAGGGGCTCGAGTAGCAAGAAATAAAAATGGCAGTCTAGGAGATCCTTCTATTCCTATTGGAGCAAACCTCTTATGATTGTAGGTTAAAATTCCCTCTACTTGTCTAGCCAATAACAACCCTTCAGCTGGAGTCTTAGGTTTAAAGAGATGCAAATATTGGCCTATTTCAACCTTCAGATTACTAGTAAATATGTTCAATACATAACTTTCAGGTAGGTGAAGTTGATTTAGTAGGCTTACAAATTGGTCGTGGTACTGATGCACAGTCCTTTGGTGTTTCAAATAGACCAACTCTGACATTGGATCTAGGAAAGATGTGGAGCCAAATCATTCCCACAACCCTCAAGCATAAGCATCCCAAGACAGACAGTTCAAAAATAGCTTGTAATAACTTCACTGTAAGGACCCACTACTTGTCACTGAATGCGGCTGACCTAGATACTATGCAAAAAGAGCTTACAACTCTGTTTTAATCTCTCCCTTGATTTCATCCTTGAGCTCCTTGAAACATTTGTCCAACCTAGGGTCCTGCTACAACTGGCTCATTTCCTTTTGCATTCGTGTGGTTACCCTTTCCCTGACCAAGGAGATCATAAGGCTCTAATGCCTTTGATACGTGTTATTTTGTGAGTGAAAGATTTGACAGAGATGAGAGGACCGAGAAGCAAAAAAATTGAGAGGAAGAAGAGAAGAAATTCTATAATTCTTTTCATAAGTGACCCAGTTCACCCTTCCCACTAGAAATATGAGTGCATAACGACCAAGGGTTGGTTGTCACAAGTTGTTAATGACAGCTATAATCTTCCCTTAAACTGCATTGTTTCACTTAGCTAACAATACTGCCCAAAACGCAGCATTTCTAGCTATTCTAAAACATGAACAATCTGAATCGTTTCACTTAGAAGTCTATCAACTAAAACAGTGCGCAACACCAACATTCATTAAAAGCAAACAGAAACAAAAATTAACATAAACATTTTTATGCCATTACATCTTCACTAGTGCTCTCACCACCTCTTCTTTAGCACTCTCACCTTGATTCAAGATCCGATTTCAAATTAACATCAGATTTCAAGTTGTCAAATTTTCTCTTTATTTCTTCTCAAGATCCTATACGAATATGTCTATATATTTGAACCTAAAAGAAAATTTGATAACATTTATTAGAGATTCCATTGCTCCACTTAAGGTCAAGACATGATGTATATTTAGATAAAATCATTGTTTTAAATATTATTTTCATAAATTGAAATTAATAAGGTGTCAATCTTTCGAGATGCTATTTCTCAAATAATGAAGGTTGCCACCTAAGTTATCTTTTTCTCTAAACTTTGCTATAAAACATATATATATAATTATATAAGTTTTCAAAATTTTAATTGGGTATAATAAATTTATCTTTAAAAACGAATGGAGGAAAATTATAAGTCACTTTTACTCGTTATTTTAGCCATCACAAAACAGCCCACTACTGAAGTGCAAAACATGATAATTGAATACATTTTATTACCTTACAAAAGAAACAAAAAATAACTAAATTGTAGTATTTTGAGAAACTAAAAGACATTTTAATATGTATTTTTATAGTTCGTCTTTGTTAACCTTTGACTTTGAGCCATCTGTATTTGCGGTATTGTGCCAACATGATTTAGTTGTGGTTAAACTTTGTAGCCAAACCTCATCGGCCACGAATGAATCAGAATCATTGTTGCGATGCCACGACCAATGTGCTCGACTTTCGTCTACCACCCTTAGCCGACCATGTCCAAAGCTTGGTTCCCTATAAACCGAAACTTCTGGTGTTGGATTCTCAAACCTGCACATCATTGAATTATCACATCAGGACCTTCACGTATGGTGCCCATTATAAAGGCTTTGTGTTGCTGGAATTAAGGTTGGTAATTATGGGCCAAGTGCTAGTTCTTCAATATGCATTGGGCCTAGATTTTACTTACATTAATGCAAGTCCTTCTCGGTTTCCTCCATCACCAATGGTTATATATATAAAGGCCCACATTGATCAGCTTTGTTGTTATAAATCCTAGTCTGCAACAAATATAACACAAATCAAATGTATTTAGCTGTCAATATAAAATAAAAAGAAAAACCCAACATTTTTAATTAATGAGTGACTTACAAATCGTTCATATGCATGAACATGGCCTGCAAAAACCACATCAACTCGTGCCCTATACAACAAATCTTCCATAGCTTTTCTCATGCTTTCCCCTTCTCCTTTATGAGCCAAATTAGTGTTATACCATGGCGCATGCAATAGCACAATAACCCATGGCGTCTTCTTCCTATCAACCTTACGCAAATCAGATTCAAGCCACTTGTATTGAACTGAATCCTCGTCAAAATCCGTGTAAGAGCCTAACATTATGATATGGGAACCGGGAACATCGAAGGAATAATAGAGATTTGAGGTCGACCCACTTTCTTGGTATGGCATTAGCCAACGGGCATTATAGGCTTTGAAACCATGAGGATAAATTATTGGGAAAGTTTCAATCTCATGGTTCCCTTCCGTCACCATCCATGGGCGGCGGCTAGCGTAGGGCTCCACCAGACGGCCAAATGAGTCCCATAGTGGTTGTTGTGTGTCCGCATAAGATGGGTCGCCTGGTAATAAGAACACATCATAGTCCTTGCTGTCGACATGCGATAGAGTTGAGGCAGTCCATTCTGTTTGTCCAAGATCACCTGTAAAACAAGTTTAATTAATTAAATGTTAATTTTCATCATATAATAAGTTTTGTTTTTGTGATAAAAGAAACATGCAAGGAATCATCTGTTCTTCTATGGTTAGAAGTTTGATGGGTATATTAAATTAATATTATTAAACCTTTGTGGAAAACATAAAAGTAAAACAAACTAAATAGGTTTTAGTGAATCATGGCGCAAACACAACAATCCTATATAAGGACATGGATAATTCAAAGCATATAATTTGTCTTCATATATAAGAATTCTTACTTTTAAGGAAGAAAAAAACAAAAAAGGCTGACATATGTTTAAGATAAGGCATACATATAAATTAGCTAAGCAATCAGTGTAGAAAATTGATCAAAATTTGGAGAAATAAAACAAAGAATATAATAAAGAATATAATGAAAAGAGAAATAATTTTTATGGAAGAAAGAAAACATCCTTTTGATTAATTTTTATTTCACTCACTCAATAATATTCTTCATCACATACAACTCTTTATATAGGAGTTGTAAGTGACTATTCATCTATATCACTAAATGCTAGGAGTTGTGACTATTCATTTACATAACTTAAATACTATAAGAGTTATGACTATCCATGCATGTGTGTAACTTTTCATCTTCAAGTCTCTTTGCATTATTAACTCTTCATATTCAAGCTTCTTCACATTCGTAACTTTTCATAATTTATTTTGTGCAAGATTAATTTAATTATGTGCCAACAATGTCTCCCTTAAATTAAACTTGCTTCGAACTCCCAGCCTTTCAACATTTTTCTTGAAGACTTGTCCACTAAGCGGCTTTGTGAAGATATCAGCCATCTGATCTTCTGTCTTGCAATATTCAACTTGAATATCACCATTATTCACTAGTTCCCTCAAGAAGTGATACCGAATGCGAATGTGTTTTGTCCTTTTATGAAGAACTGGATCTTTTGTGACCGAAATAGTAGAACTATTGTCACAAAACAAAATCGTTGACTTGCTCTGCTTCTGCTTAAGACTCTCCAAAATTCTACGTAACCAAATCAATTGACATCCTGCATAAGACGCAGCGATATATTCAGCTTCTGTAGTCGAAAGCGCCACAACTGATTGTTTCTTTGAACTCCATGAAACTGCACCACTACCAAGGTGAAAAACATAACCAGAAGTGCTTCTGCTATCATCAATGCTTCCTGCTAAATCACTATCCGTATAACCAATGAGATCAACTAATATATTAGCTTTATAGAAAATTCCATAATCAATGGTTCCCTTCACATATCTCAATATTCTCTTGGCAGCCTCCCAGTGATTGGAGTAAGGTTTCTCCATGAATCTACTCACCAAACTAACAGCATACACGATGTCAGGCCTTGTCGAAGTCAGATACATCAACTTCCCAACCAAACTTCTGAATATGGTGGAATTGACAAGCTTTCCTTCACCCTCTTTAGATAACTTCAGACCTGTAATGCATGGAGTAGAGACTGGATTCGCATTTTCCATCATGAACTTTTTTAGAACTTCCTTTGCGTAGCTCTCTTGTGAAATAAAAATTCCTTTCTTGGATTGATGAACTTCAATACCAAGAAAATGATGAAGTTCTCCCAAATCTGTCATCTTAAATTCTGCCATCATTGAGTGCTGAAATTCTTTCAACATCTTCACATCATTTCCTGTGAAAATAAGATCATCAACGTAGAGACTAACAACTATGAATCTTCCTTGATAATTGCCTTTGATGTAGAGAGTATGCTCATATGGAGATTTCTGGAATCCACACTTTTGAAAATAAGAATCGATTCGGCTGTACCAAGCTCGGGGTGATTGCTTCAACCCGTACAAAGCTTTCTTCAACTTGTAAACTTTTTCTTCTTCTCCTTTTTTGACAAACCCTGGTGGTTGATCAACATAGACTTCTTCTTTGAGAACACCATTCAAAAACGCAGATTTTACATCCATTTGGAACATTTTCCAATTGTTTTGGGCAGCAAGAGAAATAAGTAACCGAACTGTCTCAAGTCTTGAAACTGGAGCAAATACCTCTGTAAAATCTTCTCCTTCCTTTTGCTTGTATCCTTTTGCAACCAGTCTTGCCTTGTACTTGTTGATAGAGCCATTCGGATTCATCTTTGTCTTGTACACCCATTTGACTCCAATTGAATTCTTGTGCGGCGGTAAATCTGTGAGTTCCCATGTATCATTGTTTTCAATTGAGCAAATCTCTTCTTTCATGGCTTTCCTCCATATTTCTTCTTGATATGCATCATCAAAAGAAATTGGATCTTCTCCTGCAAATAAGGCAAAGAATACAACATCATTTTGCACAACTTCATCCGTTACATCATATAACTCTTGGATGCTTCTCGTTTTTCGGAGCGGGCTGGATGAAGAAGAATTTGATGAATAACTTGGGGAAGCAGGAGGATTTCCTACTTGAGCATCATCTTCAGCATTCTCAATTACTGCCTCTTCTTCTTCTTCAAGTTCAAAAGGAAAAATTGGCAAATTTTCCTTTTCAACTTCCATATCTTCAAACATGGAATTTTCATCAAACCGAACATCTCGGCTGATCACAATCTTCTTTTTCACCGGATTGTACAACTTGTATGCCTTACTTCTTTCACTATAGCCAATGAAAATACATTTCTCTGACTTGTCATCCAACTTGCTTCTCATTGCATCTGGAATATGAGAGTAGGCAACACTCCCAAATACTCTAAGATGACTAACACTAGGCTTTGTACCGTACCACGCCTCATGTGGTGTGCAATTCTCCAAGCTTCTTGTCGGTGATCTATTTATAAGATAAACTGCACAAGAAACAGCTTCAGCCCAAAATCTTCTTGATAATCTCTTCTTCTTAAGAAGACATCTAGCCATTTCCATAATTGTTCTGTTCTTTCTTTCACACACACCATTTTGCTGAGGTGTATGGCGAACTGTCATTTCATGCCGGATGCCACTATCTCGACAATATTTCTCAAATTCTTTTGAAAAATATTCACCTCCACGATCTGTATGCAAGGTGTTAATTTTTAGCCCAGTAAAGTTCTCCACTTCTGCCTTGAAATCTTGGAATCTCTGAAAAGCCTCTGATTTTTCTTGGACACAATACACCCATATCTTTCTTGAGTAATCATCAATGAAAGAGATAAAGTAACGATTACCTCCCAAAGATGAAACTGTCATTGGACCACAAAGATCTGAGTGAATAAGTTGCAATGGTCTTCTTGCTTTCCACGAGGATTGAGAAGGAAAAGCAATTTTGTGTTGCTTTCCAAGTTGACATGCTTCACAAACATCATCAAGCCGATCGATTTTTGGTAAACCTCTAACCATCATCTTCCTTGAAAGCATCTCCAAATTTCCATAGTTTAAATGTCCATATCTATCATGCCATAACTTTGAAATTCCTTTATGAGCACCAATAAAACAAGACATATTCTGATTTTGAAGGGTAAGAGAGAAAAGATTATTTGATGCCACTCCAACTCTAGCAACAACCTGATTTTTCTTTGATAAATAGCAAGACATGTCTCGGAAATGAATATCATACCCCTTCTTCAAGAGATGCCCAATGCTAAGCAGATTATTTTTAAGACCAGGAACAAAATAAACTTCAGACATTTTCTCTACCCTTCCTTGCTTTGTTTTGAACTCCAACTCACCAACACCGCTAACTTTGTAAGCTTTGCCATCTCCTACTTTTACTTCTCCACAATCAGATTCAAAGAACTTCGAAAATAAATTTTTGTTACCTGTCATATGCTTGCTAGCACCACTGTCTATGTACCAGACATCATCAATCTCTCCACCATGAGATACGAGCAACAAAGTTTCTTGCTTTTGCTCTTGATTATTTTGTACTATATTAGCTTCATTTTTCTCTTCTTTTTTGTACCAGCATTCACTTGCCAAATGACCAAGTTTGCGACAATTATAACTTTCAAAATAGCCACGACCTCTTCCTCTTTGATTTCCACGTCCACGTCCTCTTTGTGATCCTCTAAAATTTTGACTTTGGTTGGCTTCTTTCCATCCATTCTCCATGCTTACATCTTCACCTCTTTCACGAGCATTTGAGCCTCTTCCTCTAAAATTTCTTCCTCTTCCACGACCACGATCTCTCCCTCTTTGATTTTTAAAATCTCCCTTATTCTCATTTAGAGACAACATTGACTGGAGTGCTTGATCTAGATCTACTTCCTTTTTCTTCTTGTTTAATCTTTCTTCATGGGCTTGCAACGAACCTGTGAGTTCATCAATAGTCATGGTACTCAAGTCCTTTGATTCTTCAATGGCAACCACAATGTAGTCAAATCTGGAATCTAAAGAACGGAGGATTTTCTCAACACCACGAATATCATCCATAGTTTCACCATTTCTTTTTAATTGATTGACTATGGATAAAACCCGTGAACAGTAATCAGAAACTGATTCTGACTCTGTTTTTTGCAATCTTTCAAACTCTCATCGAAGAGTTTGCAATCGAACTCTTTTCACCTTTTCATCTCCTTTGAATGAATTTTGTAAAAATTCCCATGCTTGTTTTGCCGTGGTGGCACAAGCTATTTTTTCCCAAGCCGCTTTATATGATTGAACTCCTTGATATATCCAAAATAAGGCTTGCTGATTTTTCTTCCTTGATTTTCTTAGACTCTTTTTGAACTTGTGTTAATCCTTCCTCCTCTTCAGCCTCAACTTTATTATAACCTTTTTCAACAATCTCCCAAACTTCTAGAGATCCAAGAAGAGCCTTCATTTGGATACTCCATTTGCCATAATTTTCTTTGGTTAATTGGGGAACAGAAGAAAGAGGAATAGAATTGTTCATTTCGATCGAACAAGGCTCTGATACCAATTTGTAGAAAATTGATCAAAATTTAGAGAAATAAAACAAAGAATATAATAAAGAATATAATGAAAAGAGAAATAATTTTTATGGAAGAAAGAAAACACCCTTTTGATTAATTTTTATTTCACTCACTCAATAATATTCTTCATCACATACAACTCTTTATATAGGAGTTGTAAGTGACTATTCATCTATATCACTAAATGCTAGGAGTTGTGACTATTCATTTACATAATTTAAATACTATAAGAGTTATGACTATCCATGCATGTGTGTAACTTTTCATCTTCAAGTCTCTTTACATTATTAACTCTTCATATTCAAGCCTCTTCACATTCGTAACTTTTCATAATTTATTTTGTGCAAGATTAATTTAATTATGTGCCAACAATCAGATCATATTGGTTATTCAATCACCGATCTGATTTTAACATCATTACAACAAATATATAAGATGGGTTCCCAAGCAATGTAAGCTAAACCCTAAACTTGCTAGGCTAAGCCTTACTAGCCAAGTAACTCATGTACAAAGTGTGCACTTTTGGTTAAACCGTGTTGGGGCCGGGCCTTTGCTTTTGCTTAAATTAGTCAAGAATTTGAGGATTCATTCTTTTTAACAAGTAATGGCGAGATTGTTAAGCATATAGGAACTTACCAACCACAACAAATTCAATGGGAAATTTTTGTGGAGGTGTCCTGAATGAAAATTCAGGGCTATGACCACCACACCTATAGTAATAAGTGGTTGTTGGCTCCAAGGGTCCAATTTTAACATGATGTATCTTACTGGAACTGTAAAAGAAGTAATGATATGATGTAACACCCCTATCCCGTAACCGTCGCCAGAATAGGTAAGGGGCATTACCGGACTTGTAACTCATGTCAGAACAGTAAAATTTTAAACTTTTTTCTTGAAATAAAGATCATTCATTTAAATAAGTACTAAGCACAGCCAGAGATAAAATTTAAACTTCACTAAGTAAACATTCAAAAGATGCCATTTTCGCATGGCTTATATACATTAACCAAAAATATTCTTCCGCCACTAGTCTATTCTATACATGCCATAAGATAATCCAAAACGTAGCAGTACCAAACAGTGGATAGTGATAGTGTGACGAGTTGCTGACGATCCCCGAGCCTGTAGCTTCGCAATGAGATCTATAAAACAGAGGAAACAGAGTAAACGGAGTAAGCATTACAATGCTTAGTAAGTTTTAAGCAGTGTCAACAGATAACAATCAAATTATAACATAGTTGTTCGTATTTTTATTTCACTCTTCCTTCGGGCATACCATCCCTTTACCGAATGTGCACATCTCATCATATACAATAGGCAGATAAACTTTCACATAAAAGTGAGCTCATGTGACATAGATATATCGTATGATTTCACATAACCTCTCACACTGATCCGATGTCACATAATCATAGGAATAGTCTCATAGATTGCTCTCGTATGCATCACATAACTACCTTATGATTTAGTGCAAATCAAGCTCACATATAAACTTGGAGTACATACCTGTTTAACCTTTCGCATTGAATATATTTATAAGCAATTCTTATTACGAAGTCTTACCCAGACAAAATCCCCACACGTAGTCATCGGGTCTTTAGAGCTCGGATATAGTACGAGCATGAAGCTTACGGACATTAATCAGTGATAATATTCTCGCATAAAGCCTGCGGGGTTTTAACCCGGATATAGTACTGACACAAATGCCCTTCGGGACTTATCACATTTATACACTTTCACATCCATCACGTTGGCCCCTCGGCCCAGTCACATATATACACTTTCACATTCATCACATCGGCTATTAGGCCTTAGCACATATATACACTTTCACATTCATCACATCGGCCATTAGGCCTTATCACATATATACACTTTCACATTCATCACATCGGCCATTAGGCCTTATCACATATATACACTTTCACATTCATCACATCGGCCATTAGGCCTTATCACATATATATACACTTTCACATTCATCACATCGACCATTAGGCCTTATCAAATATATATACACTTTCACATTCATCACATCGGCCAACATTCATCACATCGGCCATTAGGCCTTATCACATATATATACACTTTCACATTCATCACATCGGCCATTAGGCCTTATCACATATATATACACTTTCACATTCATCACATCGGCCATTAGGCCTTATCACATATATACACTTTCACATTCATCACATCGGCCATTAGGCCTTATCACATATATACACTTTCACATTCATCACATCGACCATTAGGCCTTATCACATATATATACACTTTCACATTCATCACATCGGCCATTAGGCCTTATCACATATATATACACTTTCACATTCATTACATCGGCCATTAGGCCTTATCACATATATACACTTTCACATTCATCACATCGGCCATTAGGCCTTATCTCATATATGCATGTTCACATCCATCACATAGAATCCTAAATCAAAATATAGATTTTCATGTATTCACATCACAATTATCCAAATATACTTCACATACCACATATACTTTCACGTATACACACTGTCTTGGCTGAATCTACATCTATCATTTTCCAATATCACAATTTAGAATTCACGTATGGGTTTAATCAATAGCTTATGAGCAACTAAAACAAGTTTATCAAGGTTTACAACACAATCTCAAATTCAGCACAAGCTGTTTTTCCTGAGCAATAGTCACTAAATTATTTATAACTGGAGCTACAAAACTCCAAATCACTTTCCGTTAATTTTTCCTGAATATAGACTCGTATATCTTCCATCCATAAAATTTCCAGAATTTTAGGTTTGGCCAATCAATACCAGATTTTTCTTAAAGTTTTCCCTGTTTCACTGTTTGACTAATCTGACCACTCTTCACTAAGAATCAAATTTCTCATTTTACAGAATTCAAAATGTGTTGTATTTGATTTCATTTGAAACTAGGATCATTAAGGATTCTAAGCATATAAATTTTATCTTATAACCATTTTTGTACAATTTATAATGATTTTCTAAAAACAGAACAGAGGATTATAGTGTCATTCTGCGCTGTCTCACAAAACTTTAAGTATCTCATTATCGGAAATTCCTTTGCTTACACGGTTTCTTTTATAAGAAACTAGACTCATTAAGATTTAATTTCATGTCTCATTCAGCCTCTAATTCAAATCCATAAATTTATGGTGATTTTCTAAAGTCACGTTACTGCTGCTGTCCTAAGCAGACTATTTCAAATTACCCTTGAATTCCCAAGCTCAAACACTTAAGAACTTACCATTTGAGCTTAGAACATATCATGGCCACATCATATCTTATTAAATCAACTCATCATGTCCTATTATAATTGAATTTACTCAACGTTTAATCACTTAAAACTTACCTCGGATGTGGTCGAACAATTTCGGCGGCTATTCGATCACTTTTTCCTTTCCCTTATCCAACTGTGGTCCTCTAAGCTCTTGAGCTAATTCAAACAAATTTAACTTATTAAAGTCTCATTATGCTAGCTTATGGCTGAATATGACAAGGAGTTTGATTGGTCATATGGCCACCTTCTAGCTCAACTACACAATGGTCATATGCATTTTTAATCACATCAAGCAATTTAATACAATTCATTCGAACATCAAAAGAAAACCTCAAGGTACTTAGCCCATATATACTTTAGGCATTAGAGTCACATATATATATGGAATCATGAATCAAACTCAACATTTTAGCTAATATTCCCCCTTGGCCGAATTTTCTAAGCCAAGACAAAAGCATCAATATGCTTGCCTCTAACCGAATACATGCAACACCAATCTTCTTCCTATGGCCGAATATGCATGTCTATGTTGAGGCCGATTATATACTTAATACCACACATAAATGGCATACATTTTACTAACTAATGCATTACATATTATTTAACCATGTATATCACCAATCAATTTCATCACAATTTCACTTAAGCATAATCTCAATACAATACATCGTGCTCAAATCATTATTCAAGTTCAAATTCGGCCAGCACACATATACATACTAGAAACTATGTATTAACATTGCATTTCATACTATAACCGAATGTATAGCTCATCGAAATATATTTATTCATGTTCCCTTAACACATATTGGTCAACTAGATCATGCATTATTCTTTGGCACATTTGGTCATTAAAGCAATCACCTATTTAACTTTCAAGCATTTTTATACTAACATTTCTCCCAAGGCCGAATTTATATACAACCTTTAGTACTCATTTAAGGTTTATATTTTAAGTAATTAATATACACAATATTAACCAAATATCCATTTACTAAGCATTTTAACAAATTTTCCTTCAACTATCCACACATTCGGCAATCACATAATCAAACACTAAACCTTAACTTCCAAGCCAAAACAACTAGCAAATTCAACACATCCAACATAAATTTCCATGCTAATGACATCAAAACAACTACTAAGAATTTCAAGCTCCTTGGGCGAATTTCAATCTTCCAAAATAACAAAAATTTGAGCCATGAAATAGGTAGAATTCAAACTAACCATTCAATTTATGCATGAATTTCCAAGAGTAGCATTGTACATACCTTGATCTAGCAATCTCCTTAGCCGAAAATTTTAACAACAAAAGGAAGTTTCTTCTCCACCCTTTCTTAGCTACGGCAATGGAGGAATAAACCAACTTTGGTTTCTCCTCCCACTAACACATTATTTTTATTACCCATACTCTTTTATTCATCTTTAATTCATTTAATACATTTTTTTATTACATATTTCTCACCACTAATAAATATAATATAATAATATTAAACCATGCATATAATGCCCATACTTATGAGCTTGGCCTGTCACTAGCATTAAAAGTGGCAAATTGGCATGCAAACCCACTTATTTACATCATTCAATAACTAATCACTTAAAATAAGCCACACATATATTCAAAGCTTCTCACATAAGTCCTTTTTATTTAGAAACACATTCAAATTGACAAAAATCAAAGCATTCAAATTTCACACATGCATGATCACATATTTTAGACATAAAATATTATATTCAATTATTTCTGCAACTCGGTTTAGCGATCCCGAAACCACTTCCCGACTAGGGTCAAATTAGGGGTGTCACATATGAGGTATGGTTTCCTACAGCCATTGCCTCATATTTCCCTGAGACCTTCCCATATTCGACCTTCGACGCCACATCTTTCTCATCTGTAACCCAACTGATTCTCATGTATTCTTTGCCTGCAAGAGAAGCATGTACCTACAATAGTTCACAACAAAAAATTAAGTAAAAAAAAATAGTTTGTTTTTCGAAGGCAAAGTGGATAAGAAAACAGTGGTTCCAAATGTTGACCTACTGAGGGTCGGATTTGGATCGGAGGTGGGGAGCGACAACGACTTTTCTGGGTGGCTGTCGGATGTAATCGTCTTGCAAACCGGTCGAAAGTGAGGGTTGTAAAGGGAATAAGAAGAAGGTGCATGTTAAAAGGAGAGGGAAGAAATGAGGGTTTTGCCATATTGGGTTCTCCATTTTTAGCAGTTTATGATTGGATGAAGTTGGGAAAGACATGAAGAGGGATGGAGGTTTATAATAAGAAGAAGGGGTCCTTGGAGCTCTAGGTTGAATCTTGAAAATATGTAAAAAATTAGGTTGCAATGGCGTCAAGGAAGTCACTTGAAATCCTTTTGGATATGCTTGCAGCAATGACGAGATTTTAAAAAAAATGGAAAAGAAAAAAAATCTCAGCATCCCATAAATACATAAATAACTAAAGTTCTAATCTATTTATGCTCGCTTTACAATAAAGTAATTAAGGTACTGATTGTTGACAAAACCCTCCCAATCATCTAAGCAACAGGACTAGGTTTTCCTCGTTAGAATATGACATTTTGTCTCCTCAAACTTAGCCCATATATGCGAATATATAAATCTATAGAACATGGTTGAAATTAAATCTGCTTATGACATTACATAGATTAAAGACTAACAGCTGGTTGGCTTCTAACAACCTTTCAGTTTTCAGAGCTTAAAGAATCTTGGAACTTCAATTAAAGCTTAATCAGGTTTACAAGTAATTGCAGGATATATAGGAATATGCTTTGCAAAATACCCTCCATAAAACAATCTGCCTTCAATGGGGACCACTTATTCCTCCATTTTTTAGTTTTATAAGAAATTTTTCAATGAGCTATTGGTTATCAATAATGCAAGTTTTCTTTTGGGATAATGTTTATTTGTTTCTTTTCTCAATATTATTACTAATTATTCATCATTTTCACAATTAATTTTCAAATTTTAATCAAATTCTTTTGGACGAAAATTTAATGTTGTTTAAATGGGACCGGACAAATCAGTTGAGCCAGAAACTAGTCGGGATATTGGTATAGAGGGGTTTTGAACTAGTTGACTTGAAAATCGATAAGGATCTATTGAATTAGACAAAAAACCAGTTGAGCCAAGTGGTTGAACCAGTTAAATAATTTTTTTATTTTTTGTTATTTTTTTGAATTTTAATATTTTTAATCCGATTGGTTGAACCGAATACATGCAACACCAATCTTCTTCCTATGGCCGAATATGCATGTCTATGTTGAGGCCGATTATATACTTAATACCACACATAAATGGCATACATTTTACTAACTAATGCATTACATATTATTTAACCATGTATATCACCAATCAATTTCATCACAATTTCACTTAAGCATAATCTCAATACAATACATCGTGCTCAAATCATTATTCAAGTTCAAATTCGGCCAGCACACATATACATACTAGCAACTATGTATTAACATTGCATTTCATACTATAACCGAATGTATAGCTCATCGAAATATATTTATTCATGTTCCCTTAACACATATTGGTCAACTAGATCATGCATTATTCTTTGGCACATTTGGTCATTAAAGCAATCACCTATTTAACTTTCAAGCATTTTTATACTAACATTTCTCCCAAGGTCGAATTTATATACAACCTTTAGTACTCATTTAAGGTTTATATTTTAAGTAATTAATATACACAATATTAACCAAATATCCATTTACTAAGCATTTTAACAAATTTTCCTTCAACTATCCACACATTCGGGAATCACATAATCAAACACTAAACCTTAACTTCCAAGCCAAAACAACTAGCAAATTCAACACATCCAACATAAATTTCCATGCTAATGACATCAAAACAACTACTAAGAATTTCAAGCTCCTTGGGCGAATTTCAATCTTCCAAAATAACAAAAATTTGAGCCATGAAATAGGTAGAATTCAAACTAACCATTCAATTTATGCATGAATTTCCAAGAGTAGCATTGTACATACCTTGATCTAGCAATCTCCTTAGCCGAAAATTTTAACAACAAAAGGAAGTTTCTTCTCCACCCTTTCTTAGCTACGGCAATGGAGGAATAAACCAACTTTGGTTTCTCCTCCCACTAACACATTATTTTTATTACCCATACTCTTTTATTCATCTTTAATTCATTTAATACATTTTGTTATTACATATTTCTCACCACTAATAAATATAATATAATAATATTAAACCATGCATATAATGCCCATACTTATGAGCTTGGCCGGCCACTAGCATTAAAAGTGGCAAATTGGCATGCAAACCCACTTATTTGCATCATTCAATAACTAATCACTTAAAATAAGCCACACATATATTCAAAGCTTCTCACATAAGTCCTTTTTATTTAGAAACACATTCAAATTGACAAAAATCAAAGCATTCAAATTTCACACATGCATGATCACATATTTTAGACATAAAATATTATATTCAATTATTTCTGCAACTCGGTTTAGCGGTCCCGAAACCATTTCCCGACTAGGGTCAAATTAGGGGTGTCACAACTCTTCCCCCTTTAGGGATTTTCGTCCCCGAAAATTTCTACCGATGCATAGTTTAGGATAACGTCCTCTTATTGAATTATATTCATATAAACATTAGCTCATCGATGGCAATTGTAATTCATTATTGATTTCGCATCGATCTATAAAATCATTTTCTTATCTTAAAACAAATACATAAACATTTCTACAAGTATGCACATATATCTCATTTTCTTGATTTCATAAGTAATAATCACTTAATTTAATTCACAATTGCATCTCAAACACATATTAAGCACATATTAATATGTATAATTCACATCATCAACCCACATATTTGTAACCCACATTTTCATTCATGTATAAGCTGTAACCTGACCGAAAATACACATATACTCAAACATCCCAATAAATATCCTTTATCACTCCATCATATCTCACTATTCAACTTAACCTATTTCCAACAGAAAATCAACTTCCACATACCTGAACATTGAGTTCATTTAGCACATTCAATCACCGTTAACGATACCCGTATACAATCGATTTGGCATCAAGCCTCATATTGTATACCAGCATGGGATTTATTTTAGCACATAACCCATATATCCAAAATTATCAGCATTCATCACAAACTCTTACAGACTTTCAAATGTCAAACTTAATCGAAATAATTTCTTGAATATGATTAACAAAAAAAATAGGGGTCATTTAGCAATAGCACATATGACTTCATATACCAAGCATTCCATAGACTAAATTCATAACACATTTACAACATGAATTCATTTCTTAACAACATATCCACCATCTTTTTACTTTCATCTGATTTTCTCATACCTTCCTTACATACCTGTATCACTTATTCTGATCTTACTTAATTTATCATCTTAAATATACCTGTTGAATCATTCGAAATCATTACGGATACTCATTAAGCACATATAGCTCTTACAATGCCATATCCTAGATATGGTCTTACATATTCTCACATATCGAGCTGATGCCATGTCCCAGATATGGTCTTACACACTATCTCAAATCAATGCCTTCGTCCCAGACGAGGTCTTACATGAATTCCACTTCACACACTTAGTGCCCACTGACCGATCTCGCACTCATAGTGCTCGATTAAAGGAATTCGCACACACACAGTGCCTCTAATCATTCACACACATAGTGCTCTTATTCATTCGTTATTACACATTGAAATGACTTAACCAAGTCTATAAACATCATGTATGTACACTTTTAAACATATCATCTCATTTAAATTTGAATTCGTATAGTAATGAACACTTAAACTTTGCTCAAATTACCAGTACGAAGCCTACTAGGCACGAAGGCCCGAATACACGCCACCAGCATGATTGCTCTTCGGGAGCTAGCCCGGATATAACACCAGCACAAATGCTCTTCGGGGTTTAGCACGGATATATCACTAGCACGAATGCTCTTCGGAACTTAGTCTGGATACATCACTAGCACGAATGCTCTTCGAGACTTAACCCGGATACATCACTAGCACGAATGCTCTTCGGAACTTAGTCCGGATACATCACTAGCACGAATACTCTTCGGAACTTAGCCCGGATACATCACTAGCACGAATGCTCTTCGGAACTTAGCCCGGACATATCACTAGCACGAATGCTCTTCGAGACTTAGCCCGGATACATCACTAGCACGAATGCTCTTTGAGACTTAGCCCGGATACATCACTCTCAATTCTCATGTACATATACACATATAGCAATACACATTAGTATATCATTTACATTACTTGAATACAAACACAACATGCTTATCGACCATTCAACTTCCAGTTCCATAGCCACATACAAAAATCACATTTATAGTCATAACACTCCTTCAAAATTGCATCACTTATACCCTTATAATTCAATCCAAATCGAAATTCAAATACGAGTACATGATACGTACCTGATCAACTTAATAATTTAGGCATATCTAAATGAAGTTATATCGCAAACTCTCATAGTCAGAAGCTTGCTACAGCTCGATCGGGATCAAGATTCATTACAATACAGCAAACACATTTTAATAGCCAAAAATCATCACACTATCATTTTATCACTTTATGGCATGTATAAATAGACTCACGCGTGCTACGTTAGTCCTAGAATCGACTAAACCGTAGCTCTGATACCAATAAAATGTAACACCCCTATCCCGTAACCGTCGCCAGAATAGGTAAGGGGCATTACCGGACTTGTAACTCATGTCAGAACAGTAAAATTTTAAACTTTTTCTTGAAATAAAGATCATTCATTTAAATAAGTACTAAGCACAGCCAGAGATAAAATTTAAACTTCACTAAGTAAACATTCAAAAGATGCCATTTTCGCATGGCTTATATACATTAACCAAAAATATTCTTCCGCCACTAGTCTATTCTATACATGCCATAAGATAATCCAAAACGTAGCAGTACCAAACAGTGGATAGTGATAGTGTGACGAGTTGCTGAAGATCCCCGAGCCTGTAGCTTCGCAATGAGATCTATAAAACAGAGGAAACAGAGTAAACGGAGTAAGCATTACAATGCTTAGTAAGTTTTAAGCAGTGTCAACAGATAACAATCAAATTATAACATAGTTGTTCGTATTTTTATTTCACTCTTCCTTCGGGCATACCATCCCTTTACCGAATGTGCACATCTCATCATATACAATAGGCAGATAAACTTTCACATAAAAGTGAGCTCATGTGACATAGATATATCGTATGATTTCACATAACCTCTCACACTGATCCGATGTCACATAATCATAGGAATAGTCTCATAGATTGCTCTCGTATGCATCACATAACTACCTTATGATTTAGTGCAAATCAAGCTCACATATAAACTTGGAGTACATACCTGTTTAACCTTTCGCATTGAATATATTTATAAGCAATTCTTATTACGAAGTCTTACCCGGACAAAATCCCCACACGTAGTCATCGGGTCTTTAGAGCTCGGATATAGTACGAGCACGAAGCTTACGAATATTAATCAGTGATAATATTCTCGCATAAAGCTTGCGGGGTTTTAACCCGGATATAGTACTGACACAAATGCCCTTCGGGACTTATCACATTTATACACTTTCACATCCATCACGTTGGCCACTCGGCCCTTCACATATATACACTTTCACATTCATCACATCGGCTATTAGGCCTTATCACATATATACACTTTCACATTCATCACATCGGCCATTAGGCCTTATCTCATATATGCATGTTCACATCCATCACATAGAATCCTAAATCAAAATATAGATTTTCATGTATTCACATCACAATTATCCAAATATACTTCACATACCACATATACTTTCACGTATACACACTGTCTTGGCTGAATCTACATCTATCATTTTCCAATATCACAATTTAGAATTCACGTATGGGTTTAATCAATAGCTTATGAGCAACTAAAACAAGTTTATCAAGGTTTACAACACAATCTCAAATTCAGCACAAGCTGTTTTTCCTGAGCAATAGTCACTAAATTATTTATAACTGGAGCTACAAAACTCCAAATCACTTTCCATTAATTTTTCCTGAATATAGACTCGTATATCTTCCATCCATAAAATTTCCAGAATTTTAGGTTTGGCCAATCAATACCAGATTTTTCTTAAAGTTTTCCCTGTTTCACTGTTTGACTAATCTGACCACTCTTCACTACGAATCAAATTTCTCATTTTACAGAATTCAAAATGTGTTGTATTTGATTTCATTTGAAACTAGGCTCATTAAGGATTCTAAGCATATAAATTTTATCTTATAACCATTTTTGTACAATTTATAATGATTTTCTAAAAACAGAACAGAGGATTATAGTGTCATTCTGCGCTGTCTCACAAAACTTTAAGTATCTCATTATCGGAAATTCCTTTGCTTACACGGTTTCTTTTATAAGAAACTAGACTCATTAACATTTAATTTCATGTCTCATTCAGCCTCTAATTCAAATCCATAAATTTATGGTGATTTTCTAAAGTCACGTTACTGCTGTTGTCCTAAGCAGACTATTTCAAATTACCCTTGAATTCCCAAGCTCAAACACTTAAGAACTTACCATTTGAGCTTAGAACATATCATGGCCACATCATATCTTATTAAATCAACTCATCATGTCCTATTATAATTGAATTTACTCAACGTTTAATCACTTAAAACTTACCTCGGATGTGGTCGAACAATTTCGGCGGCTATTCGATCACTTTTTCCTTTCCCTTATCCAACTGTGGTCCTCTAAGCTCTTGAGCTAATTCAAACAAATTTAACTTATTAAAGTCTCATTATGCTAGCTTATGGCTGAATATGACAAGGAGTTTGATTGGTCATATGGCCACCTTCTAGCTCAACTACACAATGGTCATATGCATTTTTAATCACATCAAGCAATTTAATACAATTCATTCGAACATCAAAAGAAAACCTCAAGGTACTTAGCCCATATATACTTTAGGCATTAGAGTCACATATATATATGGAATCATGAATCAAACTCAACATTTTAGCTAATATTCCCCCTTGGCCGAATTTTCTAAGCCAAGACAAAAGCATCAATATGCTTGCCTCTAACCGAATACATGCAACACCAATCTTCTTCCTATGGCCGAATATGCATGTCTATGTTGAGGCCGATTATATACTTAATACCACAAATAAATGGCATACATTTTACTAACTAATGCATTACATATTATTTAACCATGTATATCACCAATCAATTTCATCACAATTTCACTTAAGCATAATCTCAATACAATACATCGTGCTCAAATCATTATTCAAGTTCAAATTCGGCCAGCACACATATACATACTAGCAACTATGTATTAACATTGCATTTCATACTATAACCGAATGTATAGCTCATCGAAATATATTTATTCATGTTCCCTTAACACATATTGGTCAACTAGATCATGCATTATTCTTTGGCACATTTGGTCATTAAAGCAATCACCTATTTAACTTTCAAGCATTTTTATACTAACATTTCTCCCAAGGCCGAATTTATATACAACCTTTAGTACTCATTTAAGGTTTATATTTTAAGTAATTAATATACACAATATTAACCAAATATCCATTTACTAAGCATTTTAACAAATTTTCCTTCAACTATCCACACATTCGGCAATCACATAATCAAACACTAAACCTTAACTTCCAAGCCAAAACAACTAGCAAATTCAACACATCCAACATAAATTTCCATGCTAATGACATCAAAACAACTACTAAGAATTTCAAGCTCCTTGGCCGAATTTCAATCTTCCAAAATAACAAAAATTTGAGCCATGAAATAGGTAGAATTCAAACTAACCATTCAATTTATGCATGAATTTCCAAGAGTAGCATTGTACATACCTTGATCTAGCAATCTCCTTAGCCGAAAATTTTAACAACAAAAGGAAGTTTCTTCTCCACCCTTTCTTAGCTACGGCAATGGAGGAATAAACCAACTTTGGTTTCTCCTCCCACTAACACATTATTTTTATTACCCATACTCTTTTATTCATCTTTAATTCATTTAATACATTTTGTTATTACATATTTCTCACCACTAATAAATATAATATAATAATATTAAACCATGCATATAATGCCCATACTTATGAGCTTGGCCGGCCACTAGCATTAAAAGTGGCAAATTGGCATGCAAACCCACTTATTTACATCATTCAATAGCTAATCACTTAAAATAAGCCACACATATATTCAAAGCTTCTCACATAAGTCCTTTTTATTTAGAAACACATTCAAATTGACAAAAATCAAAGCATTCAAATTTCACACATGCATGATCACATATTTTAGACATAAAATATTATATTCAATTATTTCTGCAACTCGGTTTAGCGATCCCAAAACCACTTCCCGACTAGGGTCAAATTAGGGGTGTCACATATGAGGTATGGTTTCCTACAGCCATTGCCTCATATTTCCCTGAGACCTTCCCATATTCGACCTTCGACGCCACATCTTTCTCATCTGTAACCCAACTGATTCTCATGTATTCTTTGCCTGCAAGAGAAGCATGTACCTACAATAGTTCACAACAAAAAATTAAGTAAAAAAAACAGTTTGTTTTTCGAAGGCAAAGTGGATAAGAAAACAGTGGTTCCAAATGTTGACCTGCTGAGGGTCGGATTTGGATCGGAGGTGGGGAGCGACAACGACTTTTCCGGGTGGCTGTCGGATGTAATCGTCTTGCAAACCGGTCGAAAGTGAGGGTTGTAAAGGGAATAAGAAGAAGGTGCATGTTAAAAGGAGAGGGAAGAAATGAGGGTTTTGCCATATTGGGTTCTCCATTTTTAGCAGTTTATGATTGGATGAAGTTGGGAAAGACATGAAGAGGGATGGAGGTTTATAATAAGAAGAAGGGGTCCTTGGAGCTCTAGGTTGAATCTTGAAAATATGTAAAAAATTAGGTTGCAATGGCGTCAAGGAAGTCACTTGGAATCCTTTTGGATATGCTTGCAGCAATGACGAGATTTTAAAAAAAATGGAAAAGAAAAAAAAACTCAGCATCCCATAAATACATAAATAACTAAAGTTCTAATCTATTTATGCTCGCTTTACAATAAAGTAATTAAGGTACTGATTGTTGACAAAACCCTCCCAATCATCTAAGCAACAGGACTAGGTTTTCCTCGTTAGAATATGACATTTTGTCTCCTCAAACTTAGCCCATATATGCGAATATATAAATCTATAGAACATGGTTGAAATTAAATCTGCTTATGACATTACATAGATTAAAGACTAACAGCTGGTTGGCTTCTGACAACCTTTCAGTTTTCAGAGCTTAAAGAATCTTGGAACTTCAATTAAAGCTTAATCAGGTTTACAAGTAATTGCAGGATATATAGGAATATGCTTTGCAAAATACCCTCCATAAAACAATCTGCCTTCAATGGGGACCACTTATTCCTCCATTTTTTAGTTTTATAAGAAATTTTTCAATGAGCTATTGGTTATCAATAATGCAAGTTTTCTTTTGGGATAATGTTTATTTGTTTCTTTTCTCATTATTATTACTAATTATTCATCATTTTCACAATTAATTTTCAAATTTTAATCAAATTCTTTTGGACGAAAATTTAATGTTGTTTAAATGGGACCGGACAAATCAGTTGAGCCAGAAACTAGTCGGGATATTGGTATAGAGGGGTTTTGAACTAGTTGACTTGAAAATCGATAAGGATCTATTGAATTAGACAAAAAAACCAGTTGAGCCAAGTGGTTGAACCAGTTAAATAATTTTTTTTATTTTTTGTTATTTTTTTAAATTTTAATATTTTTAATCCAATTGGTTGAACCAATCGGATCGATGAACTAGTGACTTGACTAATTCGACCACTGTTACAATTTAAAAAACAATGATGTTATCGAATCGACGAACCAGTGGCCTGACGGTTCAACTATCAATCTAATTTAAAAAAATATTACTGTTAAAATTTTAATGTGTTGAGATGACAATTTGCATGATAATCTTTGTATACTTCATCAAAGTTTAAAAATATACATAAAAATCATTCAAAACTTCAAAAATATTCATACAAAATTTTAAAAAAATTATTCACATCAACAACAAAATATATATCTACCATCACATGAGTTACCATGTTCACATTTTTAAAATTTTAAAATCTAATGGAAACTCTTTCATTATAAAAATGCAATTTAACTAATTTTTTAAGATCCGAGGCTAAAGAATAAAAAAAAAGAAAAAGAAAAAATTATTAAAAACTAAATTTATTACTGTTAATTTAAAAAAAAAAACATGCTCCGATTTGAAAATGTGGTATGGGTTGCAAATGATCAAATGATTTATTAAATGTCAATTTTAAGTGTTTTGGTTTTTTAAAGAGCACAAATCATAAATAATATATATTATCAAAATTAACTTAATAGAAAGCATAATAAATTAAAAACAATAATATATCTAAATTTAGAATAGAATGATTTGAATAGAATTTACATATAATAAGATTTAAATTAAAAAATAATAATTTGAAAGAGAATTCATGTATAACATTTGAAACTTGAGTTTAAACACTCGAAATCTCCTTAACTAAATTAGACATATATTAAAGAAAAAATCATGAGAAACAAGATATTAATTACATTAGCTCATTAAAATAAGCTTCCCATGCGGTTGGAAGAATATGAACCATTAGACCAAAAAGCAATTGACCTAAATTAATGAGGAAAAATACACCTTTCAATTTTAAGAAATTAAATAATTCATTGAAAATGAAAGAAAAACTTAAAATTAAGTAATTTGTTAAGCATGAAAGAAATACATAAAATTTGAAAGGATTTGTAATATAAAATAGAATTACTTAAAACATGAAAAGGTTTGCTGAGAATGTTTCTAACAAATTAAGTAATTGGTAGAACATGAAAAGAATTTAAGAAATTAAGTAATGAAATTAATGATTATTTAAAACATATAATTAATCATATAGATTTAGTAATTGGCTGATAGTGATTAATAGTCTGTTTTAATTTGGCTACTAGCGGCTACCATCCATATATATACAGACGTATATGGCAGATGTAAGTAAGTGTATTTTCTGTAATCTTTAATGAAATTATCTCAAAGTTGATTCTTTCTCTCTATTTTTTATTCTTGATTTTTGTTCTATCAAATTTGTTTTCCCATTATTCTACCTTCTTTCTCTTTACTTCTTGCTTATTGTGGTTCATTCATGGAGATTTAGCTCCTGTAACATTGTATCAAAGCTAGTTTCATGAAGCTTCGAAGTTATTGAAGATGGTTCAAACTCAAATTAGTACAGAATTAGGTGCAGATCGATAGTCTTCCCTGAAGGTCAGTCACATATTTTTCTAACGAGAAGGTCAAATTGTACATGCTAATACTACTTTCTTTTTTTCTTTTTCTTTTTCTTTTTTTTTTTTTTTGAAATAAACAGATTGGACTTTTGCTTCTCATTAATCCAAAAACCAAAAAAACTAAAAAAACTTAAATAGTTCAAAACACTAAACACTAAACAAAACCCAAAACAAAACCCAAACAAAATTAAAACACACATGATAAACAAATTACACAAAAACCAAACAAAGAGGATTCTAGAATCAGTGAGACACCGACCCTGACACCCAATCAATTCCTTTGTCTTTTCCCCCAACCCAAAAATATCTATCAATGTTCAAAACTGACAATTTCACAAAACCAAGAAGGAGCGCCCAAAAAAGATAGATCAAACGCCAAAAGAAAGAAACTCATTTCCCTCATTCTTCAAACGTTCCCTTCTCAATCAATCCAGTTCTATCGACTCCCCATCGTTGTCTTGGGATCCACAGACGAAAATGCTTTCCCCTCTAGGTAAACTGCTTTCCCCTCTTAAAGCATTTTTTTTGCCAAAGCATGAGTGAGTTCATTTGCTGATCTTGGAACATGATTGAAACTGATTTCTTGATAGTTACTCTTCATTTGTTGTATATTTCTTGTGAAAACTCCAATATGTGATTTATCAAGTTTCAAAGACTTATATTTCTTGACTATTGTTAATGAATCCCCTTCAATAATGACTCGTATCCATCCTTTATCAAAACCCGTACTCACCGCAAGTTGACAAGCTAAAGCTTCAACAACGAATGTAGACACTACTCCCTCATGGAAACTCATACGAGTGAACAACACTATTCCTCTTTCATCCCTAACAACTATTCCTGACACTGATCGAAATCTTCGACCATCAAAAGCACTATCAAAATTTATTTTGATGACTAAACTCGGTGGAGCTTTCCAACTCACATCCTCTATTCTCTTAGTATAGGTGTTTTCCTCTAACCCTTTAAGTTCTTCCATATAGTTAGAAACAAAATTTGCAGTGTCCTTGCCAGTAATAATTTTTCTGTCATGAACCCTTCTGTTTCTGTCTTTCCAAATAGCACAGAGTGCACAGAAAAACATCTTCCTCTGATGGGTGGTGCAAGTCTCGAAAACCCATGTAAGCCATTGTTCAAACTCCATACACTGAATGTTCAAAAAGTGCAAACAGTTTAATTCTGACCAAACTTCAACTGTTATAAGGCGGCGCCGAAACAAACAATCCATTGATTCCTCTGCACTTCCACACCGAGGGTAGCAGGAAGTTGTGGCCAACTTCTTAAACTTCAAGTTAGCAAACGTAGGTAGATAGTTCTAAGGAATCCTCTAAATAGTAATTTTAATTTTCCTTAGGAGGTGTAACACCCATCACCCGTATTCAACGCCGGAATAGGGTTATGGAGCATTACCGAACATATTATACAATTACACATACATTTTCTCATACATTTTCAATTTCATGCAATTATCAATGAACAACATTTATATCATCCCTGATATGAGCCTACGAGGCTTAAAACATGCATTCAGGGTGGTTCGTGACTAAATCAATAACTTTAGAAACTTTTAGAGCACTTAGAAAATTTTTCCAAAAACAGGGGACACACACTGGTGTCACAGGCCATGTGGACATTCGAAATGGGATCACATGGCTGTGTCCCAGCCCATGTCCAACCCCGTGTAACTCTCTGACTTGGGTCACATGACCAACACACACGCTTGTGTGGCTAGCCCGTATGCCCTAAAAATGGCCACACACACCAGTGTGGCAAGCCGTGTGCTAGGCCGTGCTAAACCTGTAGGGTATACTGACTTATGCCACACAGCCAAGTCACACGCTCGTGTGTGAGACCATGTGGAGCATGCTGACTTGATTTCAATTTCAACACCAGGGGACACACGGCCATGTAACCTGACCGTGTGTCACACAAGGCTGAGATACACGCTCGTATCTCTGCCCGTGTGGACAAAAATAGGCTATTTACCAAGCCATTTTGCCACCTAATTTGCACATACCTAAACCAATCCATTTAGCACAATACAAGGAATCAAAATAGGCATTCTCATAACTTTAATCAAGCATAAATCATACAATTTTAATACCAACAACATAAAAGCACACATAAATCACCATATGCCAATCAATTTCATACCAAAACTCAAAATCTCAAATCATCAATATGGGCACATCCAAATATGCATTTATTTTACTTAAAATCCCAAGCATATCATTCCTCAAACATGGACTATTTCATACTCCAATTACTAATTCAAAAACAACCCATCACAGCAAGCATTTATAGAACCATTACCAAACTCAAAACAAAGGTTATTTGCACACTTATATACATCACCAAATTCACCAAGATAATCTAACTCACATGACTATTTATGAAACAAAACATTAAACATTTACAAGCCAATTCAAATGGCTAAATTCATCATCAACTTATATACCAAAATGATCAAAGTTCCTATACATGTCATAAATTCTAAAAACATAGATTCAAAAGTACCAAAATGTTAGCTTGATAGTGTGATGAAGTCTCCGACGATCCCCGAATCTGAGCTAGCTTTGAAATCACTATAAAACACGGAAAAATAAATAGAGTAAGCTTTATAGCTTAGTAAGCTCATATGATTAATAAGTATACTTGCCAACTCATTCAGAACTTAAAGAACATGAATAAATATAAGTAATACATTAAATTCAACAATTTGCACATTCTCATATTTCTATAAATCATGTATAAATTCATCAACTTTCACTTACTTGTCAAACTCATCACGAGTACCTGAACTGATCCGTAACATCACTTACATCCTCGTACCATCATCTTTTCCCGTTGAACCATTTGAAATAATATCGTATACTCAGGAATCTCGCACCAAAGTGCCATATACATAGCCAATGCTATCTCAATCTCATATCACATATATGCTCACTCTCGAGCTATCAATGGGCCTGCTTACACAAGCTGTCAGTCAAGACGTAGCTACATGGTGCTGCTCACACAAGTTGTCAAGTAACCGCAACACATGCCGGTATACTCAGCCACCGGTAGGATGTACAGGACCAGCACCCGGATCACATAATCACAATAACCCCTAATGAAATGTCACTAGTATCCTATCTATTCCTAAGGTTCAACCGAGATCCTCACTGTCTCAATGCTTTGTCGATTGGTTCTGAAATGTCGTAATATCATAATTATAATATTTAAGTATATAAACGCGTATAACATTAAGCTTACTAATCATACAAACTTACCTTAGTTCATAAAAACGATACAATAGGTCGATTAGTTGAGTAGTTTGTTTTTCCCCTGATTTAGATCCGAATTTCGCTTTTCTTGATCTATATGTAATCAAATTTAGCTTATTTAATAATCTTTCTATTCAATTTAATCCAAAACACTCATTAAAGCACATTTATGCTTTTGCCCCAAGTATTTCACAACTTTTACAATTTAGTCCTTATTTCATAAAATCACAAATTCTTGTAATTTAACCACAACCCATGATAGAGAAATTACAAATAGGTCCCTAGCAGCCCATATTTTTTATTTATTTCATCTTTTACTCCAAAAATTACACATTTTACAATTTAAACCCTAATTTTCATTTTCACTAAAAATCACTTTAAAAAACTTGTATAACTATCATCAAACATTCATAATCTATCATCAATCATTAACATACATGTTTATTCATCAATGGAAACATCCTAAATCTTTAAGAGTTTTGGAAAATAGTCCCTGGGCTAGCTAGACCTAGTTGCAACGATCTCAAAAACATAGGAATCATTAAAAACGGGCCAAAATTTACTCACCAATTGAGCTAGGAAGCTTGACCAAACATATCCATGGCTTTATCTAGGTTAAAATCAGTTGAACGAAGATGATAAACATCAAAATATGGCTTTTATTTGTATTTATTTTAGTTTAATATGCTAATTACCTATTTACCCTTTTCTAATTCATTAAAATATACATAAATAATGTCCATAAAAGTCCACTTGAGCAAGCAATGGTATAATTACCATATAACTCCCTCAACTAATCAATTTCATAGCCATTTAGTACTTTTAGCTATTAGACCATCGCTTTTGCACTTTACGCTATTTAGTCCTTTTTATCAAATTAAACACTTAAACGATAAAATTTCTTACGAAATTTTCACACAATCATACTATCATGCTGTAAATATTAAATTAATAATAAAATAAATATTTTTACCTCAGATTTGTGGTTCTAAAACCACTTTCTGATTTGACTAAAAACAGACTGTTACAGGATGTCTAGGTTCCGTAAAAGTTTGTAGAAAACACTAAATCTAGTCTGTAATATATAAGCAATAGGATCCTTCAAATTTTTTTGTAATAGTTTGTAAGCACCACAAACCGAGAACTCTTTCGAAGGCTCCCCATCCCATACCAAAAAATCTTCATGGGCTTCTTGAGCAAGCGAAATTCAAAGGATATTAACAACGTTCGACTGCAAGAAGGTATCATTTATTAACCCCTACTTCCGAATACGTTCATTGGAATCTATTAACTCCGACACCATTAAATTCTGCATATTACGACTATTTCTAGATATTTTAAAATTTGCATTACCGGGAATCTATGCATCATTGTATATTGAAATTTTATTCCCCAAACCCACATGCTAGCATAAGCCCTCATTTAAAACACCTTTTGACGCCCAAATACTTTTCCAAGTATAAGACAGATTATTCCCTAAAAGAGTATCCATAAAATCATATCTTGGAAAGTATTTAACTTTTAGCACACACACAATAAGTGAATTTAGACGATTTATAATCCTCCACCCCTGTTTGACCAGCAAAGAAATATTAAACTTTCTCATGTTTCAATACCCATCCCCCCATCCTCTTTCAACCTACACATATGTCTCTAGTCTCACTAATGTATCCCTCGCCTTCCCTGTCCTTTTTGCCATCAATATTTTACTATAATGCTTTAAATTTCTCCATAACAAGACTTTGGCAACAAAAAACACAGTATTGCATTTGTGGGGATTGCTTGTAAAACTTATTTAATAAAAAATTCATTTCCCCCTTTTGACAAAAGCCTCATGCTCCAATTCTCGATTCTCTCATTAATCCTATCCTTTAAGCTTTGAAAAGATGCTTTCTTCTTTCTTCCCACCATATTCACTAGCCTCAAATACTTTTCAACATTTTTGGAAAAATACACCTTCATCAAATTTGAGACCCAGATCTTCTCCCCCTCAAAAATATTTGAACTAAAGAAAATTGTTGATTTACTGAAATTCACACATTAACTAGAACAATTCTGATATTCCTGAAGAATATCTTTCAATAAAAGAGCATCTCTTATTGTTGCCTTCCCAAAGAGAATACTGTCATCCTCAAATAAGAGATATGAGATTTTAAGCCCTCATTTACTAGCCTTTACCCCTTTCAAAAGCCTTCTATCCATAGCCAACCTCATCAAAGCTGATATACCCTTACGATAAATGAGAAATAAAAAGGACTAAGAGGGTCCCCTTGACGAAGGCCCTTTGAAGGTCGAAATCTTCTTCCTGTGCAAAAATTAACCTTTACCGAATATGAAGTCGATGAAATACATCTCAATATGATACTTACCCAATCAGAAGCAAAACCCATTTTTAACATTACTGCCTTTAGAAAAGCTTATTCAACCCTGTCATAGGCTTTACTCATATCTAGCTTAATTGCCATGTAGCCCTTCTTTTCAGTGCCCTTGTAGCGAAATGTGTGTAACAATTCATAAGCGAGTAAAACATTAAAAAAAATTAGTCTCCCTGACATAAAGGAACTTTGAGCACAATCGACACAGTTTCCAATAATGCCCTGAAGTCAGTTTGCTAAAACTTTTGCCACAATTTTATATAAAATAGAACACAAACTAACGGGTCTAAAATTCCTTAGGTTTTTAGGATTTGGAATTTTAGGGATAAGAACAATTTTTGTAACATTTTCATAATCAAGATCATTACCTTCATTAAGAACCCCCAAACAGTAGCAGAGAACATCATTCTTGACAATATGCCAGTACTTCTAAAAAAACAGAGCTAAGAAACCATCAAAACCTAGTGCTTTTGTGGGTCTCATTTCTGTCAATGTTGTGTTAACATCTTCCTCAGTAAACTTTGCTAAAAGGAAAATATTCTTCTCATGAAATATGCTAGTATTAATCCCTAATAAAATATGCGACAGATCACCAATTCCATTCGAAGAAATCAAATTTTGCAAATATTTCGTAGCAAGCTCCCCAATTTCATCTTTTGTGCTTGCTACTGTTCCATCTTCTCGTTCCAAACTTCCTGATAATACTCTAAAATGACATGCTTTTATGTGTTAATTACATATGTATTTTGAGTACAATCCTACTAATTTGGGTTGTTTATGGTTTTTTATCTTGTAGGGACTAAATTGACGGCAAAAGGAAATTTGAGGGCAAAAAGTATGAATTTAAAGACAAAACGAGTCAACATGCGAAATAGGAAAGAAGTGGTGCCAAAAATACAAAGTGTGAAAGACTTGGGAAAAAAATTCAAAGAAGAGATTTATGAACATAAGACTTTATTTAAATTTGAATTTTATTTTTAGGATTTAGGATTATTATGATATTGTTTAGATTTAATTTCAAATTATATCTTTTATTATCTTTTAGTGTTTAAATAGGAACAAAATATGTTTTTTATGTACTATAAATAAGGGATAGAGTTACATGAATATTCACTCATCACTTCTGTAAAGAACTCTTTCCCTCTAAGGCTCTTAGCCTTTTTGTTCCTTTTTATTTTCCAATAAAATTCCATTCCATTAAACATATGTTTTTTTTTCCCAAAAAGTATGAGCCACTAAACACATCTAGCCAAAGGTTATCAAGGCTCCTCCAAAAAAAGTTCATGAGGCTTAGAACCCATACTTAATCCTTCGCAACAGGTATTCATCGTTTCTCCGCATTACAGGATTGACGCTTCCGTCCATGTCCTTCCAAAAGTAATCTTTTCATCTTGTGCAAAGGCGACCGCTTTGTATGTTTTGGGAAAGCTGCACAGTCGGCTCGTTAACTTACTGTGTCAGAGGTTGTCGAGCCTAAGAGACAAAATGGCGTGGCATTCGCGGTTGAGAAATGATGATCTAGTGTAAGACAGTCCTACAAAAGTGACGGTTGGCTAGAGTTAAGTTCCTCTAAATCATAAAGCTAAAACCTAAGTGGAGCTGGTGTTTATAGGCATCCTCTTCCACTATAACTAGCTTATTCGGTCATAAGAATGATCACCTAAATGCCTAAGATTGAACCAAAAGAGGATCGAGATAACCAGAAGTTGGAATCCCTCAAATCGAAAAACCCATTCCCTCAACTCTATTTCTTTTTACAATTGCAATTTCAATTTATTCAATTTCAACTCATTCATATTTTTAGTTCTATTTTTTTTCTACCAGGTCAGACGTTTTCCTTATGCCCAGGATTTCGAGGAACAAGAAGTTGTAGCGATCTAGTCCCTGAGGATTTGACCCTATTTCCCTTATACTATTATTTTCGTTATTTCTTAGGGATAAGTTATTTTTGGTGCTTTAAACGACACACCACTGCCAATAGTATTTTTATTTTTTCGAGTCGAAGCGTACTTATGGAAAAATATTGTGTTTTTATCACCCAAACGAAGCCAATTAGCTCTCGCCCTTTGTTCCCAAAAAGCTTCGTCCTTATCAAGCTCAAAGTTCAGTTGGATCTTAACAACTATGAGCGCTACCAAATTATCATCATCTCGACCCTCAGCCATTAGATCTTCCAAATTTTTAGAAAGGGCACACTTCAATTCATTGCAGTTCACCTTAATCATTTTTTTCCCATTTTATCAAACCAGAACTCAATTCTTTTAATTTTTCGAAAATAAATCCTCTAGTCAAATCCCAAAGTCACTTAATTTCTTCTTCTAAAGAATCCTCCATTGTTTACCACACCTCAAATTTAAAATTAGTTGTTTTATTTCTTCTTATTTTACTAATAGTGCTTAGTAGGATTAGGCAACGATCTAAGAAAGAATTCAGTAAATGTTTCATTGTCGCATGTGGGAACATACTCAACCAATCGTCATTAGTAACCCCTCTATCCAACCGCTCCCTAATATTAGTCTCGAGTAGATTTCCCCGTTCCCAAGTGAACCAATTCTTTGAGTAGGACAATCATCAAGAGTCTTTCCAAAAGCCTCCATTCTAAATTCCTCTATTGGTACCCCACTAACCTTTTCGAAAGAGTATAAAACTTCATTGACATCTCAGCACACCAATCAAAAAAAAATTTCATTCCATAACCTTCTCAAGAGATTCCATGTTTCTTTCCTAAAACTCGCGTAAGGTGCACCATAGAAACTTGTAAAATGCCAAAGTTTACCATTATCATTCTCTTTAATGAGAACATCTATGTGGTTCTTTGAATAACTCCTCAAATGCACATTAACCTCCTCCTTCCAAGCCAAACATAGTCACCCCTTAAACCATTGGCCCCCACTTTAATCCCCTAATTAAAGCCATATCGCCTTCTCACCTTCTATTTTCATCAATTTTAGTCTCCATGAAGAAGACATTCGAATATAATAAAACTTCACCACTTGTCAAAGTCTTCATACTGCCCATAGACTCCCATATCCACGAACATTCCAACATAAGATTTTTATTGTTCCCGGTCGACTTGCCGATTGGCAGCCAACGATCCCTATTGAAAAGAAGCAACAATCTGCTCCCTAAATCCAACTTGCTTTCCAAAACACTGAAATTGTCAAGATTCTCTTCCATAATTTTCAATTTGTTATTATTAACCCCATTCGGATCTTGCTTTCCCACCTCTTCAAGGTCCTGTATTCCCACTTTTCGACTTCCCTTGCCATTTGCTCCTTCTTGATACTTTCCTTTTGTTATTCTAGTGACACGTTTCCAATTGACCATTTTTGTTTTATGACAAGTTTCCACGAATGGACTAATAGGCCCAATCTATGATTTCACCCTATTTTGTTCCCCTTGCGTATCAATCTCAATAATATCTTTAGAAAGCTGTAACACCCCTAACCCGTATCTATCGCTGAAACAGGGTTACAGACCATTACCAAAACTTTCAGAACATTTATACATAAATCATCTCAATCACTACTCTTTTTTCTGAGATTATTCATAACACCCCTCAAATGGACCTTCAAGGCCCAATACGAGAATTAGAATCGAGTCGAGACTTAATCAAATACTCTAATAATTTTTCGTGAAATTTTAAAAATTTTCCAAGTTACAGGGCACACACGCTCGAGTGGTCTGAGGGACACGCCCATACTACGGGCCATGTTTGACCCCGTGTAACTCTTTGACTTGTGCACACGGCCATGCCACACGCCTGTGTGTTAGGCCGTGTGGTTAATTAATTCTTTTCAAAATTAGGTGTAGGTTTCACACGGCCAGGACACACGCCCATGTTCTAGGCCGTGTAGCATACACAGCTAAGACACGCGTCCATGTCCCTAACTGTGTGCAAAATTCTAAGCATTCTGTTTTCTCAAATTTAAGATGCAAGAGACACACAGCCTGACCACACCCCCATGTACTAGGCTGTGTGTCACACACGGTCTAGACACACACCCGTATGTCTACCCCTGTGGACAAAATAAAGTCATTCCTAACTTCATTTCTCACCCAAAATCATACCAAATTCCTGCACCAAACTTACATCCAAATACCAACCAATCCAAGCATTCAAGCAATTTATAACATCTAACATGATATATTGTTACATGCATTCATGCTTTTAAACTTACTTTTTATAAGCATACTCATTTAACCTTTCTCAATCAATCAATAATAAATACTTATGTTATATCCTTAAAATAAATTTAAATACATAAATACATGTACCAAAACAAAATCATCACTAGCCATTCCAATGGCTAGATTACAATAACCATTTACATTTACATGTCAATATGGCCAATATAACCTATACATGTCATTATAACCACAATTGATTTACCATATTGTACCGACATGGGCCGATGGATAGTGTGAGTGATCTCTGCCAAGTTTCCAATCCAACAAGCTTCTGATTTACTCTAAAACAGGGAAATAAAACTAATAAGCATAAAATGCTTAGTAAGTTCGTATAACATGGTACTTAACTTACCATTCATTCTATTTTGAGGTAATTATATAAGGCATATTCAATAAATTTGACCTCAAGCCCTACACATATCCTCATTGCCCTTGTTAGTCATATATTCCATAATAACATCAAAACATATATGGGTTCAACAATAATCAAGTTTCCATGCACATATGTTTTCCACAACATATATTCATTCAACACTTATAAATCATCTCTTTATATTACAAGTATAAATTCATAATAGTTTATCTCGAGTTCAGATTATTTCATATCAGAAATTTACTCATATCATTCGAAACATCAAGGTCACACGAGTAGTAGTACACTCAAGGTGTACAAGTCTATAATCAAGATGAACATTCTCATCAAATAATTTCCATGTATAAATATCATCATCTCATACTTTTATATATCACTTGTCATGTATCATCCTTGTCTTGTATTTCAAACAGATACATGTAATAACTCATTTTATTATTCATATCTTCTCATGTTTGGAATTGTTACCCGTTGAATTTATCTTAAATATCGATGGATCGCAGATAGTACACTCGAGGTGTACAAATCAGGATCCGTCAATTCATGTCCAATGGTACTTATAAGGTACTATTTTAGAGAGTACACTCTCGAGCCACACATGTATACAATAGGATTACCAGTCCAGGCTAAATCCTGTCTCCAATGTATATATACTCAATAGAGCTTAGTCAGGATTACTAATCCAGTCTAAATCCTTCTTATGACATATGCTCTAAAGAGCTTGATCTGGATTACCCATCTGGGCTAAATCCAATCTATAACATATGCTCGAGAGGCCTTATATCAGAATTACCAGTCCAGGCTAAATCCTTTCTGTAATGAGGTCAATAGGATCACTCGTTTGAGCTAAATCCCGTCAACAACAAATGCAGGACTTCATTCAATAAGATAAATCACACTTATCCATCTATTTTCATTTATTCAAATGGGGTTTAACATTTTTTAGGCATTAGCAGGCATGTAATTATTTCATACATCTATAACATTCATATAATTCAAATAAACACATTTCACACTCATTTCAGGCATAAAAAGTAACATTTTTATCATTTATCATTTACCAGCAATTATCATTGATCGGCTCTGTCAGATATGTTTTCAATGTCATATATATATATGATATTTATACAATTCACAAACACAACATTAAATTCAAGGATATAAACATACACAAATTAGTTGCACGAACTTACCTCGACAAATGTTCATGTACGTAAAATCTACTAATCCAACATTTTCCTCTATTCCTCGTTCTAGCTCCGCATTTGGTCGATCTGGATCTATACAAGTAAATTTTACATCAATTTATCACATTTCATATTCAAGTGAACTCAATTTACATCCTAGACAAAATTACCATTTTGCCCCTAACTTTTCCATAAATTCTCATTTAGTCCTTAGGCTCAGAAAATGAAATTTATGCAATTTACTCCCTATTCCAAGCCTAACCAAAATTTCACCTTAAAATTTACAGCACATATATTCTAAAAAATTCAGATTTTTTCTTCAATTTTTACAAATTTACATTTTAGTCCCTAAATCATGTTTTCATCAAAAAATCACTTTGTAAAAGTTGTTTATCTATCAACAGCCTTTCATTTTCTACCACAAATTTCATATTTTTAGAATATTCATCCATGACCTAATTTCCATACTTTGATAACTTCTCAAATTGATCCCCCAAATAGATAGATTAAGCTATCTCGATTTCAAAAATATCAAAATTACTAAAAATGGGACAAGAAAACTTACCCAATTTGGCCAAGAAAGTTTCTTCTCTCTCTCCCAGGGTTTCCATGGAATATTTTGGGGAAGAAAATGATAAAAATGATTTTTATTTCTATTTAATTAATTTATCATCTTTAGTAATTTTGATTTCCAATTTAGTCCTTAACATTTTTCTAATTTTCCATGGATGAATCATCCAAAAATATTTACTAACTTTTTATTAATGGTCTAATTACCATGTAAGGACCTCAAGTTTTGAATTCCATAGCTATTTGATCCTTCTAGCTACTAGAATTCAACATTTTCATTTTATGCGATTTGGTCCTTCCCATAATTAAACACATAATAGGTAAAATTATCTTATCAAAATTTTCACATGACATTTCTATCATATTACGAACCATAAAATAAAATTAAAATAAATTTTATTTTCGACTCAGATTTGTGGTTCTGAAACCAGTGTTCTGATTTCACCGAAATTAGGCTGTTAGAAAAGCTCCCCTCTCATTGTATCCTCTATAATTTCATGGAGAAAAGGAGCCACCAAATCCCCTAAATTTTGGTGATAAAAAGAATTTTCTAAAATTGGAGGATTCTCTCTTGTAACCATTAGTTCAACCACCAACGAAACCTCTATCACCCTCTGATTAGAAAAATCAACATTGGCAGTCCACCCTATTTACTGAATCACATCATTTCTCCTCTCAGTATAATTACACTATTTTAGTAATCGTTTCAAAGAGGAACCAAACTATAAGCATTCCTTTCCTACGAGTACTGATTTTTCCCTTAACGTTTTAGAATAGGGAAATTCATCAACCCCTTTCTCTCTGTCTTTAACTGAGATTTTCTCACAATCCTTTACTCCATGTCCCATTTTGCCACAGCCAAAACAGAAAGTCGGTAAGTTTTCATATTTGAAAGCCACCAAACTTTTTCCTTTAGTTTCGTTTAAATGAAAATGCCTCTCATCAGAGGTTTTTGTGCATCAATTTCTGTCTTCAGCCAACAAAAGTCTTTTTTTATTTCCAATCTTATCACCTCCTCTGAAATTCGAACCAATGGCATGCATAAGATCCTTTTTATCACATTTTGGTGGACAATGACCAATCTTAAGCCAAAAAGGAGACAAAACCAGTCTAATTTGATTTCGATTTATAGGTTTTGTTAGCCTGTCAAAAATGATAAGTTGTCGCCCAAAAAACCATGGTCTACCCTTCATAATCATATCCAAATCCTCTTCACTATCGAATGAAATCAAGAAGAGATTTTTCCCCACCACTTGGATTTCAAATTTCTTTGTCGTTTTCCAGATACTTTTTATTTGCACCCTGAAACTGTCAAGATTATATGACTTTTTTGTCCAAACAGAACATATTAAAGACAAATTTCAAATCAAGACCACCAACGAACTCTTCACTGATAGTTGTACGAGTTCTTCCTCTAGAAGGGAGATCTTGTCCTTCACCATACTTCCCTAAAAAAAAGTCACCACTCACACTCAACCCAGCCACAGTATCTTACTGTTTTTCTGAATCACTAGAGAGAGCATTCTCGAATTTTTTAAGATGTACATGCTAATACATTATTGATCGCACTAATTCATATTTTATTCATTCCCATATAAATTAATCATTATTGATCCAAATTTTCTCTATTTGCTCAAATTACACCTTGGTCCTTGTTCTTCTCAAAATTTCTGATTTGGTCTTTTACCACATTTTTACATTTGTAATTTCACATTGATTTCCTATCTAATCATTAAATTAATTTCAAAAGATCATTCCTTAACTGACTCATTTTCCAGGTTTGTACACATTCTCAAAACAATACCAATTATGGTATCAAAAATTTTGGGGTGTTACAATAACTTTTTCTCTCAAATGTTAATAAGTGTTCACCGTCCTCCAAATTTTTCTAACTGAAAACTCTATATAAAAATATACACAATAATACAATTGTGTATTAAGGGTCCTCTTCTCTCTCATTCTTTCATTTTAACTTAATGATGCAACACATCTTTTATTTCTTCATCTTCACTTCATAAATATATTTCATCATTATTCAACCAGCTAGCCTCCCTTCAAATCATACTTGAGAAGGAGTTACATTCATGAGGTGGTATATACTTAGATGGTTTACAAGGATATTTCAAAAAACTAGACACGAGTTTTGTATTATTTTATTTTTTTTATCCTTCCAATAAGGATTTAGGATACTCTTCCTTTGTCTTAACAACACTTTAGGATTACAAAGAACTAAAAGACACAATTACTACTTAAAGAGTCAAAGACCTACAAAAAAATATGCATGAAAAGAAAACCAAAGGACGAGCAAAGAAAAGCAAGATGAAGGGCCTAAAAACTAAAGCCTCCTATAAAGACAAAAAAGACCAAAACATTAATGAACTATCAAAACTTTAAACTACCAAATCAAAATAAGACAAATGTTATCATTAATCAACTTAGATTTGACCCAAAAGACACATTACAAAGACCAAAAGGCGACGAAGAAGATATATGCAAAGTCTTGTTAGAAAAAAGGAGCAAGGATTTAGAGTTAGATTTAGAGAGATTTATAGTTACAAGTGTTTAAACATAAAGGTATAATAACCATAGGATCTTACACTAGAAGAAAATAAATTATTAAGAATGTAAACATCTAACAGCCCAATTTTTAGTGGTGTCGGAAACAGTGGTTTGAGACCACTAAAATCCGACAAGTGAGTTCAAAAATTTTAATATTTAGTGTTTATGAGCCAGTTATGAATTTAGGAAAGATATGAAATAGTGATTTGTGCTTTAGAAATAATTATTAGATTAGTTAGTCTCGAAAACGAGGTATCGAGACCTTGATTTCAATAAATCAAGTCATAAATATTTTTATAAATATTTATGGACTGTCATTGAGTTAGTGTTAAAGTTTCACTAGAAAATTTTAACGTCTTGACAATTAATTAATTAAAAAGGACTAAATTGAAAAAGGTACAAAACTTGCCAATTAAAGAAATAGGGATTAAATAGGTTAAGTGGTAAATAAGGGAGGACTAAAAATGCAATTACACATTTTAGAAGGTTGAAACGGTTTGTACAGAGAAAAAATCTTGAAATTTTATGACTTAGGGGCAAAATGGTCATTTGAGAAATTAAGTTAAAATAAAAATAAGTGACCAAATTGAATCTAGACATTTCTTCATCAATCTTCAGCCAAAAAAATCCATAAGAAGTCCTCCAAAAGCTGGTTTTTTATATTTTTACTACATGTGAGTTCAATTCTTGCTCTTTTCTTGAATTTTTTGTGTTTTTTAGACTTTTACAATTAGGTCCAACTATTTAATTCATTAGTTTTTTATTTCATAGGTGATTTTGAAAGTTACCATTGATGATTGATGGAAGTTTATGATGAAATAACATGGATTTAGAGTTCTAATTTTATTATATGATGATTTTATCAAGTAATTTCGATAGAAATTGATTATTAGGACTAAATTGTGACGAATAAAAGAATTAGGGTTTTCTGTTAGATTTCTATGAATCAAAGGCTATAAAATAGCTTTGAATAATGGAATAAATTGTTAATTGAGAAAAATTAGCTCAATTGGTGGAAAATTAATAATGGACTAAATAGTAAAAATAGTTAAAGTTAGGGTAAATGTGTAATTTTAAAAATTTAAGGGCATAAATTGTGAAGTGAATTAGAATTGAATTTGATGCTGATGAATGAATAATTTTATATTATAGATCAAGAACCCGAAGACAAACGTAAAAAAGGGAAATTAACAGAATAGTTTCTGAATTTCTACAACTTCTACAAACTACCCCAGGTAAGTTCATATGGTTGAACTTTCGTGATTAATTGTTAATTTAGGAATAATATAATGTATTAGTTCATATTTTAGTTATTTAATTATGATTATTGTAAATATATGAAAATTGAATTGAAAGTTCAAATTAAGTGGAATGCAGGATTGAATACGATCGTTCCATGACATAAGATGAATTGACGGATAAGACCATGGTTGGAACATGGCAATGTTTGAATTTAAGACCATAGCTAAGCTATAGCATTTTAATGAAAAGACCATAACTGGGTTATGGCACCTTGAACGTAAGACCATGGTTGGACCATGACAGTATATGTATACGTGTAAGACCATAGCTGGGCTATGGCATCCTGATGATAAGACCATAACTGGGTTATGACATTACGAGTGTAAGACCATAGTTGGGCTACGGCATCCTATGATAAGACCATACCTGGATTATGACATTACAAGTGTAAGACCATGGCAAGGCCATGGCAATTGTGTAAGACCATAGTTGGACTATGGCATCAAGAAAATGAAGACCTCAAATCTAGAAGACGTTCTCTAATTTGACAAGGATTGGTAAGTATTACATGGATTAATGTGATAGAAATTAAATAGTCATTGATATTGAGCTCAATTATGTGAATTAATCAATCAAAGTTGCGGTTGATAGGGTTGTGAAATGCTTAAAATAAATGAATTATTTAGTTTGTTCGGTAAGATTTACATTTAAAGCCTATGAACTTACTAGGCTTCATTAAGCTACTCGTATTGTTTAATGTTTCTTATAGATTAACGTGAGATCGGAGATCGGATCAACACATCAAGCCACACTATCCAGATTAATCCGATAGTTTTTGCAATGTAAATTTTTGGTTTTGTATGGCATGTATAGAGTTGGTTTAACAATGAAATAGATTGAATGTGGTTATGAATCTTAAATGTTTGATGGTAAATAGATAGTAATAGCACTTGATAAATTTATGTGTGGAGTTAAATAGTTAAGTATAAGTAAATGAAGTGTTGGTGATGTTATGTCATATTGAGAATGTGTTTTGGCTTGTTTTGGTTGTTTGGTTGAGATATTGGTATATGAGAGTGTTGTATGCAAGTTGATATCTTAAAAGGGTGAGAAAAATGGCCTTAAAATGACCTATTTTCATCTACACGGACAGAGACACGGGCGTGTGTCTTAGCCGTGTGTGACACACAGCCCGACACATTGGCATGTGGTCTGGCCGTGTGTCCTCTGTACCTTGAAATTTCAAAATAGAATGCCCAGGTTTTTGCACACAGCCTAGCACATGCGCATGTGGCTTGGCCATGTGACCTTGCACTTTGCACACGGCCTAGCACACGGGCGTGTAGTTGGCCGTGTGGCACAAGTCAGAGAGTTACACGAGTAAGAACATTGGTCGGGAAATGGCTGTGTGTCTCACATCGAACGCCCACATGGCTTAAGACACGGGCGTGTCTCCCAGCCGTGTGAGCCACACGGTCTGGCCACACGGGCGTGTGTCCCCTATTTCTAAGAAAATTTTTAACATTTTTCAAAAAATTCTTGAAGTCACCAGTCGAGTCCCGATTTAATTTTAACGCCTATTTTGGGCTTCGAGGGCCCATATAAGGACCATATGAGTGTTATATGAACGAGTTATGATATATTTATTAAAGATTATGAAATGTTCATAATTAATACGTAAAGTCTGGTAATGCTCTATAACCCTGTTCCAGTAACGGATATGGGTTAGAGGTGTTACAAAACATGCTAAGAGGATGTAGACAAACTTAGATAACCACAAACAAACTCAACAAAAAAGAGTGCAGCTACAAAAGAAAAATACAAACTTAAAGCCATATACAGTTTTCATAATCTAAGAAAAATTATTACAAATTAATTTTAAAAGGATAAAGAAATTGGACTGAAAAACCTTACAAGGATGAAAACTATTAAGGGGAAACTGAAGATACAAATACAAAAGATTAGAGTTGATAGTAGACTAGTGAAGGAGAAAAGGGGATTATTGTTAAAAAATCATAAGCAAATCTTACAAAGGGTTAATTGAAATTAAAAAAGGAAAAAGCTGAGTTAGGAAAGATTGAAAAGTTTCAGAGTGTAACACCGCTTACCCAAGTTCGAGGCCAGGACCGGGCATGAGACATTACCTGACTTAAATGCATGCATTCAATCGTTTCCGAGTTATAAAAACTAGATCAAATTTAAAACTTTCTACTCTTAATCTAGAAATTCTTAATATGGGCCTACAAGGCCTAAATCACAGTTAGGAAACAATCTGGGATTAATCTGAACATCTATGAAAACTTTGAAATAGGTCACTTGAAACAGGGGCACACGTCCGTGTGGAAAGGTGACACGCCCGTGTGGATATTTTGACATGGCCGTGCTAAAGGCCCATGTGGTTCACACGGCCTAAGCACAAGGGACACGCCTGTACCCAAAACCCGCATAGAATTAATTCTAAATTCGAACCTAAGGGGTTTTCACACGATCGAGCACACGCCCATGTCTATAGCCCGTGTCCCTCACACGGCCAAAACACGCTTGTGTCGTAGCCCGTGTGTAAAAACCTTGACATTCTATTTCTGACGTCAGCAACTAATTAAGGGCACACAGGCAAGGCGCACGCCCGTGGCTAGAGGCCGTGTCCTCCACACGGCTGAGACACACGGCCGTGTCTCTGCCCGTGTGTTTACTACCATGCACACTAACTTGCAAATTTCGAGGTGCAGGGGACACATGACCGAACAACAAGCCATGGGGTTGACCGTGTGTCACACACGTGTGTCTAGCCATGTGGACAAAAGTAGGCAATCTACCAAGCCTTTTTGCCATCTTTACTTGCACCAAGCTATACTGCACCAAGACAAACTGATTTCATACACAACCACATAGTTAAATCAGGCCCTAACCGAATATTTCACACATTAAGGCCACTCTACTTATTCACAGACAACTCAACAACATGCAAAATCATTCAGTTTACTCATTCCCAAAAAAAGATCATCATATGCATTTATCAATAACCAATATTAGCCACCATCCATGGCATTATACAAAATGACTCAATAACTATGACAAGCTCCTTGTTTGTCCCAAAACAATGTGACCATTACAAAAAGACTAGTTCCTATACATGCCATAATCAAACTAATAAAACTAGTTATACCAAATGCTTCAGGGATAGTGTGACTAGCTTCTCCGATGTAAGGCGATGATCCACGAGCTACTTTGGCGGTACTACAAGGAGATGGAAAGGAAAAGAGATAAGCATAAAGCTTAGTAAGTCGCATATAAATAATGAAATAACTACAAGTTACCATAAGGGATCATACTCCCAATATAACTCAATTTGCACATGAAAGTGAGGATTCATAAATATTAATTGTTCATATTCAGCTCTCACCAAGCATACAACATTGATTGAATTCACATTCATACTTCATGAAAAATACACAGATGGTCATAAGCATAACTTACTCAATTTCCTTCCTTACTAAACATACAACGTAAGTGAAGCTCATATTTCGAAATTCTCATTTAGGTACCTGTACCACTCACCACATGGTCATAAGTTCTCTCATTTTGATTAAATCATAAATCTTCGTTGAACCATTTGGAATACTACAGGATATTCATTAGCCCCAAACATGGGATAAGCCGACGCCATGTCCCAGACATGGTCTTACAGTGGCTAGCACATCAAAGTCGATGCCATGTTCCAGACAGGTCTTATACTGACTTTCATATACTGAGGCCGATGCCGTGTCCCAAACAGGTCTTACACTGGCTCTCATCTATCGGTGTTGATGCCATGCCCCAGATAGGTCTTACTCTAGCTTGTATATCTCGAGGCCGATGCATGTCCCAAACATGTCTTACATTAGTTCTCGTCTTAATGTCGATGCATGTCCCAAACATGTCTTACACTAGTTCTCGTCTTAATGTCGATGCATGTCCCAAACATGTCTTACACTGGCTCGTATATCTTGAGGCTGATGCATGTCCCAGACATATCTTACACTGGCTCTCAATATGTGGCTGATGCATCGCCCAGACATGTCTTACACTAGTACACATATCAATCAATGTCATGGCATGAATATCCAAATATATTCCTAATGTTCAACCGGAAGTCTTCATTATACAAATTCTCATTCACAACGTAAATCAACAATTCATATCATACTATCATACAATATATGATAATATTGAATTAGCATTATTCACATTGGCTTACAAAAGGTGAGCAACTAATCGGCCTAATCCACAAACTTGGCCTTTCCTCGTCCAAATTCGATTTTCGTATTTCTTGATCTAACATAATAAAAATTCACTCATTTAATCAATAAATAAATTTAGACAATAAAAATTTCACATTTTTGGCAAAATGACCATTTTGCCCCTAGACTTTCACAAAATGACCATTTTACCCCTAAGCTTGAAAATCGATTTTATCGAATTTCTTCATGTCTTAAGTCTAGCTGAACCCTTTTTACTCTTATAGCAACCCAAAATTTCCATTATTTCACAAAAATACCATCTATTTTACAAACTTTACAAAATGGTCCTATTAGGGATTTCATGTGAAGTCCTTACACAAAAGTTGTTTATTTAACAACCAAGGTTCATTTTCTTTCATAAAAACTCAGCAAACATCATAAATTATTTCATGGCAAATCCCTAAACTAACAACCATTTTGCAAAATGGTCCCCTCATTAGTTAGCTTATGCTACAAGGGTTCTAAAAGTACAAAAATTATCAAAAATAGTTAAGAAAATCACTTACTTGAGAGAGAAATAAGTGGCTGAAAGTTTTCAAGCTTCCAAAACCCTTGGAATAGCTGAAAATTTCGATGATAAAGAAGGTGAAAAGATGATATCCTTCTTTCTTTATTTTATTTTATTTCTAGTCAAAATTTAGTCAGCCATCATCTATAAAAAGGCCTATTTGCACTTTAAATACCCCTAATTTTGGTTCTCTAGCTATTTGGTATATCTATCTAGTAAAACAAGACTTTTGTCCTTTATGCGATTTAGTCCTTTTTCACAATTATGCAATCGCTAAAATTCACTCACCAAATTTTTCAAGCACTCATATAATCATACTATGACACCAAAATAATAATAAAAATAATTTTTCAGCCTCGGATTTTTGTTCTCGAAACTACTGTTCCGGCTAGGCCCAAAATTAGGCTGTTACATAAAGAATCATGAAAACTATAGCCACTGTGAAAAGCCATACATGGTGTTACGACGAAACACTCTAAGAAGTATTCTGAGGATCGTACCCAAGAGAGGTTGAATTAAACAAAATTTACTTTTCTACACTAACAAAAGCTAAATAGTAATAATCTAAAATTATAGTACGAAAAACCAAATTAAAATTAAATAAATTAAATAACAATAAAAATAAGCAAGGCAAATTAACAAACAAAGTTAACTCCAATAAACAAGCAGAAGATTAACTCACATCAGTGTTCCTAATTAACTTTAGAATTCGAGTTTTATTCAATTAGCTATTAACTAATTAGTTATTAACTTTCAGCCTCTAACTAATTAATTAATCAAAAAAACAACTTATCTTTCGATCTCACCATTTAAACTAGGATAAATTACGAGTTACTTAGTAAACTATTCTTACGACCTCGTTTACCTAGATTACTTCCTAGGGTTGTCAATCTTAGGGTTTAAGCATGCATAATTTAAGCCAACTAATTCGAAAACAAACCCTAATTCTTCTATTAATTATTCCCTCATCCGATCATTAATCTTCTTAAGGAAATTAGCTACTCATGGATCTGGATGCAATTTCCCCTAATTTCATATTAAACATGCAAAGCAAATATTTAAATAGAAAAATGGAATAGAGAAATTGATCTGTTTCGATGTTAATTTATGCACGAAAGCTGAAATTCCTTTGACTTGCAAAGATAACGTCAATTGCAATTGAAAACCAAAAATAAATTTATAAAAACTAAATAAACGAGAGCTTGGATCCAAATCGAATCCAAGTCAGAACAAAAAGAAAATTTTTATTTTTTAAAATAAAGGACTAAATTAAAAGAAAACTAAAACTGAAATTAAAATTAAAATCCTAAAAATCTAATCTAAAACGGCTCTCTCGACTAACCTCCTAAACTTAGACTAAATATAAATATTTATAGCAATATGTTTTGCCCCAACTAGGCTAATTACAAGCGATAGGGCTTAATAAAATGTGTTGTGTAAACGAAAACACCCTTAACTTAAAATTGCATTTTTTCACTCTGGTATCATGACACCATAGGACCGGTGTCGTGACACTGAACTTCGAATGTGACTCTATTGGCTTTGAATTATGATGTTACGACACCACATACCGATGTTGCGATGTTGTCGTTGTCCTTTGCATTCTTAACCTGAAAATGGTGTTTTGCACACTAAATCAACTTGTTAGTCCTTTCTTAAGCACGTGTTTTCCCATTAGGTCATTACATTACTAAAATATGTGTAAAAATGCTTTTACTAAAATTAAACACAAGCTAATAGAATTGGAAAATGTAACAAAATAATCTAAAATGGCTAGAAAACAAGCTCGTTAATTGTTGAAAAGACTCTAATTTGCCACAAAGAATTGTGGCAGATCAAAGTCCACATACATCTACCACCTATTTTCGGACTTAGGCACCATGACTATGTTGGAAACATTGCAACACCCCTAACCTAGCCTGATCACCGGACCCAAGCTACAGGCTGCTACTCTAGAAAACAAAACATATAACATTCGTATATAAACTTAAACATACAAGATTTCATGTAAACACCTCATACAATCAAGTTTCATAGCATTCATACTCAATCCAAGTCTTAAACGGGCTTGTGAAAGCCTTTAAACCAACCCGAAAACATGCGAGGACTTAATTGTAACCTATACAAAAAATACAAAAAAAATTAGTAAATATGGGTCACACGGCCGTGTGACAGGTTGAGGTCGTGTAGAGCTAAGTGACATGGTCGTGTTTTTAAACCATGTAACAGACTATTACTGTGTGATATTAAGTCATACGGTTGTGTCGTCAAGCCGTATAACTAACTGTGATTGTGTATCCCAAATATTACCTAAATCAAATAGACCACACGGTCGTGCCATATGCCGATATATGGAACACGGCCGTGTGTACCTACATGAACCTTTTTAAACAAGTTACCTACCCCTAAGCTCACTTAACATGCAAGAAAGCATTGAACCATCTTTCAACCTATTCAAACACATTAAAAATATGCCAAAACACAACTTGAACCATCTAACCTAAGTGTCCAACCAATATGCCACAATTGGCACCTCAACTCAACCATTTACACTCACACATTCATTGCCATCCATGCCACATTTCACATATCTAAACATTCCCAAATAATCACCATCAAATACCAATACAACATTAATCAAAGTTCACCATATGACCAAAACATATTTGCCAATTCATATCAAAACATAACACGCACCTATAAACTTAACATTACATGCCACTTGTAACCTATCCCAAAATCATAAAAAAAAAAGTCTACTAAGTCGATGAATAGATAGTGTGAGCTCAGACTTAATTCCAACCGACTGTAAAACTTTTGATGATCTACAAGAAATCAAACAAAGCAAACATAAGCAGCACAGTGCTTAGTAAGTTCGTATGAAATGTAAGATAACTTAGCTGAGTCTAGCATAACTTAAGCACTAAACATAAAATTTATACAATTAAAAAACGTGGTATTCTTTGATGGCCTATGCAAATCACAAACCAACAAGGTTAGTTCTTTGACAATATAAACATGTAACATTTCCACACTTATGAATCATATCTAAATGAACATACTTGGTACATATATCACCATTCACTTATAAAAAATTATACATCACCATTCAATTATAAAAAATTATACATCACCATTCACTTATAAAAAATTATACTATCATTTCTATTCCATATGTCCTATTTTTACCCAATAAACTATAGCGAAATACATTGAATACTCAAGATAGAAATGGTCACACAAGCTATGAATATAATGCTCACATGAACTGTGAAAATGGGTTTGCTCACACGAGATGTGGGTCGGGTTGATAACATTACACGATGATGCTCACATGAGCTCTGAAGAATCCGCAACAAATGCAAGACCTTAGCCATCAGTAAAATATTTAAGACCAGCACCTGAAATGGTAATAACCCTAATGTCATGTCATTCATATCCTAGTCATTCACTACGATCATACGAGCCTCATTTTATATCCATAACTTCCAGTCATTCAAACATAAACATAATAGCATGAACACAATTACATTATTTTCCTTTTCCAATCACCAACACCAATTATATTATTCCTTACGTTTTGATCCAACCAGTATTCAAGATTATTGCATAAAGAAATTCAATCACGATTATACATAAACATATTAAATCAAAAAGGCAATAATTAAATCAGCTTATACACTATATGAACTTACCTAAATCAAAGAGCAGCAAACACAAAACCAAGGACTACTCAATAATTTTATTATCTACTTTTGATCTGTTTCTTGATCTATAATATAATTTAATTGAATTATCAACTTTAGTTACCTTATAATGTGAAAATACATGCACATGACCCTTAAGTAATATTTTACATGATTACCCTAAACTTTTACCTTTTATTCAATTTATTCTCTAAAACCAAAACTTAAATATTTTTCACAATTAAACCAAAAATCTTAATGTTAAATTCAATATAGTCCCTTATCAGCCCAGTAATTAAATTTTACAAAAAACTTTAGTTAAGTTTAATATTTTATCAATTTAGTCCCTAAATTCAAAACTAAACTAAAATTACTTTATAAAATAGTCTTATTTAACAACCAAACTCACCAATCTATCATTTAACCTCACACAATCATACAAATCATGCTACACAGTCAAACATACAAAACCACATGTTTATTGTCTTGGCAAACTTTCACAGAAGGTTTCATGAGTTTCTCCCTTATGGTCTTATATATAACTTCATGTTGTAATCTGCCAATTCAATCTATACATTACCGAAAGCATCACCATGAACATCCATACAGTCATATCTTATCATGGGTCTCAGCTACATAGACTTACACATTCTTATGTCATGATCTGTCAGTCCAGTTTTTATCTTGATGGATTCTACAACATTAGTGTTTCATATCATACATTACCATGGGTCTCAACCACATGGTTTTATACATATTTTCGTATTGTGATCTACCAGTTTGGTTAGAAATATGCCTACCCAACCAGAGGCATCACAAGGGACGTTCTATCTAGAATTTACTTACCCAGATTTGTTCACGTATAACTGATCGATTCATCAATTCCTTATATCAGACCTTACCTGCATACTTACCAATCACTTTTTATTCATACAATGCTTCATACATAGCTTCATTTTACACATATAACATCTTTACTATACTTTACAAACTTGCCCATTATATGAGGTTTTATCATTATATATATGTATTTGCTTAAACAAGTAACATGTAGGAGTCATAACAGAGACTCATATGATACTCACCTAAATTGTAGCTCGAAACTCCAAACCCGGACATCCATCTCGACCCAGCAATAGCAACTACTCAAAGAATACAGATTCAACATTAAAACCCATTTACACATAACTTGCTAACATCTCAATCATAGATAACACCCATGCAAGATCTTATATTCATAACTTACTGTTCATATAACCCTCAACATCTTTACGCCTTCAAAAACTTAATATGCAAAGCTATAATACTTACTAGGAGATGGAACAACAACTAATTAAGTCAAAGATCTCAGCTTCCAGCTCATAGAGAAAAGATAACATTTAAATTTAAGAAAAAGGAATAGAAAGTAATGTTGAAAGAAGAAGAAAACTTCCTTACAAACCCTTCTTACCCATATATATATAACCAATCTTCTCTTATTGGAAATTAACAAGTGTCGCTTGAATCCATAATTTGTCTTTCTTAATGGCCTATAGGTTCCAAGAAAAACATAAATGAGAATCATGTATAATTGATAATTGACCAGTTAATCTAGTTGACTCCTAACCAGATCTCATTACAAAACCCAATTAACATAATACTCAGGCAACTAGACGTACTATGCATATGGTGGTAAATCACCCAGCTTATACTTCACTTGATATACCCTTCTCTAGATAACAATATAAGAATAACATAAAACCTTTATTCACCTCTATAACGGTTACTATATGTAACAACTTGTTTTCAGTGAAATCGAAATAGTGGTTTCGGGATCACAAATCTGACGAGTAAATTATTATTATTTTATTATTATAATTTTTATGGGATTTCATAGGGCTCTTATTAAACTTTTGTTAATAAATTTCGATGTTCGCATGCTTAAATAAGTGAAAAGGACTAAATCGTAAAAAGTGTAAAAGTGGAGTTCTACTTGTTAAAAGCATCAAATGGCTATGAAACTTTAAAATGAAAGGACTTATATGGTAATTATACCATTCATAAAGCTAGTGGACATTTATGGGTATAAAATTAAGATATTTTAATGTTAATAGGCAAGGTTAAATAAGTAATTTAATTATTAAGATAAATTAAAATTAAGTAAAACTTTGTATCATCTTCTTTATTGTTTATCACCATTGAAATAGGGAAGGAATGTAACACCCCTTACCCGAGACCGTCGCCGAAGTCGAGCACGAGGTGTTACCAAACTTATCTTACTTTCCCTTTGGTACACTCTTTAAATTTTTCGTTGAACCACTTGGAATACTAAGGATACACAAGTACCTTTCCTTTTTCAACTTACCATTGCCATGTCTTGACATGGTCTTACGTGGTATCCTTGCCTTAAGAACTCACCATTGCCATGCCTTGGCAAGGTCTTACATGGGATCTTTGCCTTATCGTAGTTTATCAATGCCATGTCTTGACATGGTCTTACATGATTTGCTTGCCTTGTAAAACTTACCAATGTCATGCCTTGGCATGGTCTTTCTTAGTATCCTTAAACCCTAATGTCATGACATTTGTATCCTACACATTCCTAAGGTTCAACCGGGACTTTTAAGTATCATTTCTCCGTCAATTCTTGCTTGAATCATCAAGGAATAAATTTACAAAATAAATATATAGATGCTGAAAAATAACATCATTAATTACAAGTAATAAAACATTGCATTTATTTACCGCAAACTTACCTAGATACAAAATACGATCAAATATTTTTATTTAGCCCTCAACTTTTTTTTTCCTCGATCTAACCCCGAATTTCATTCTTCTTGATCTATAATAGCAAATTTAACTTATTTAATATTCACATTTATTAAAACGATCCTTAACTCAAACTTTGACAAAATTTCAATTTTACCCCTAAACTTTTATATATTTACACTTTTTCCCCAAGGCTTGGAAATGAAACTTCATCCCTAATTCTTATGTTTTATGACATGTTGACCATTTATTTACCTATGGCAACATCAAATTACTACTCTAACACGTACTTATGACCATTAGGTATTTTACCGATTATGTCGTTTTACTCGTTTTCGCTTAAAATCGCTTAGCTCAAGTCGTTTAACATAATTTCAAGCTCCATATTCTACCATAAAACATCAAAATAAAAACATTTCACCCATGGGCATTTTTCCAAATATGAACTCTAGGTTAAATTATTGCTAGAATAAGCTAAACCAAGTTATCGGGACTTAAAAACGTAAAGAACATTAAAAACGGGGCTTGAAATCACTTACTATGAAGCTTGGAAGCTTGACAAAACCCAAGCTATGAAGAACCCTTGAAATTTTGGCCTAATGAAGAAGATGGGCACACTTTGCCATCTTTTTCCCTTTTTTAATCTTTTAATTACCAAATGACTAAAATACCCTTCATTAAAACTTTAGTTATTTTTATCTATGTATGTCCATTTTTGTCCATGAAAACCTAATGGTCTAATTATCATTTAAGGACCTCTACTTCAATTATACTATTATAAAATTTAATCCTTTAGCATCTAAAACTCATATTTATCAACTTTTGGAATTAAGCCCTAGTAGGTAAATTAAGCATGCTATCTATGAAATTTTCCATTGATACTCTAACACATGCATCTAACCACTTGGTAAATTATAAAAATTAATCGGAATAAACTTTTCTATCTCGGATTCGTGGTTTCACAACCACTGTTCCGTTTAGGCCTTATTTTAGGATGTTACATTTCTCCCCCCTTTAGGGATTTTCGTCCTCGATAAATCTTACCTGTGAAAAGATTTGGATATTGTTTTCGCTAACCTCTTCAAGCTCCCATGTAGTCTCGTCTACCCCATGCCTATTCCATAATACTTTCACAAGTCCAATAATTTTGTTCCTTAGTTGCTCGACCTCTCGAGCTAAAATCTTTACCGGTTCTTCACCATAAGTCATATCTTGCTGAATCTCAACCTCTGTCTGTGAAATCACATGTGAAGGATCATAACGGTAACGACGTAACATGGACACATGGAACACATCATGAATCTTCTCTAACTCTAGTGGCAAAGCTAACCGATATGCTAATGGCCAACTCTTTTCTTTTCAAGTCTGCATAAGACTTTTGTCTATCTGAAGTTGCTTTCAAGCAATCTCTAATAACTTTCACTTTCTCTTCAATTTCTTTAACTAAATTAACCCCGTAAATCTGATTTTCTTTAAGCTCTGTCCAATACAAAGGTGTGTGACATTTACATCTATACAAAGCTTCATAAGGTGCCATTTTCAAACTCGACTGGTAACTATTATTATAAGTAAATTCTACCAACGGAAAATATTTCTCCCAACTACCTTGAAATTCTAAGACACAACATCTGAGCATATCCTTAAGTATCTGAATAACTCTCTGATTAACCATTAGTCTGAGGATGAAAAGCTGTACTAAAACTCAACTTTGTGCCCAAAGCTTCCTGTAACTTCTTCCAAAACCGTAAAGTGAATCTCGGGTCTCTATCTGAAATAATTGATAACGGTCTTCCATGTAGTCTGACTATCTCTGAAACATACAACTCGGCCAACTTGTGAAGTGAATAATCCATACGAACTGAAATAAAATGAGCCGAATTCATTAGCTTATCAATCACAACCCATACTGCATCTTTCTTTCCCAGTGTCAACGGCAATCCTGTCACAAAATCCATGGCAACTCGGTCCCATTTCCACTCAGGAACTAACACAGGCTGCAATAAACCTGAAGGTACCTGATGTTCGATTTTTACCTGCTAACAGATCAAGCTTCTAGAAACAAACTCTGAGATATCTCTCTTCATTCCTACCCATCAATACATTTTCTTCAAATCATTATACATCTTTGTACTACCTGGATGAATAGACAAGGAACTGCTATGTGCTTCCTCTACAATCTTTCGAATAAGCTCATCATTCTTTGGTACACATATCTGGTTTCTAAATATTAAACAACCGTCAGAACTGATCTGAAAATCTGACTCTATACTCGACTCACACTGAGCTCTTTTGGCTTGCAATTCACTATCACCTTTCTGAACTTCACAAATTTCTTCAAGAAACATTGGCTTAGCTCTTAATTCGGCTAAGATAGAACCATCATCCGATAAGGTTAAACTAGTGTTCAAAGCTCTTAATGCAAATAAAGATTTTCTACTCAAAGCATAAGTAACTATGTTTTCCTTACCCGGGTGATAATCGATCATTAGTTCATAATCTTTAATCAACTCTAGCCATCTTCTTTGCCTCAAGTTCAAATCTTTCTGAGTCATCAAGTATTTCAAAATTTTATGATCTATAAATATTCGACACTTTTTACCATATAAGTGATGTCTCCAGATTTTCAATGTAAATACAATGGCAGCTAGTTCTAAATCATGTACCAGATAATTTTTCTCATGTAGCTTTAGCTGTCTAGAGGCATATGCAACTACCTTTCCTTCCTGCATAAGTACATAGCCTAGTCCATTCAAGGACGCATCATTGTAAATCACAAACTCTTTACCCAGTTCTGGTTATACTAAGACAGGAGCTTCAGTCAAAAATGCCTTTAACTTGTTGAAACTCTGCTGACACTTTTCAGTCCATTCAAACTTGACATCTTTCTGTAGCAACCTTGTCAATGGAGTAGCTATCATGGAAAATCCCTCTACAAATCGTCTATAATAACTAGCGAGACTAAGAAAACTTCTGACCTCTGATACATTCCTGGGAGGCTTCCGATCAAAAATGGTTAAAATCTTACTCGGATCAACTCTAATACCTTTATCCAAGACTATATGTCCAAGAAAACCAACTTCCCGTAACCAGAACTCACTTTTGCTAAACTTGGCATAAAGCTGATTATCTCTCAAAGTCTGTAAAACTGTTCTCAAATGCTCTGAATGTTCAGTTATATCATGAGAATAAATCAAGATATCATCAATGAACACAACTACAAATTTATCGAAGTAAGGTATGAAAATTCGATTCATTAAGTCCATGAAAATGGCAGGAGCATTAGTCAAGCCAAATGGCATCACAAGTAACTCATAATGGTCTTACCTAGTCCGAAAAGCAGTCTTCGAAACATCTGACTCTTTAACTCGCAACTGATAATATCCAGAACTCAAATTTATCTTGGAGAACACAGTAGCTCCCTTCAATTGATCAAACAAATCGTCAATTTTAGGCAGTGGATACTTGTTTTTAGTAGTCATCTTGTTAAGCTATCGATAACCTATGGACAATCTCATCGAACCATCTTTCTTTTTCACAAAGAGCACTGGTGCGCCCCATGGTGAACAACTAGGTCTTGCAAAGCCTTACTCTGTTAGCTTCTGCAGCTAAACTTTCAATTCTCTCAATTCCATTGGATCCATTCTATAAGGAGTAATAGAAATGGGTGTTGTACCTAGAACCAATTCAATACCAAACTCAACTTCTCTGATAGGAGGCAAACCTGGTAGTTCTTCCGGAAACACATCAGGAAACTCAAATACCATAGGCACTGATTCAATTTTCAACTTTGGATCTTTCGTATTCAACACAAAAGCAAGATAAGCTTCATATCCTTTTCTCAAGCATTTCTGAGCAGACATAACAGAAATCATGGCAATTGAACTATCTGACTCATCTGAATTAACCCGAAGAATTTCACCATTTTCGTATTTCAACTCAATGAATTTCTTTCCACAATTCACTATCATGTCATCCACAGTCAGCCAATCCATACCAAGAATCATATCAAACTCATCAAATGGCAATAGCATGAGATCGGCCGGAAAACAATAACCTCAAATCATCAAAGGGCAATTTTTACATACTTTGTCTACTAATACATACTGACCCAATGGATTCAATACTTTAATCACAAATCTCGTAGACTCTATGAACATGTTCATACTAGCCATCAATTTCATGTAAACATAGGAATGGGTCGAACCCGGACCAATCAAAGTAATAACATTAACATCATGAAAAGAAAATGTACCCGTAATTACATCGGGGAAGGATGCCTCTTCACGAGCACGGATAGCATAGGTCCTTGCAGGTGCTCTAACATCTGGTCTCACTGCTGAATCTCTAGATGCACCTCTACCTGTCCCTATTCTTGAACTTCTCTGAGGTCTACCTCTAACGGAAGCATTGCCTGATCTTACACTCGGTATTACCTCTCTTTTAACCGTCTCAGAACACTCCCGAATAAAATGATTCGATGCACCACATAGGAAACAACCAGTCTCAGTTGCTCGACATTGGCATCGATGACGTCAACCATATTGAGGACACTCGGGTCTATCAGGCTGAATACTTCCAACGCTTGCAATTGAAGTGGTTTGAGCTTTCTAACCCATAAATCTTCTACCTCTATTTCGGCTAGAATACCCTGCTGAAAAATTAGATCTCGTAGAGAACTCTCTATGCGTCTTGGATATAGACTGAAACGACTTGCTCATCTGTCTTTTCTTTGTGTCTTGCATCTCAATTTCATCTTTACCCTTTCCTTTCAGCAACTCCTCTACATTACAAGCTCTTTCAACTAAAATAACAAACTATTTTATTTCTAAAACACTGACTGACAGTCGAATATCATCATTGAGCCCATCTTCAAATCTCTTGCACATAATAGCTTCAGTAGACACACACTCTCGAGCATAATTACTGAGTCTGACAAATTCACGTTCATATTCAGTCACTGTCAGCTTACCCTGCTTTAGTTCAAGGAATTCTTTTCTTTTCTGGTCGATGAACCTCTAACTAATTTATTTCTTACGAAACTCCTCCTGAAAGAAATCCCAAGTAACCCTCTTTTTCGGTACTACTGACACAAGTGTCTTCCATCAATGGTAGGCTGAGTCTCGTAAAAATGATACAACACACTTCATGCACTCTTCAGGTGTACAGGATAACTCATCAAAGACCCTGATAGTATTCTCGAGCCAAAATTCAGCTTTCTCTGCATCGTCATCTTTAGTAGCCCAAAACTCTTCAGCCCCTTGTTTTCTAATTTTATCAACTAGTGGCTTCTCTCTTCTGACTGTTTTTGTGACTGGGGAAACTACATGGGTAGTCTGAGGATCATGAGGGGGTGGCGGTCTAACGGCCAGATTTGTACGAATGAACTCAGCAAACCATTCATTCATAGCTTGGAAGAAGGCTTCTCGAGCCCCTCCTCCCTGACTAACTGTAATGGGCCTTTCATTACTATCTGGTAGCACAGTCCCTTCTGCGAGGGCAGACGTGTTACTTTTTATATCATCTGCACCAACTCATTCGGGATCCATAACTATAAAAGAAAAATAATTTAAAATCGTCAAGAGTCGTCACACTATCAAAATATAAGAATGGCATGTATAGCTAGACTCTTAATTATACTGAATATTTTGAGAACCGACTAAACTCTTGCTCTGATACCAATAAATGTAACACCCTTTACCCGAGACCGTCGCTAGAGTCGAGCACGAGGCGTTACCAAACTTATCTTACTTTCCCTTTGGTACACTCTTTAAATTTTTCATTGAACCACTTGGAATACTAAGGATACACGAGTACCTTTCCTTTTTAAACTTACCATTGCCATGTCTTGACATGGTCTTACGTGGTATCCTTGCCTTATGAACTCACCATTGCCATGCCTTGGTATGGTCTTACATGGGATCTTTGCCTTATCGTAGTTTATCAATGCCATGTCTTAACATGGTCTTACATGATTTCCTTACCTTGTAAAACTTACCAATGCCATGCCTTGGCATGGTCTTACTTGGTATCCTTAAACCCTGATTTCATGACATTTGTATTCTACACATTCCTAATGTTCAACCAGGACTTTTAAGTATCATTTCTCCATCAATTCTTGCTTGAATCATCAAGGATAAATTTACAAAATAAATATATAGATGCTAAAAGATAACACCATTAATTATAAATAATAACACATTGCATTTATTTACCGCAAACTTACCTCGATACAAAATACGATCGAATATTTTGATTTAGTCCTCAACCTTTTCCTTTCCTCGGTCTAACCCCGAATTTTCTTCTTCTTGATCTATAATAGCAAATTTAACTTATTTAATATTAATATTTATCAAAACAGTCCTTAAATCTAACTTTGGAAAAATTATAATTTTGCCCTAAACTTTTGCATATTTACACTTTTACCCCAAGGCTCGAAAATGAAACTTTATCCCTAATTTTTATGTTTGATGACATGCTGACCATTTATTTACCTATGGCAACATCAAATTACCACTCTAACATGTACTTATGACCATTAGGTATTTTTACCGATTATGTCGTTTTACTCGTTTTCGCTTAAAATCGCTCAGCTCAAGTCGTTTAACATAATTTCAAGCTTCATATTCTACCATAAAACATCAAAATAAACACTTTTCACCTATGGGTATTTTCCAAATATGAATCCTAGGTTAAATTATTGCTAGAATAAGCTAAATTAAGTTATCGAAACTTAAAAAACGTAAAGAACATTAAAAACGGGGCTTGAAATCACTTACTATGTAGCTTGGAAGCTTGACAAAACCCTAGATATGAAGAACCCTTGAAATTTCGGCCTAATGTAGAAGATGGGCACATTTTGCCATCTTTTTCCCTTTTTTAATCTTTTAATTACCAAATGACTAAAATACCCTTCATTAAAACTTTAGTTATTTTTATCTATGTATGTCCATTTTTGTCCATGAAAACCTAATGGTCTAATTACCATTTAAGGACCTCTTCAATTATACTCTTATAAGATTTAATCCTTTAGCATCTAAAACTCATATTCATCAACTTTTGCAATTAAGCCCTAGTAGGTAAATTAAGCATGCTATCTATAAAATTTTCCATCGATACGCTAACACATGCATCTAATCACTCGGTAAATTATAAAAATTAATCAGAATAAACTTTTCTATCTCAAATTCGTGGTTTCGCAACCACTATTCCGTTTAGGCCCTATTTTGGGATGTTACAAGGAAAAACACCATTTTTGGTTCTTTGAGGATTTGGCTATGTATAGCTCATGCATGGTATGTTTTTAATCTTTGTTTTTAATTATTTTTATGTTTTTGGGATTGTTGTAGTTTAACCTAGCTAGCCTGGGGGTCAATTTGTAAAACTATTAAATAATTAGTGTTGTACTATGAATGCTCTTGTGTGATTCTTGTTGTTTAATGGTAGCTTATGAGTCCATGTTGATAAATAAACAAGTTGTGTAAATGATTTTTGATGAAAATTGTATTTGGGGACTTAGTTGTAAAAATGATAAATTTTCATGGTAAAATTATGAAATGATGGTTTGTATGGACTGATTTAGGTCCCTAGAGAATTCGAATAGCATGAGAAAAGGATTAAAATGTTTAGATTTCAATTTATGAGCTTAAGGACTAAATTGTGAAAAGTTAAAATGTTAGGCGAAAAATAGTATTTTTACAAAAATATGAAATATGGACTGAATTGAATAATATAAGTATTAAATAGATTGAATTTGTCTATTTAGATCAAGATAGACCATGTACGGATTTAGATCAGGGAAAAGTTAAAGCCTTAGATTAATCAACTTCGTTTTTATGCTCTGATCGTCGAGGTAAATTCGTATATACGAATTGTTATGTTTATGTTGTTTAATTATATGTTAATATGTATTTAAAATGCTATTGAACAATATATATCCAAAATCAAGCTATGACGGTTAATGAGTCCCGGTTGAACCTTCGGAATTCTTAGGATATAAATGACATGTCATTAGGGATTTCATATTTCAGGTGTTAGTCTTGAATGTCCTACCGACTGCTAAGGCCCTGCGTTTGTTTCGGATATTCCATAGCTCGTGTGAGCAACATCATGTAGCTTACATTTCGACCTACAGCTCGTGTGAGCAATGATGTAAAGGAAATGTTACGGTTATATGTTTAAACACACTTCATGTGAGCTTTCCCAAGTATCCGATGATATTCTAAGTGGTTCAACGGGCAATGAAAAAGATTGAAAAAGTAAGTTTTCATAAGGTAATATGTTTATGTTCGTGGAATGGTTGAATGATACAAATTATATATGTTCATATTGAAATGAATCACCATATGTTTACTTCACGTGAATTACGTATGAATGCACTAACGTATGAATGCACTAACACGTGTTGATCATGGTACTTAGGTTTGTGCCAAGCTTGTGGTTGGCTTTCATTATGCTTATACTTATGTTATTTAGATGAAATGGTAAGTTATGTTTCATGTTTTATGAACTTACTAAGCATTATGTGCTTACATAGTTTTCTTTCCTATGTTTTATAGATAATCAGAAGCTCGATCGGTTTGGAAGCTCGTCAAAGATCTATCACACTATCCAGCATAAATATTGGTAGTTTTTGATGTTTTGTCCAAGGTTATAATGGCATGTATAAGTTTTTTGGATTTGATACCTTTTGATGCTTTCCAACTATGTCATTTTGGGTACTTATGATGCATGTTTGAATGGCAAAATGGTATGTGATGAATTGGTGTCAATATGGTTAAGATGTAGTATGTTTTGAGATGGTATTGAACTAGATGTTTATGATTGAAAATTGGTAAAGTATGTATGTGTAGGTAAGCTTTGATGTTTGCTTGTAAGGTACCTTGAAATGGCATATTAGTTTATGAATTTAAGGCTAATGAATTGGTCATTATATGCATGTTTTGGTAAGGTTTTAATGTCTTGATTATGTGCACAAAATGCTTTCAGGTATATGCATGATTTGGTGATGAAAATGGCTTGCTATGGGCAAACTCTTGTCACCTAAGACACGAGCATGTGACTCAGTCGTGTACGTGTGTCCCTTGTAGGTTTTATTACATTCAAGTCAGGCTATTACATGGCCTAACACACGGCCTGTCACACAGGTGTGTGGGGATATTTCGAGAGTTATACTGGTAAGGACATGCGCTGGGACATGGTCGTGTGTCCCTATTTCATTGTTACATGGCCTGAGACACGGGCATGTGTCTCAACCGTGTGAGCCACACCGCCGTGTGACCCATGCAGTCAATGTTTTCTAAATTTTTCTTAAATTTTTAAATGTTTCCAATTTAGTCTCTAATTGTTTCTAATGTATTTCTAAGGCCTCGAGGGCTCGATTTAGGGACAATATATGTGTGAATGAATTATTTATGTCATGTTTGTATTAATGTATAAAATGTATGTTTTAATGTTTCGTTTGTACGGTAATGCTCCGTAACCCTATTCTGGTTACGAATACGGGTTAGGGGTGTTACATTATATACCACATTTCAGTTTGCCAGAAGACTGTAACATGGCGGATTACACTACGTCAAATAGATAACTTCATGACTCCACACCTTAACCCAAATCCGCTAGACTCAATATGTGACAACCCGATTGAGGGTGACATTAACTCAGGCAAGTTTTTAATAAATAGTAAGTATATAGATATACAATTGATGCAAGTAATAACTGTGCACAATTGAATTTTAAATGTATAAAGATACAAAAACAAAGCTTTAGTTGAGTGGTAAATTAAAGCTTTTACTAATGCAATCGGTTCGTGTTAAATTCCACTATATGCAGATTTTGATTGTTTTTTTAAATGGAAAAAAAACTAAAGTAACCTCGAATAAAATAACTTATTTTAATCACTGTAAGAAATTTTCGTAATTTAACAATTGAGTTGATGACCTAATTGAGGGTGACACCAACTCAGTAAAACACTTAAATAATAGTAAATATAGATATACAACTAGTGGAGATAATAATTTGTGCATATAGAAAATGTATGAAAAAAAATGAAGTTTTGGTTGAGTGGTAAATTTAATATTTTACTACTCCAATTGATATAGGTTTATATACCACCATATGCATATTTTTCTTTGATTTTTGTTAAAATAAATAGACTAAAACACCATTGAATAGTATTACTTATTTTAATTATGGGAGGACATTTCTATACTTTCCTAACCGAGTTGGTACCCAGTTAAACTATGACACCACTCAACCAGGGGTTTATTAATAGTATAAAAATATAACTGGTGAAGATAATAAATTGTGAATATTTAAAAAATTGTATAAAAAAATCAAAATAAAGCTTTGATTGAGTTGTAAATTTAAGGTTTTACTAATCCAATTGGCACGAGTTTAACTCCCACCACATGCATATTTTTCTTGTTTTTTCTAAATAAAAAGACTAAAGTGCCTTTGAATAATAAGATTTATTTTTATTATGGAAGGACATTTTCATAATTTCCTAACTGAGTTGGTACCCAGTTAACCTATGGCACCAACTTAATCAGAGGTTTTATTAATAGTATAGATATACAACTGGCGAGGATAATAAATTATATATATTAAAAAGAATGTATAAAATATATTAAAATAAAGTTTTGCTCAAGTGATAAATTTAAGGTTTTACTAATCAAATTGGTGTGGGTTGAAACCCCATCATTTGGTTTCTGTTAAAATGAAAAAAATTAAAATACCTTTGAATAATATAACTCATTTTAATTATAGAAGGACATTTCCATAATTTCCTAATCGAGTTGGTACCTAGTTAACACGTGACACCAATTCAGTTTGGGGTATTATTAATAGTAAGTATATACATATATAACTGGTGAAGATAATAAATTGTGCATATTAAAAGAGTATAAAATATTACCAAAGTAAAACATTGGTTGAGTGATAAATTTAAGATTTTACTAATCCAATTGGCATGGGTTCAAATCTCACCATATGCATATTTTTCTTGGTTTTTGTTAAAATGAAAAGACTAAAATGCCCTCAAATGATATGATTTATTTTAATTACGAATGGATATTTTCGTAATTTTCTAACCGAGTTGGTACAAGGTTAACCTGTGAGGCAAACTTGGTTAGAAATTTTATTAATCTTACTAGAAACCCTATCACAGACGTATGTCTGTGGGAACCACATATTTATAAGATAAATGTGTGTTTAAAAATAATAAAATACAATAAATAATTAACCGTATGGTTTGAAACTAATTAATCATAATAACACATGAAATATTTATAATATTAAAATAAAAAAATTAGATTAAATTGTAAGTAAAATGAAATTTAAACACATAAATAAATTATATTAACAATACTAAATGTGCTACAATTGTTTATCATGGTGTTGTTATCAATTGTGGGTTGGTGTCGAGTAGACTTGTGACACCAACTCAATTAACAAAATTTGTGTTTTGTTTTTGTTTTATTTTTCTCAATTTCGTTTTAAACTCTATCACAGGCGTATACGGATGTAAAACTATATATTTAGAACATAAATTTGTGTTTAAAAATAACATTTAATAAATAATGAAATGTATGATTTGAAACTAATTATTAATAATAATACATGAAATATGTATGATATTAAAATAAAAAATAGATTAAATTGTAAGTAAAAAATTTAAATACATGAATACATCATATTAAGATTACTAAATGAATACGATTATTTATCATGATATTGTCAGTAACCCTAAATTGGTGTCTAGTTAATTTGTGACATCATCTCAACATTATTAATATATATAGAATTGGTGGATGTCATAAAGTGTGCATAATAAAATTAAAATGTATAAAAATATTAAAATAAAACTTTGAGTAGGTAGTATATATATGAAGTTTTGCTAATCCAATTGGCATTAGTTCAAATCTAATTATATGCTTATTTTTATAGTTTTATAAAAAATTTAATATACCCTCAAATAATACAATTTATTTTAAATGCAAAGAGATACTAAAGTGATTTTGCTTAAATGAGTTGAGACCCGCTTGATGGGTGACAGAAACTCTATAAAGAGATTTATAAATAGTAAGATTATAGATATAGAAATAATGTAGGCGAAACAATTTGTGTAACAATATTAAAATGTATAAAAATGTTAAATTAAAGTTTGGTTGAGGTGGTAAAGAATAAATTTAATAATTATTGGCGGCATGGGTTAAAATCTTAGTATTTGTAATTTTTTGTTAATTTTTTTAAATATGAAAGAGAAAAAAGTATCATTGTTCATTGTAATAATAATTTATTGACTTTAAGCGTAAAAAGCCTTTAATTTAAAAAAAAATTAAGCCCCTATTTTTACTTTTGCACTCAATTGGATATTTGAATTTTCAAAATACATCAAAAAGGCTCTCAAATTTTTTCAAAAAAATTAAATTCCTGCTTTTTTTTTTGCATTCAATTGGGTACTTGAACTATCAAAATGCATAAAAAAAGACCCTAAAATTTTTTCAAAAAAAGCAATTAACTCAATTGCCAAAATGCATCAAAAAGACCTTTTGTCCGTAAACTTTAACAATTTATCGTTAAAGTTAACTGCCCCTAATTTTTTCAATTAAAGCCACCCCGGGAAACAACCACTACGTCACATGTGACAAAAAATTATAAAAAATAAAAATCAATAAAAGTTATAAAAATTATTAAACTTTAGTAAAAATTTAAAAAATTAAATTTAAAAAATTAAAATATATATAAATTGTAAAAAATATTAAAATTTGTAAAATTTTATAAAAATCATTAAAAAAGTTATAAAATGCATCAAAAAAGTCATTTAACCATTAATTTTAATCGTTGACTGTTAAAGTTAACGGTCACTAGCCTTTTCAATTAAAGTCACCACGTGTCGCAACACAATATAACATGTGGCGAAAAATGATAAAAATAAAAAAAATTATAAAATGCTTTTTTTATATGATAATTTTATAATTCTTTTATGAATTTTATATTTCTTTACATTTTTTTACGACTCTATAAAATTTTATATATCGTTTTCTATATTTCTATATATTTTATAATTTTCTACGATTTTTATAATTTTTTATAATTTTTAATAAAAATTAAATATTTCTTGTATTTTTATTAAAATTTAATAATTTTTATAACTTTTATTTATTTTTTATTTTTATTTTATCATTTTTTTGTCACATGTCATGCCATGGTTGTGACACGTAGTGAATCTAACTGAAAAAATTAGGGGTGGTTAGCTTTAACTATCAAAGGTCTTTTTGATGCAATTTGGCAATTGAGTGCAAAAAGAAAAAGAAGCAGCAGTTTAATTTTTTTTTTGAAAAAGATTAAGAGTCTTTTTGAAAAAAGTTTGAGAGTCTTTTTGATGTATTTTAGCAAATTCAAGGACCCAATTTATTTAAAATCTATAATGTTATTTTAATAATTTTATTGACTAAATCAGGGGCGAAGCAAGAACAAATTTTTAATGGGGCCGAATAAAATTTTGTTTTTTTATAGTATATATCTTTATAATTTCTAAATGATTAAATTAAATTTTTATAATTTTATAGGGGGTAAAAGTGCAAATTTACCTTTGTAATTTAAAATTTTAAAAAAAATTAAGGGTCTGAATTAAAATTTTCCATTTTAGGGAGGGCCAAGGCTCCTGCCAGCCCTCCTGCATCTGCCTCTAGACTAAATTGATATCGGGTTGACTTGTGACACTAACCAAGTTAGTTTCTAGGTGTATAAAATATGATTGGACGAAATGATAAGTTTTAATAAAATATTTAAAACTAAAAATGAAGTTACATTTTCTTTTAATTATTGATTTCATGTAAAAGAGCAATTAGTAGCCCAAATCTAATTTCTTCTCTCTTTTTTTGTTTCCCTGACAGTAATTATTAGAATAACTTTATTATTTCTAAGGATGGGAATGAACCGTTAAGGGTAAAGAGGTAATTAAAGTAGCAATCAGCCCATTGAATAATTAACACTCGGAAGGAAGGAAATCCACGAGGGGGTGAACCCCTGAATTGACCGTTTTACCCATAGACCACCATCTGTCAACAATGATGTTTCACGTTAAGGTACTCAATAACCCATGAAGAGGTTGAGACTGGCCCAGCCTCTTTTTTCTTTTACATTTCCTCTCATTATTTCAAATATCTCTCAAAAAAAAATGATTATAATAACGTAAAACAGAACATCATCAATGGTGTAAAACAGTTGAAAGATATAGGGGTAGTGTCGTCATTTGGTTGCACTAAAGGCCCATAGTTTTCATAAACTTTGTAATTTATATCATATAATTATTCAAAATAATAATCAGAATAATATAAATCTGACTCCTCCAAAAAAAAATATAAATCCATTAAAACTTATATAAAATATCATGTAAGCGTCAAAATTATATGAATAAGAATAAGTCAAATTTAAAATATAATTATGTTATAAAAATAAATAAATACACTATAAATAAATTATAAGCCATGAGTTAAGATTTACTTGAAGTAATAATTACTTTTTTTTAATATATTTAAATTATGCAGGTTTAAACCCACTTCTAATATTATATTTCTTTTTCAAACAAAATTATTAACTGCGCAAAAATAATTTTTTTTTCTTAATTGTAGCAATTGATAAAAAAAACTTTTTTGCATGATCCTTCTCCAAATAATAAAATTACCTCTCCCCGTTTGTGTTTCTTTCAATTTTTAAAAGAAAAAAAATTTGCCTCTATAAAACAATTTATTATATAAGTAGGATTAAAGACATTAGAAGAGAAGTGTAAAGTACAGTGAAGAAATAATATTTTAGGTATAATCACTTTTTCGGTCCTTCTATTTTATAAAAGAGTTATTTTAGTTCATCATTTAATTTTTCATTTTTTAACTTTTAAATTTATATTTTTTTGGGTCAAATTACTTCAAAATAAATGAAAAAGTTAACGTTCGTTAACTTTGTTAACGCATGACATATATGTAGATTTTCATATAAATGACATGTCAACATTTAATTAATTTTTAAAATTTTAAAATGTTTATATGTTATCTTCGTGACAATTGACGTATATGTCACATCAATAAAGTTAAAAAAATATTGACTTTTTATTTATTTTGGGATGATTTAATAAAAAATATAAATTTAAAGACTAAAAAATGTGAAAAATTAAATAAAAGGGGAAATAAATTATTAAGTAAAGTAAAAATGATTAATTTTGTTCATTAAAAGATTGTGAAAGCTTATTGTTGTAGTTAGCATATTGGGGATCATTATAAGTAGAATTGTAATAGAGTTTTTTTTTTCCTAATGCAATAAATGAATCCCAAGACTACCCCTATAGGTAGGTGTAATTTATGAAGTGAGTTTGACCCTATTTGAGTAGATATAATTGGAGAGAATAGAGAGAGATGGGTAGGAAAAAAAAGGTGGGTTTGATTAGGGTGTGGGAAAACCACCATTTTAATTTCCAAAAGATTTTTATGGGTCGAAAAAGGAAAATGATTATTAGCAAAGCAAGAAGTGAAACTAGGGAGGAAATAATAAAAGGGTAGGAAAAATAATTAGAGAAAGAAAAGAAAAAAAGAGAAAAAATTGATTATGAAAAAGGAGGAAGAGCTGATGATGGTTGGGAACCAATCCAATACATCATTGCGAATCTTGGGACGGCCTGCTTATCCCACCCATCATTGACCCACTTCAACCTCATCACTCTCCTTCCTTTGCATTTGCAATGCTATTATTGGCTTTCTATTTTTCTTACAAAAATAAAATTTGAAAGAAAATGAAATGTAGTCTAGTAAACAACGATATTTAAAGAGATATTGTGACATGACGCCATATATCCCATAATAAAAAGGCATAAATGATAAAAACATTAAAGCCTCGCCCCCTAACCGGCCGCCTTCTAAGCTTACACATGCATGATTGTTGTGTCAGACGAGTGAGTCCCTGCCACCCCCTTCCCCCCTTCCCTCTCTATATTAACCCCACCTCCCTTCTTCTTTGTCCCTCACTTCACTCTTTTTTTTTTTTTTAACTGCTACTGCTACTTGTTAAAAAAACCAGAATTTTTTAGCTTTCCTCGCCCAACCCAACCCAACCCAACCCAACCCAACGTTCCCCTCCCTTCCCTTCAAAAGGTACATCATGGCCATTGTTTTGCAATCCATAACTTTTTGTTCCATGTCTAACCGCACATCTTACCTATGATGCTTTTGTGTCTAACTATTGGGATTCTCCTCTCTTTTGTGAATTCCCTATGTTGGAATTTTCTTCCTACTTGTCTTCTTTTTCAATGTCTTTCTCCTGCTGTACAAACTACATGAGGGGCTGCTCTGTTTTTCTCTATAAACCCTACAAAAACATGAAAATGAAGAGGAACTATCCTAGATATTTTAATGTTTTCTTTATTCAACTTTATAGTTATGGACAAACATGTGTTTCTTACAAATTACTTTTTTTTATTTATTGAATCATGTTTAATGTCATGGTCTTATGCATACATAACGACTTATGCGTGTTTACTAAGTAACATTTTTAAAGTCTTGTATTCAAAAATTATTATAACAATACCCTCTCCATATGCAGTGCAATGATTTTCATGAAGCAATAAAGAATGCTAGGAGAGGTACCCTTTTATGCGTATATATATTGATACTATTTCTTTCTTGGTTTATTTTGGTTTCAGGGGCATTACAGGTAGTATTAAAAGAGAGTTAATTTTGATAGTCATGGAAAGACTGAACTCAAATCTGTACCTGCAGAACTGTTACATAATGAAAGAGAATGAGAGGTTGAGGAAGAAAGCACAGCTTCTGAACCAAGAGAATCAAGCGCTGTTATCTGAGCTGAAACAGAAACTCTCCAAGGCTAACAACAACAATTCCAAGGGAAAAAATTCAGCAACTAGTGCCGTTCCTGACCTAAACCTTGGCTCAACTTCTAACCCAAATCCTAGCCAACCCTGATTCCCCAACATAGACATTATGATCCAATGTACACCCCCCCCCCCGGCCCTTGGCCTCCCTTTTTTTCTTTTTCTGTAAAACCATAGCTAAACGGTGGTAGAAGGCTAGATTTAGCTTCATTTCAGCTAAATATAGGGTCGTTGTAGTATCTTTTTCCATCTTTCTCAGTATCTTCTTTTATGGGGGATGATCTGGATTTACGAACAACGAAGGATGTATGAGTCTATCTGCTAGGAATTAATATAATATTATCACATTTCTAGTCTGATTTTGGATAAATTTGCTCTCCATTTGTGTAGATGGATTACTGAAATGGACAAAAAAACTCCATGTTTCATAATCACCAGCATACATTACAATTAGAAATATCTCTAGCTCAACTCTTTTCCCTAGGGTAGATTTTACCTTACTAGTACAGTTACATGCATATGTTATATACGGCTGAAAATGCACAAGGTCCAATAGCAGACCTAATTTGGAACCAACAAGTACTTCCATCTTTAACAACAGTACTAATGATACACAATTGGGTTTCAAGTGTCCGCAATGTATGTTTAGTTTTCCAACAGTAGACAAAAGCTTGCACGTTTGCTTGTTGTGAAAGAAACTAAGTTGTGCTATATGCAAAAAGGAATGATCAGAAAAGAAATGGGTGGCTTTTGAAACTCTGGTTATACAAGCTAATGTCAAACAAAAAAGATTGATGAAGAGAAAGTCAATGGAAGTCTATTAAGCTTGAAACAAGTGGTAACCCACAAGTCAAGTTATTGACATGACACAGTCCCTTGGGTGATGATGGTTGACCATGAACCAAAATCTTTTGGTATAATAAAGAAAAGGGTAAAATAGATAAACATGTCTTATCAAACTCAAATATGTGTGTGTATGAAGCCCAGGCAATGGCCCTTTGGCTTTCAAAATCAGTGGCCACCAAACCCTGTCACCAGCTCAGCTAGTGAATTTGGAAACTAAAAGGAGGACAAAAGAATATGATGACCCGAATCTCCTTAGAAGACCCAGTAAAGGATTGGCTGACAACAGTCATTCAGTGCTCATTCGAGAACCCCCCCCCCAAGATCCACAATCAATTAACATGTTTTGGAAATAAAAAGAAAATCTTTGGGTAAGTCATCAAATCTTGAAAGATGACCCATTTGTTTGCTTTGCGATTAAACAGAAGAAAATTTGGAACTCACAAATCACAATGGAAACTGGAAGGGTATTCCTCCAATCCCAAGAAAAACAATGGAAGAAGAACAATTGAAGACACCAATCCGACCCATGGGTGATACGAGTAGCTCAGTCCAATTCAAAGGCCATAATAGAGATGGGCCTTTCTAAGTACTCAAGCGAATCAATGACAACGCCTATCAAATAGATTTGCTCGGTGAGTATAATATAAGTTCTACTTTTAATTTTGCTGATTTATCTCCTTTTGATGTTTCAGATTCGATGACGAATCTTTTTGAGGAAGAGGGGAATGATGTGAGTCTCAAGGCCCAAAATAAGGCTCACGAACGTGTTGGGCTCAAATTTTCTCATGGCCCAATAACGAGGCCGAAGTCCAAGCAAAATTGAATGGGACTATCCAAGACTTTGTTACCAAAGCCCTAGATGCGCACACGACCAAAAAAGAAAATCAAGATTCAATTTCTTGTTTTCAAGAAAATCAAGAAATTGAGTCTTGGTCCAATTTTGCTATTTTGGGCAATTTTAAGAATTAAGAAAATCAAGATTTCAAATGTTGGAAATCTTGGTCCAAGAAACCGAAACTTGCAGCCAAGGCACATCAGATTTCATGTGCGGCTTGAACGAGCCAATTTCAAAAGCAAACAGATCACAAGACCAAGTTTTTAAAAAAATGACCCATTAAGATGCCTACAAGCCCATCCTGAAGTTTGGAAAGTAATTTAATTAAATATCAGGCCAACTTATCAAAGTGGCCCAAGGTTAAGTTATCAAAGTGGCCCAAATTGTAAAATATTTAAACTATAGGTCTAATTTTATTTTAATAGGTGGATCATCATGTAAGAATCCAGTCAAGCAGCCCATTTAATTCATTTGGCTGAATTCTCATTAAAAGTCCACACTTAGAATTATTATTTTTTACTTGATGAGTTGTCATATTAGTTATTCCATTAGGGTTAGAAAAACTTACTTTCGAGGCTTATAAGTGGCATGGACATTCACCTTTATACGCACAAAATTGATTTATGTTTTTTTGAGTTAATAATAATTCTCTTTGAGTTTTTCTTCAAGAATTGCTCTTGAGTTTTTTTAGAAGCTGTTTTAATAATCTTTCAGGTTGTGAGAATCATCTTCAACCTTTTTCTTGCCAAAATCATTAAGGAGTTGTGGATTCTTAATGTTCCCAAGGCTTCTTAGGACGTCATCTTCTCTTTTTTATCCTTAATTTATCATTTCTTGCTTATTTAAGTTAGTTCTTGCTGTTTTGGCTTACTGATATTATTGGTTTTCATTCTAGGTTAAAGTTGCTTCAAGAACTACATTCTCCTATCCTGTTCCATCAAGAAACACAACAAATTTAGGAGTTTTAATCTTTTTTTGTTGTTTCAAACATTCTTGCACAAAACAATTTGCTTTTGTCTTTAAAATCACTTCTAACAAATCTGTTTGTGTTTTGTTTTTCTAGATCTGGTTTGTGTGTTTTCTTAAGGTCCAAGGACGGTTTCTTTCCATCCAAGAAACCCTAATTCATTCTTTTTTGGACTCTTTACCAGCTAGTTCATCTTTATTTTGTTTTAGTTTCGTTTAACTCTCATTTGTGACAACTAATCTATTTTCGTTGTTTCTTGTTTCAGTTGACATTCGTCTAAAGATCTAGGATAAATTCGTGACGTTGACAAACTTTACGATTCGCTTCAGTATTCATCCACATCATTCTTTATCAATAGGACTCAACTTTTGGGAAAATAGTAAGTTCAAAATAATCATAAGGTGAAGTAAAACGGAAAAGCAAATGGGATCTCTTCTTATTTGCCAAACATATTATATTCCTCGTACCTTGTTGAAGAAACAAGCAAATCAGAAGATTAGTAGCTTTTTTATTCCCAAAATATCTGCTAAGGAAGAAAATCAATCATTCTGGGATTTACACATATTTTAGATAGAAAAAGAAAATTGCTCTATACATTTTAGATAGAAATACTCACCACTACAACAACTTTATTATTTATTATCTCTAAACTATCTTAGATATTATATTGCAACATAACTAGAATGCAACAAAAAACCACGGTAAAGGAACCTGATCTATACACTAATGTGCAATTGTTTTATATATTGTGAAAATTTTAAGGGGAAAAATGTATGATTAGTACTTAAATTTGTCCACTTCTTTTAGATAGGTGTTTTATGTTTTTTTTTGTCCTAGGTAAGTGTTAAAATCTTTTTTCCATAAACTAAATCGTACTTTTTTGTAAAGCCATTAAGTTTAAGATAGTTGACAGAATAAGATTATGACACATGTCATTAATGATATCATGATGATTAATATATTTTTAAAAACTATATAAAATAAAATATATTTTTTATTTTATATTAAAAATAAAATTTATATTTTTAAAAACTATTTTATTTTTCTTTTTCCCTTTTCCTGGTTTTCCTTTCTTCTTCCCAACTTCCTCTTCTTCTTTTATTTTTTCTTCTTCCTTCAAATGAACACTAGTCGCCATAGTTTAAAGTTTTTGGTTGCACCAGAGTTTTGAACACAATCAAAGTGTGGGTTAATAGGTGGCGATGGCAACGAAAGTCGAATATGGTGTTAGAGAGGTTTTGTTGTGAACATTTGAATATAATAAAAGTCGATTTTTTGGTTGTTTGGCGTTGGGATTTCGAACACAGTCGCATTGGACTTCTGTCGACTATCGATGTCGGAATGAGGTGGAATAGGTGGCAATGAAAGGCGAATGGGAAGAGGCTCACATTAGAATTGACGCCTCTAATGGACGATTTAGATAGATGAGACTTAGAAGAGACTGTCGTGTGGGAATTTAATACATTTGTGTCAAGTAGGAAGATCAAGAGGAGATCTATATACCTAAGTAAGACCAAGAAGAAAGCTTAGGTGGCATCTTTTAGTTTAGGATGAGACTGAGAGGAGATTTTTAGCTAAAAGTGACAAACAATATAATTAGCATACATTTATTAGCTTAATTAGTAATTAACAAATCATTCGACCATCATTTCGATCCGTTTGCATTGTTTCTAGTAAGGAGGAAGAAAGTTAGTTTGATATTTTTATTTGTTAATTTAGAATTTAGCTTTAATATACTTTCATATTTGGTTTGCACTACTAATTTCCTACTCAACTAGATTAGTAATTGCTTAGCTTGGAATTAAATTAACAATCCATTGGGTTCGATACTTGGAATACTCTGAGTGTTCCATTGTAACGTTTATAAATATTACAACTGACATGTCACTCTTGCAGTAAAAACGACTTCTAATTCTTTCTATTTCATGTTAATTCTTTGCTCAGTGTTTGTACACCGACATGCGATCAAGTAGCTCACAAACTTAATCAAATTTATTCTTTATAATATTCTATTAATTTTACCTTTAATATATATACATAGATAAAAAAGAAAAAAAACTCCAAGGTATGTTTGGTTCACAAGAATGAAATAAAGATGTAATAGATATTATGTAGTTCAGTTGATTGCAATGTAGTAGGCAAGTAATAGTATTACATTGTTTGGTTGATAAAAAAATTGTGAATGAATATTTGTGGAATAGGTTTAAAATGACAAACTTATCCTTGAATTTTATTTATTGTATTTTAATTTAATTATAATATATATTATAAAAATAAATATTATTTAATAAAATAAAAAAATTATATAGTTAAAAATAAATTTTAGATTTTTATTTATTTATATAATAATATTTATTTTTATCAAACTCTGTACTTAAAAGACATTAAATTATATTCAAACATGATTATTTGTCATAGGTTTTCCCCCTCTACCTCTACTTCACGAGTCAAACCTGCGTCTTGCCAACATTAGACGTTGTTTCCCACTATCACCGGCTCAATGTTGGCCCAAAATTTACCAACTGAGATATTCTATTTTTTGATATGTTATTTTTGTTTCTATTATCTTCCATTGCCCCCAAGTTTTGAAGTCTGAAAGTCCACCGAAAATACTCAAATTCATTACCATATTTTGTGGCTAAACAAACGTGGATCATCAAGGTAAAAAACAAAGTTTGTAAAAAAAGGAAGAATATAGATGAAGTTTTGTTGGTCATCAATTTCAATTCCACCAAAACTGGTGAATAAGGAATTCAAGTCTTGATATAACCGAGATTCATCTTTCTAAACTAAATTCAAGGTGTTTTTAAATTATCTTATTTTTAATTTGCGGATTGTGTTGCTGCAAAATTTGCATGAACTCTTTTTTGTTGCAATCCCAATATTTTTATTGAATTGGGTTGTAATCAGCTATTACCAACAACCAAACCACTGAATATGGCTTGAATGGCACCGACATTCTGTAAGTATTTGCCCCTTACACCTAGCTGCTGCTTTCTGTATCCACTTCAATCTTACCTTGCACCTCCACCCATCAATGCCTTGTAATTTTTTAGGTTTTAATCTCGAATACAGGGGTTGCTTCAGTTTGGTGTTGCATTGTTGTAAAATCAATAGTTATAGTATTTTGTGTTTTTTTTTTTTGAATGTATAAACAGTTCTACATGTATTTGTAAAAAATATCTAACCAATGTCAGTCTAATATTCATAGTTGTCATAAAGGATTCAATTATTTATACAGAACTAAGTTCTTCACAGAATTATTTTTACTAATACTACTTTGTGGAAGTTTATCAAAATAAAACCTTAAAAGGAAATAAATATAATAAATACCGATTATTAAAATTAGTAAAAAGATAGAGAAAAAAGAGTCAGATTAGATAGTAGCTAATTGGTCAGTTTTTTTTTTAATGTTATTTAATGGGTTTAAAATATTAAATTAAAGAAATAAATTAAATAAACTAATTGAATTGAAAAACAGAGAAAAATCAAATACTTTTTGCACACCCTGGTCAAATCAAAGGGGTGAACTGAAAATATATATCCAACAATAAAGAATAATTTAATACTTTTTAATGTCAATATAATCTAGATTATTTCTTAAAGTTGGTCATCATTAATAGTTGATTTTTCATTCAATCAAAGTCATCAGTTGAAAGTGCTGAGCTATCCTTCATATTATTTTCATTAATTAATATTAACATTGTGAATTTAAAATGATATATAAAACCGTGGCAAGGGAAATAAAAAATATAATAAAACTTTGAGAAATTAAAAAAAATTCCAAGATCCATCTCAGAAATTTAAAAAAAAAAATTATTATTTAAATATGAAATCAATAAATAAATTTAATCAAATCAAACCTAAGTTTAGAAAATGTTACTTATCAAACTCGAGCTTTCAAGAAGCTAATATATATCTTCTTATATATTTAAATTTTCTGTACTATAACCTAAATCACCTTTTCAACTCTGAGTCTAACAACTTCAACGCCAAAATAAAATAAATTTCAACCAAAACAAAGATAAGGAGAGAAAAAAGGTGAGCAAAATACTTGAGTCGAGATCAGGATCTAATGTAAAACCAAAAAGATTTTACAACAATTGGACGGGCAAAGTCAAAAAACCATCCTGAAAGATTACAACAGGATTTGATCATGAAATGGTTCAAAAATACACATGCTTCCAATCCCTAACTACACTCGTTTCATCGTTTGTTTATACTATTACTATTCCATCTAGTCAATGCTCCGATTTGGCAAACAACCCATGTCAGACCAAAAAGTCCTTCCCCTTTGGACCGTCATTACTATTTGTTCCATGAACAATATCCTTGCCAACATCTGCAATTATTGGTACTCTCATTGTAGAGGTCCGGCCATGTTATAGGAAACAAAAGCCACACAAATGATACCATTCCAGCTACGAATGCGATGCTAACTAGCCCTATCAATATAATGGACCAAAAAGGTAAGCAATTTGTCCAGGCATACATACTAGTACACTGAGAAAGCAAAATTATAAAGGGACCCAAGTAATAGAAACTCTAATCCGTACCTTTCCTATGTACAAACAGCACCGGCAATCCCATATAATTGCAAAATGCATGGGCAACTAAAGGAGCGACAATGTTTCCTGCAAAGAATTAATATACGTAGAATCAATGAGGCAGAATGATAAAGTGTAATGAGACAATAAACTGACCCATAGCAAAAACACCTGTATTGTTCTAGATCTGTATAACAAAATATCACAATAATAAGAACAATAACAATAAAATTTCCCTTTTATCTGCTTCTAGGTTATTTTCTACCTAGGGTCAATACTACAGCAACTGCATCCATATTTCACCATTTTTTATCTATTCCTAATTTACAGAAAGCTGAAATGAGTAAACGAAAAAGAAATCTCTTTCCAACACAAAAGCAAACCAGAAATGGAGTGGGACCAATATGTACTTAGGAAAAAGATCACAAAAAAGGCAATAACATTTATCAGCAAATTGACCACCAACCTGTTCGAATGAAGAGAAATGAAGCGTATGAACCGAAGATCACAGTGTAGCCAAGCTGGAGACCTGAGAACCACATCACAAGAAACAACAATGTATTAGCATCTAAAAGACATAAAACAACATTCTTGCTCCTAAAACAAGGTTCAAAAGCTTCAAGCCAACCAAAGTTTCTACCTAAAAGACAAAAGCAATCAACCCACTCTACACTTATATTATATAAATATATATATTGTCTTTCCTCTTAAAATAACATTCCAACCATCACATTCAAGCAGGAAAATCTAGTTTGTACCTACAACCAAGGAGGCTTTAAGCAAGCTATAGTTATGTCGGCTGTAGATCTCCATCATATGGTTCAAATGTGCTGCAAGACATTGACAAAACAGAGTTGAAACAGTTTATATGCCATTCAACTCAATATGCAATGTGGCAGAAATAGAAAGCATTATGGTTAAGAAATGCAATAAATGCACAAGCACATAATTGAGCAACACCTGCAAATATCAACAAGAACATGCAAAATAGGATAATAAGATTTTAAAAATGGATCATTTCGTGCCAACCTTATCCTTTTTAACTTATTTATACTGTGGTAAAAGTTAAAAAAACAGATTGTTGCACCGATACATACCACTATATATGCAATGAAAGCATGTCTAAGCTATTACAAATACTTAACACCCAAAGGAAAAAAGATAATAAATCCTCTCATGAATGATCGAACTGTGTTAAACAAAAAAAGACTCACCTAAACTGAAGAAAGTAGGGCAGAGAAAAATGACATTGTATGCTTTAAATCCCCCACAAAGAAGTAAAGGAATCATACATGCTCTAAACACCAACTCCTCCGTCACTGGTGCCTGTTCATTAAAGTACTATTAAGGAATGAAGACTGAAGAAACAGGGAACAATTTCGAAAATTTCCTTCTAATTTTCAATTATTGCTGTTCTCCTAAGAAGGATTGTTAAACATTGAACAATAAGCAGGACATGTAACACAATATTCAATCCATTTGCAAGACTACTTTCTAGAATAAGCAAGCACAATGCAACCTTTTCAACAATAAAATATTGCAAACACACCCTATTTATAGACCTTACAATTATTTGCATTCACTCAAAAGATGAAGAAATTTAAGTGGTAAGCATACTAACCACAATAAAATTCCTCCAGAATAAAACATTGGAAGTTACTGAAGACATCTGGACCGGGAGGCTAAGAAGGGTACTTTTTATACAACCTAACAGTGGCTCTCCCTCTTGATGTCTATGCTCCTTCCACTTATTTACCAATAACATGGACTTGAATATCAAAGATCCAGCATACATAAGAGAAGTCAAGAAAAGAGGAAAGACGATTGCTTGCCACTGTTTCACACATAAAATTGCATTTCAAGAACTGATTTTGAACCAGCAGATCATAAACATAAATAATAAATCCATAACAAAAATGTAGGAAATATACTCCATAAGTATGATTCTTACAAAATGATCCGATCGAATGCCATAAACCCCAAACGAGTAAGATGCCTCCCCACCTGTTATCTACGCATAATCGAACATTGTTAGAATAATAAAAAAAAGGAACAAACGTGTTTTGGATATAAAAACAAATAATAGCACTTCTGTAAAACGCAAAATGGATGATTTTACATTCACATGAAAATGTTAAATGGCTTTAGTTCAATGCATGTTAACAATTCAATATTTCGCTCATCTCTAATTATATATGAGTTCACTTTTTAGCTCAATGAATTAAGTTTCCACTTACTTCACAGAATGACAGAAATCTCAACTTAGTTCATAATTATATAATAATAAATGAGTGAAATAAAAATGAGAGACAAAGGAAAGAGGTATACCGGAAGGACGAAAGCGCAGAAAATAACGGACGCGACGGAGCAAACGGCGGCGCAAATGAACCGTCGGATCATGAAATTCTCGTAGGATTGGGGAGGCGGGAGGCGGAGGATCAGAGTGGGAGCGTAAAGAATAGAAACATAAAACAGTGTCATAGCGATGCAAGCAATCACCGCTACTAGCTTCGATAACCTACCTTCGCTCTCTTCCATGTCTGGATTCGAAGAGGCGGCAGCCAGGATCGCCGGAGAGAGGAAGAGAAGGTGGGAAAGAAAAGCCGGTTCCGGTTCAATATCTTCTCCGTTTGATACCCTTTCAGTGAGAAGGGGCTTCGGGTTTTGACTTGGGGCGGTTCTTGTTTGAGGGTTTTTGGGTCACTTCAAAGCCTCAAAGTAAATTTGGGCCGAAAAGAACCCCTCATTAACACTTTCACCATGTTTGGTTGGGTGTATTGGCTAATCGGTGGGCCCCACCTAATCTCCCTCTAATCTGCCGTTTGGTTCAATGTATTGCTAATCCCCCTCTAATCCGTTACTTTCCTAATCCCCGAAATTCTCTGTTTTGTAATCCCTGCCTCCTCCTCAGTTTACACCCGTTTTACAGCCTTAGCCCTAATTTGCCCTCCCAACTAGAAATCCACCTCCAGCCTCTCCCTCCCAACATCAAACAGAACCTGCGAGCGAAGTCACCTCCAGCCTCTCCCTCCTCAAAACACGCTTTTAAGTTTCTCTCTTCCGCCACCGTCTTCTTCATCATCTTCCCCTCTTTCTTTATTTTTTTTAATTTCAACACCTAACATACATGTTTCATTTCGCAGAAGCCATCTTTATCTGTTTCTCATGTGACTCTGAAGCCTCATTCTTTCCTTCAACGTACCCAAGGTAAAGTTTTCTCAACTTCTTCTCAATCATTTATTTCCATCTACTTGCCTTTCTGTTTTAATTCTTCATGACTTTGGAATTTCTTGCATAAATTTCTATGAAGACAATACTGCTGATGTTTTGGAATTTAAGTTGAAGGAGCTCTCAGCCGTCCATTCGAAATCCCCTTCCGTTCATCAATTCTCTGTCGCCTTCACCAAGACACTGACCCCTCTCTTTCAAATTCTAAAGTGAACCGCCACCGTGCAATGTGTTGTATGCTTTGTTTCAGCAAGGTCCTGGCCCGAGATCCCAACGACACTTCCGCTAGTAATGAGTTATTGGAGGAATTTTTGAAGTTCCTTTTGGTTGGGGCTACTGCAGCTAATAAAACCGCATGATTAGAGCTTGCCAAATCATTTCCGAGATAAGCTCTTTTAAATTCTGGCTTCATTTTTTAAAATCTGTTTTAGCGTTTTGATTTTTAGGAATTATAGTTTGTGCTATATTGTTTGTATTTCGTTTAATGAGTTCCTAATACTTTCGTTTAATGGATTTTAAGCAGCATATTGTTTGTATTTCGATTTCATTATTGGAGCAGTTTTATCAACTGTTCCCACTATCGGTAGGCAACTTGGTTTTAGATATGGTTGATTTACATGATTGAGGCTTTCTCCTTTTGATGGTTTTCTGTTTTGTTTGTCCACGGAGGAGCTATTATTTGAACAAAGTGGTCGTGTGAAATTTAGAACAGAATCTACGTTGTTGATTCCTTGGACCGAGAGAGGATTCGCCAAGCTAAACAGGAATTTCAGGTTGTAAATTTAGAACAAGCACAAACTTGTTAGCCAATATGGTTGTACATAGTCTCTTTTTAGTTCTTAATAATTTTTTTCCAGGCCATAATCAATGATCCATTTATGAGCAATGCTATCATCTTGGTGTTCGCCAACAAACAGGACTTGGTATGATTCAGTTAGCTGTTTGAGACCCGTCTTTTTTTCTGTGTATAGCAAAATGCATGCAATATTTGCTTGAACTACTGAGAACACATGCATTTTTTTAGTTGCTGGAAGTACCAATGTCAAGGATAATTTAGTTTCGAAAAATAGGTTCTGCTGTTGTTTGCATAGTTTTGAAGAATGTGTCTGAATAGAATGTAATCTTAGCTCCAAGGCCCTTAGATTGACATGTTTCGCCTTGTTCTGCTCCCTTAGATTGACATGTTTCGCCTTGTTCTGCTTCTTGAAGAAGGCCTGATTTTCATCATTGTATGAATATTGTAATTCCCTTAAATCGATCATGTAAGGCATAATAATGGATAAAGCATATGAAGTTGCAGTATGGGTGCTTTGCTTCCCTGAACTAGACATTACTAAATTTTGCCTTCTTTTATCATTTTTTTTCATGTTGTTTTTAGCTTTGAAGATTAATTAGCTAAGAATTTGAAACACTAAAATGATATTTAAATAGATTTGGAAAATTTTATAAAAATTACTGATCTGTTTGTCTTCCGCAAAACCTAGAGTTTTTTTTAATTTGTTTTCCATATAATGTTTTATGGTTTTATAGTCGAACATCTGATTTTTCCCTTTTCAACGGAGGGGAAACTTTAGGTGCAGTACAAGTTCAATAGGAGTGCAATCCCAACTTGGTATACTTTCACAACTTGGTATCCATATATTCCACTTGAGAATAGGTACTCATTATTTATCCATTTTCCCTTTTTGATCAGATTTAAAGCTAATATTGAAAGGAATCATTTAATTTAATTCATCTATATTATTGCCCAAGTTGAAAAATGAAATATCATTTTTCCTTTCTAAATTAGATGCTAATCACAGACAGCCTGCGAAAGTGAGTTTTTATTGCATAACCTTCATTTTCAATTTTTTATTGCAAATGCTTACATGTTGAGACATGGATTTTATTGTTGTATGTTGAGTTTATATGTAAAAGGTACTGAATGCTAAACAAAATTGGGACTAAGCAATTGATTAAAGAGATATGGACTGAGCTGCCTGTCATGATATAACATAGAAGGCATAAAATAATTGATAGCTGTGAAATGTTCACTTAGGTTATACTTAGGAATCTGAGTTTCAGAAAATGGATTTGAATTTCAATATGGTGTAAGTTGTGTGATAAAGAAACTTGTAAATTTAACATCCATGACTGTTTTTGAAATTTATGGATTGTGGGATGCCCGTATAAGTGATGAATTTGAAATTCCTATGGATCTTTCTTATTTTGATATTCATGTTTTTATATCTTTAAATACATGGTCATAATTTTAATTATTTTATGCATAATGAGTATTACTGAAGATGGATCTTTCTTATTTTGCAATAGTTGCCGGGATGGTACATAGCATGGTTATTACTGAAGATGGAGCATTATTTTATTGGGTTTCCTCAGATCCTCATCTTAGATGCCAACAGGTTCTATTCCATTGTCTTTGTTGATTTTAACTTCCCCTGGAGTGAAGCTTTTATTTACTTCATTTGGATGAATTTGTACAGCTATATTCCCTTTCTGAGAAAACAATCGTAAGCATTTCTGCTGGTAAGTACTGGGCTGCAACTGCTACTGCTATAAATGATGTTTACATGTGGGATGGCAAGAAAAGTATGGATAAACCACCTGTTGCAACTCAGTTACACCGAGTAAAGGGAAAAAAGATCCCTTAAAGAGTTGATTTTGAGAGTTGGTCATGAGAGAATGTAACTTGTAAACAGAACTTATGTAATTCTAATGTAATTCTAATATAGAATGTAAACAATTTTCTTATGTAATTCTAATATAGAATGTAACTTGTTTTAATTTTCTTAATTTAAATTCATTAATTTTTATATTTAGCTTTAAAGTTAAAATTTTAATAGAAATTTTAATTTAATATTTTTTATCCTTAAAAGTATATAGTTTAAAGTTTAAATTTTCTTCAGTTTTCTTCAGTTTACCTTCTGTTGCCCGATTGGAATGGGTCAGAAGATTTCTTTCTCACCATTAAATATCAATGTTCAAACTTTTTGATGTTGTAAAACTTTTGAACATATTGATTATGATGTACAATTTCATTTTCATCTAACTTTTTCTTAGTATAAGTTAATTATGTTTATGCAGAATATAATTTTCAAGTTATATATTTAATAATAATTATGTTAATTTATATTTTACAGTATCATATATTATGATTTGAGTAAATTAATATAAGAATATTAATTATTAAGAATTTCATTAAATTATATATTTTAATTAAAATATATTTAATAATAATTATGTTAATTTATATTTTACAGTATCATATATTATGATTTCAGTAAATTAATATAAGAATATTAATTATTAAGAATTTTATTAAATTATATATTTTAATTAAAATATATTTAATAATAATTATGTTAATTTATATTTTACAGTATCATATATTATGATTTGAGTAAATTAATATAAGAATATTAATTATTAAGAATTTCATTAAATTATATATTTTAATTAAAATATATTTAATAATAATTATGTTAATTTATATTTTACAGTATCATATATTATGATTTCAGTAAATTAATATAAGAATATTAATTATTAAGAATTTTATTAAATTATATATTTTAATTAAAATATATTTAATAATAATTATGTTAATTTATATTTTACAGTATCATATATTATGATTTCAGTAAATTAATATAAGAATATTAATTATTAAGAATTTTATTAAATTATATATTTTAATTAAAATATATTTAATAATAATTATGTTTAAATATGATTAAATTATTTATTATTGATAATAAAAATCTTATTATAATTTAAATAACAATAACAATAATCATTTACCAAAACAAATTATGCTAAGGGTATTCTAGTCATTTTAGTTTTTTCTATTATGCTATTACACCTCTATTCCATTCAACCAAACACAAGATTACTATTACGCCTCTATTCCATTACATTCAACCAAACAGTGGATTAGCTATTACACCTCTAATCCAATACACCTCTAATCCAATACGCCTCTAATCCAATACAGCGAACCAAACGTGCCCTTTATTTCCAGTCAGCTCCCAGGCGAAACCATTCCAAAAAAATTGATTTTCTTTTTTGAATTTTTACTTAATCAAATTGAATTATTAAGTTTTTTTAATTAACTTGAAAAAGTTATTCAAATTTCAAGTTTGAGTCGAGTTAAATTTTAAAATTTAAATAATTCAAATAACATATTAATATAAATGTCTTGTTGCTTCCTTCCAATTTTGAAAATAAAAAAATTAATCTAAATTATATAAAAAATTAAAAATTTTAAAAACATTTATAAGATAATATTTCTGAGACCTAAATAAGTAAATTAATAATTTAACTTTATCATATTAAAATATTTTTTTTCTCTTATTGTATTGAAAAGGTTTTCAAATATATATATTTTCAAATTTATGTGCTCTAACATGAAATTAGTTATATTGTAACAAGATTTTTATTTGACATGTTTAGTTTTTTTTTAATTTAACTTGAACAATTTCACTCGATTTAATTTGACTTGACTCGAATTTCATTTTACTCGACTCGATTAAGAAAAAAATTCAAATCGAGTTAAGATGATAAAATGAGACTTGTCAACTTGATAACTCGATTAACTTGAAATTTTCGCTTGATTCGAACCAACGCTCACCTTTAGCTGCCATGATAATTTTTTGGGTAAATTACTCATACAGTCACCCAAGTTTTAGCGTGCTCTTATTTCAGTCACCCAATTTTGTTTTTGTTAATTTAGTCACTCTCATTAAGTTAATTTCCTATTTTAGTCACTCCACCGTTAAAATGCACTAGTCACTGACCGAATAATGACATGACAAACTTTTGATTGGTATGACAACAAATTTAGCCCTTAACATGCTACACATTCTATTAATTTTGGTCCTAATTATTAAAAAAATTCAACAAATTTAACCTAAATGCTTACACATTCCTTTAGTTTAATTTTTATTTTACACATTCTATCAATTTGGTTCTAATTATAAAAAAAAATTTAGAAAGTGTCGCGTGGCACAACTCAATTAGAATGTGCCATATGGCACTTCAATCCAATAAGAAAGTGCCATGTGGCATCTATATGTAATAAAAATAAAAATAGATTCTAACAAATAAATAAAAATTATAAAAAAATTTAAATAATAAAAATGTAATAAAAATTATAGAAATATATCATGTGACTTTGATTGGTGTTAACCGACCGTTGATTGACTATGATCGATGTTGGCATGTTTAATTTTTTAAAATTTAATTCTAGAAATTTCACTTGATTTGACTCGACTTGAATTTCGTTTCACTCGACTCAATTTGAAAAAACTTCAAATTGAGGTAGGATGTTAAAGTAGGATGAAAAATTGGACTAAATCAAATAAACTTCAAAACTTAGAATTGACGACTCTAGGTGAATATTTAGGTAGATGATACCAAGAGGAGAGCTTATTGAGAACCAATTTGATTGTTTTAGTTCGGTGAGATCGAAAGATAAACCGGACTAAATCGTCTAATTTGATAAAATGGTGACCGAGAGGTAAAATTGAACCAATTAGAAGTTTAAGATTTTTAGTTCCCTAATCCATACACTAATCGTCAACATGGAAGTCAACCAACCACTTGTGTTTATTGAATTTTTAATTGCGTACTTTTCATTATTTTACAATTTTGTCCTTCTTAGCGTTAGATAGTTAAGTAGTGTAGTTACCCCTTGATTATGATTTGTCGTAATATAATACTTAGTGAGTAATTACATAGACTTCCTACTTGCATGCTTGCTTCACATTAATCACATTGTCCCCGAACTCTCTTAGGTTCAATCATTAGAATACTCGAGATGTTCTATTGTAACACTATAAATATTAAAATTGACCTATCATGCTTGTAGTACACTACTAGATTATTGATTCTATTTGTGTTGATTCATAGCCTCGGGGCACGAACGTCGGGGCGCGATCAATGCCTATTTACAATATGATAGTCCTAAGGGATTTAAACTCTATACATTCTTATCCTTTAGGAATTATAATAATTACCTTGGTAACTCTAGTTTTACTAGAGTGTTTCATTAGGCTACCAATGCTTCAAGTAGATGGGTTTCTCCATTTGTTCCACGAATCAGGCTAGTACAAGTGGGTCCAATAAGCCTCATTTAATCAATTGACCTCCATAGGACATTCTGTGCGTATTCGTCACAGGCTTAGATTTGTGACCCATGACTCTAGCACAGTGCAAGCATTTATGTTAAAAATTAATGTGTATGTTATGAAATTCAAATATAATTTTCTTATCATTAGATTAAGTTACTATTTCGATAGTTTTTGTATCTGCTTAACTTATAAATAGGTGAATGTACTCAAGAGGTCCCTTTATTATAGGGATCTGATCAAATTAGCCCTTCTACTATTAAACGGATCTATTTAGTCTATGTACTATTAAAAAAATTAAAAAAAAGACCAAATTGGAGTAGAGTTAACATTTGCTGTTTAAAAAGTATCATTTACTGTTTAACAGAGTTAATATTTTTTTTAAAAGTTTTTATGATTTTGTAAATGAAATCTTTTGTTTGGAATTAAACTACAATTGGAAAAAAAATTCAAAATATTTTATATACAATAAATGTAATACAATAAATGTAAACTTTATTACGTTTTGAATTTATGATAATATATATAAAGACTAAATTGATACATTTAATAATAGAAAGACTAATTTGATCCAATTCGCTTTAACCCTTATAAATATTTCTATGTTATAGACAAAATTATTAATTGAAAGATAATTAGTGGTTAAGTTAAGTAGAATATGGAGTTAAATTTTAGTTAAGTTGAAAATAATTTTGTAATTGACGGTGGATTCCGACAAGACAGTATTATTAGCTCCCAAAATGAGATAACAATGCAAAGAGAATTTGTACCATGTTGCCAAGATCAAAACCAATATTCTTTTTGTTTCGTAATCATTGAACTATAAGATATTGGTTAGTATTGCTCTTGCAAAATTTTGGAGTCTACAACTAACAGTATTTTATATTTTAGAGATTGAGGGCTTTGTATATATATAGATATATAAGTTTACATATAATATAAGATTATTTTTTTAATAAAATTATCAAAATATAAGATTACGGTATTATTATATTATTTATAAGATTACTTAGTATATTATTTTTTTTTTGGTTTATTTTATTAAAATGTAAGAATTTTGTTAGATAAAATTACTTAAAAACACATTTTACTAAATTATAATAAAAAAATTATTTACAAAAATTGAAACTTGTAGTATTTTATTTTACTAATAAATGAGTGTAGATATCAAGTAAATTAATTTTTGGATTTTTTTTCAAATAAATAAACTAAAACTAAGGGGGGATATAATAAATAGTTAAGGCTTTACTTTTGATTAAAGTGAGAAAAAAGAAGAAGAAAAGGAATATATATACACTAAAACATGTTATTTGGTATAGTTTAAGGAAAATTTTGACCTAAATCTTAAAAATGGTATATTTGTTATAAACCTAATGTTTTGAACGGAGTGTAATAGATAAAATTAGTTTAGATTCTCGTGCGATTTTTATAATTGAAAAAAAAAAGTAATGATATATGTGCAATCTTGCATTTATATAAAAGTTGTTGATTTTGTTCAACAAAAATATAAAATATAAAAATATATTGAAAACAAAATAAATCTAAATACATCGATATTGTGCACAATAAATATAAATATTTTAAAATTAACTATAGAAACATGTAGAGCATGTACTATTAATATTAATTGTGTTATTTGTATTATTTATAATTATAAAAAAAAATTATAATTAAAATTTGAAATTAGCATAATAAATTATTAGTTGAAGAATATATCAAAGAAATAGAAAATTTTTAATAAGGAAAATCATTAGTGGTAATGGAATATTAACTAATCTTAAATTATCTCGAAAATAATAAAGACTTTTGACTCTTTTTATTTAAAAATAAATTAATAATAAAATATTAATGTTAAAGTTGTTATCATATACCTATTTAACGCCGTGTTATCTCATCTCCTACTCTTAATATTTTATTTTAAAAAGCATTAGTGTTAATGTTGGAAGTGATATTTTAATGGAATTGAACTGTGTAATTATCTTTAAAATGCCATAATTAATAAAAATGTAGATTCGGGAAACGGTAAGGATGAAACTTGGCGTGTGATGAATGCAGCAGCTGAATGACTGAAACTGAGTAGAGAGTGGGACACAAGTTTTTGCTCCTACTAATGGAAAATTCACTATAATTTTCATTTAGCCAAATTTGGAACTTGCTCCGGATTTGTTTATAACTTTGAAATGACCTTGCTTTATGACTTATGTACCACTCACTGAGTCACTTATGGTGGAGTCCCCTTTATGCCTTCTCTTCTAAAAGAATATCTCTAAATATGGTAAAACTTCCTTTCAAAAATTTGCATCTCTAAACTTTGGGAAAGGTTCTATGATATTAATCATTAAAGAAAAACAAACAATTAACAATTTCTTAGGATCTATGAAAGAAAAAAAAAAAAAGACTAGTTGAGTTTCAAGCACAAGGGGGGGCTTCCAAATATTCCAAAACTCGTACATCCTTTTTTGATGTTCAAGTTGCATAGTAAAGAAAACTTGAAAACATTGTTTATAATTCATTTCTTGGACCAAGTGGATTCATAAATTTTTGGAGAGTTGAAACTGTAATTTTACCAAAAGCATATTTAATATTTTGGGTCCCGATGAAAATCATGTTAAATGTTATAAAAGAACCTAGAACAAACAGCCAAGAACCAATTCCAGGGTCCCCCAACTGAGAAATAATCACACACATATATATATATAACACTAAAACAATATGATATTGAATATAGCAAAAGCCAAAGGAGTTTCCACTCATTTCTTCCTTTTATGAATTCCCATTTATTACAAAAGTTTATAGTACTCTTCAACATCTATATCTAGAGAAGTAACAGTCTTTCCATTTAATACACTATAAAAAGGGTTTCTCTTCTTACTTACATTACATCCTTCCTTCTATAGAATCATATATAACAATCTTTCTCTTCTTTTCATTCAGTGTCATCAAGAATGGGAGAACCTCTCATTGTTGGGGGAGTAGTTGGGGATGTTCTTGATTCTTTCAATCCTAGCATTAAAATGTCAGTCACTTTCAATAACAAGCAAGTCTTTAATGGACATGAGTTTTACCCTTCATCTGTTGCCACCAAACCTAGGGTTGAGATTCAAGGTGGTGATTTAAGAACTTTCTTCACTCTGGTAAGTGGTTCTGCCTCACCTTCTTCTTCTTCATCACCTCTTTCCTCTTTTTCCATTTTTATAATCCCAAGTTGTTTCACACCTTGCTCTTCTATTTTTGTTGCAGGTCATGACCGACCCTGATGTCCCTGGACCTAGTGATCCTTATTTAAGGGAACACCTTCACTGGTATACAAAACCCTACTCTTACCAATACATATATATATATACGTGTGTGTGTATTCTAGGGTTAATCACCCTTCAACCCTACATTCAAACAGCAAATTACTTGCATAAATATTTTATGTGATCCCTGTCAATTTCAAAATTCTTATATCCTCATATATATGTTTAGATATGTGCCGGATAGAATATTTTAAGAAAGGAGAGTAAGATAGATATGTTAATAGAGCAGTTCAGTCCATCATGCATGCCCATGAAAGAGTTCACTGTTGGGATACAGTCTAGAGAGGGTTACCAAAGTGGCTCTAAATCCGGTACTTTTTCCCACTTGCTTCCGTGTAGCTGTGTGGGGGACCCAAACAACTAGTGCTTGAAAAGCAGATTGCTTCAATATATTAATAGTTAAAATAACAACCAGTCGTAAACTTATTGTCATGTCACGTCTTTAATCTAATCGATTACTAATTAAGAGTTGGGACAAAACCAAAGTTCATAACTTCTTCAACTCTGCAATAATCAAGTCTGCATGCGTTGATAAGATATTAATAGAGATCTTAGTTATTTGGAAAGCAACAAATAATAGATAAAACTAGAAAATAAGAGCTTGCACATGCCAAAAAAGAAAAGAAAAAGAGCTGACAGTTTCATTTGATTTTGACCATTTAACAGGATTGTGACAGACATCCCAGGCACAACAGATGCCACATTTGGTAGGTTTGCCCTTCTAATTAATTACCTGTTGGACAATTTTAAAGAAAGATATAACAAAAAGTAGTAACCTTTTTAACTTTTTGGTCTGTGGGGCATTTTATCAAACAGGAAGGGAAGTTGTGAACTACGAGATCCCAAGGCCAGATATAGGAATCCACAGGTTTGTTTTCGTTCTTTTCAAGCAGAAACGTCGACAGGTAATCAGGTCACCTTCTTCGAGAGATAACTTCAACACCCGAGATTTCGCTGCTGAGAACGATCTTGACCTCCCTGTTGCCGCTGTTTATTTCAATGCACGAAGAGAAACTGCTGCAAGGAGACGCTAATTAAACCTTCAAAACTCAAGGAAGAACGTTCCATTTGGATTGGGAAAAAAAACTGGGTTTTTATGTAAACTGTGTGGTTATTCTAAAAAATGTAGTCTTGCAGTACCACTAGTCTAAATAATTTACTGCAGAGAACTTCTTGAGACTCTACCATGGCTTACTGGGGTGTTCAAACTTATAAGCTCTTTTTTTTTTTTTTTGGTAGTGTAACTTGCTATGTGTTGCACTTGGAAGACTTTTTTTTTTTTTTTTCAGTTTGTTGAGTAATATTTTTTTTTGTATTGTATTAAGCGAATAGCAGGAGATATTTATACATGTTCATATTGCTACTATTATAGTTCACAATAGAACTCATTATTTTGTCTCGGTCTTGGGGTTGATGGTACTGACATTCTCTGTCTCTGGTACTGACATTCCCTAGGCATTCCTTGGCTTATTGGACGTGTGTCTTCGGAGAACGCAGTCCTTTCTAATCTAGGGACTGACTCCTCCAGCGAGCCTTGTACTTACTAGTCACGAGCAGCGATCCATTGCAGGGCTTGCGATCCCTTCTGAGGACATAGCTTGCGACCTCATTCCTACTAGGCTTACGCGAGCTTTCCTCGCGAGCTATCTTTGCGAACATCTAGCATTTTAGAAGGCCTCCTCGTGAATTATGCCTGTAAGTGAGTATTCTTCTTCCGGGTCGGGTTTATCCGAGTCGGAGCTCCAAATCTTATTGGGTCATCTGGGCTGGTGGTTCCCAAATCCTAACAATCCAATCCCCCCTAATAGGCCTAAGGGACGTTATAATGTGGCGAGCCTTATGTCCATTTTAAACGCAAATTGCTAGGTACGTCGTAGGCTGTGGTGCATGATAGTTGCCTTGCCACGTGTGAATCCAGATATTGGGTGCGCACATCTGATCGTTGAAAGATGAATCATTTCTTCTTGTTCACATATGGGTCGTTGGTCTATTTTTTGGCCATCCGAATAGTTTAAGGAACCTCTCTTTAAAATGAGATCTTTGGGGTTTTAGGTTTCTTCACTGTTTGGCATTTTCTACAAATTGCGATCGAGGTAATTTTCACAAATCTTTTCTGCTTCTTAGTTTCCATTTCTATTTTCTTTTTACTCGAAACATGGTGAAGATGAGAGGAACCCACAATTCTCGGCCCGTTCAGCTCCAATCGTTGTGACTGAAAAACCCTATGTCTGCTCCACCATACAGGAGGAAATGAAGCGGACTCTAGCTATGTGGGGAATCCAGCTTCCCCACTTTGCCTATGAATTTTCCATTCGTTCGGGGCTACACTGCATGTGGGAGGTAATGAAGGATAGTTTCCTTCTCCTGTTGCATGTCCTGGAAGCGGGATTCCACCTCCCACCATATCTCTTTTTCTACAATCTCCTTAAGGACTACCGTATCGCTCCTGGCCAATTATTTGGTTTTTCCTGGTGGCTAGCCATCGCGTACTTTCTTGACAGCTGTCAGCATAGCGAAGTGCCAATGCTCTCTGTCTTCCAGCACTTGTACTAGTTGAAAGGGACTAATATAAAGGAATCAACATCCGTCGCCGGAATAGAGTAACGAAGCATTAGCAAGACTTTCAGAACATTTACAGATAAATCACGTAAATTACTATTCATTAACCGAGATTATTCATATCGTCCCTTAAATGGACCCTCGAGGCCCAATACGAGCATTAGAATCATGTCAGGACTTAATCGAAATCTTTAAGAATTTTTCGCGACATTTCAAAAATTTTCTAAGTTACAGGGCTTACACGCCCGTATGTTTGAGGGAAAAGCCCGTGCTACAGGCTGTGTTCGACCCCGTGTAACTCTCTGACTTGTGCACACGGTCATGCTACACGCTCGTGTGCTAAGTTGTGTGGTTAATTAATTCATTTAGAAATTAGGTGTAGGCTTCACACGACCAAGACATACGCCCGTGTTCTAGGCCGTGTAGCACAGACGGTTGAGACACACGCCCGTGTCTCTGCCCGTGTGCTCAATTTTGAGCATTCTGTTTCTCAAAATTAAGGTGCAGGGAACACACAACCTAACTACACACCCATGTACTCGACCCTGTGTCACACATGGTTTAGACACACTCCCATGTGTCTACCTATGTGGATAAAATAAAGCCATTTCTAGCTTCATTTCTCACCCAAAATCACACCAAAGGCCTACACTTAAAACTCACACATCCAATACCAACCATTTCAAGCATTTAAATTAAGCAAACTCCATCATTCAACAAGGCATATCATTACATACATATGTGTTTATGAACTTACATTGATTTAACTTAGGCATTAACATCATTTGATCACATATACTTAACATAACGCACGTCTTAATCATACCAAAATGAACCAGTACTAGCCATTCTAATAGCTAGGTTACAAAACATCATTTTCAAGCTACTATTTGCCAAGTTGTCCTATACATGCCATTATAACAAAATAATTTTACTAAGTATACCCAAAATAAACTAGTTGATAGTGTAACAATGCTCCAATGATATTTAACCTTCGCAAGCTTTCGAGCACTATAAAACAGGGAAAATAAAATGGAGTAAGTATTACATGCTTAGTAAGTTTGTATAACATAAACTAAACTTACCAATCTCGTTTATTAAATCTAAGCATACAATATCATGTTTTCCATCCATTAGCAAAATCACCTAAACACATGCATTCAACCAAACATGTTAGTCACCAAAATCTTCATATCAATCAAGTAAATATAGATGAGCTCATCATGCAATATTCTTTCAAGACATTATCATTTCATCTCATAATTCTCTCATCATGCCAAGATTTTTTCCGTTGAATCATTGAAATTCCGATGGATACTCAAGCAGTACACCCAAGGTGTACAATTCAATAACCCATCAATTCTTATCCAAGAATACCCATTAGGGCTCTAAATCAAGGAACACGCTCTCAAGCCACATATCGTATTATAGGATTAACAGTCCAGGCTAAATCCTTTATGTAACATATGCTTAGAGGAACTCAACTAGGATTACTAGTTCAGGTTAAACCCTAATTGTAACATATGCTCGAGAGAGTTTACATCAAGATTACCCGTCCGGGCTAAATCCTCTTTATAATGAGGTCAATAGGATTACTCGTCCGAGCTAGATCCTATCAGTAACAAATGTAGGACCACATTTATTTTGGAAAAACACATATATTCATTGAAATTCAATATTCAAGCGGAACTTAACCCTTTTTCCCTGTCTCAAACATGTATTCAATTCTTCATTATAGCAATCAAACAATTCACATAATTATAAGTCACATTCCATACAAACACAACATTTAATTTAACATATTTACATGCTCGATTAAGTTACACGAACTTACCTCGACACTTGCTCGCGTATAAAATCTACTAATCCAAAACCTTTTCTTTTCCTCGATCTAACCTCAAATTTGAGTTGTCCGGATCTATATAAATAGTTTTAATCATCAATTTCTCATATTTCATACTCTTTTGGACTAAATTTACATCCTAGGCAAAATTACCATTTCCCCCCTAACTTTTCCATAAATTCAGAATTTTTTATCAAATTTCACAACTTTACATTTTAATCCATAAATCATGTTTTCATAAAAAATCACTTTGTAAAAGTTGTTTATTTATCAACAACCTTTTATTTTCTACCATAAATTTCTAATTTTCAGCATATTCATCCATGACCCAAATTTCATACCTCGATAAATTTTCAAATTAATCCCTCAAATAGATAGATTAGACTATCCCGATTCCAAAAATATAAAAATTACTAAAAATGAGACTTGATTTCATACCTTTTTAAGCTTGGAAAGTTTTCTCCCTCTCTCTTAGGGTTTACATAGAAATTTTGGGGAAGAAGACATGAAAATAAGATGATAATTTCTTTTTAATTAATTAGCATCTTTTAATTTTTGTGATTTCCAATTTAGTCCCTACTATTTTATAATTTTTCCATGGACAAGTCACCAAAAATCTATATAATTTTCTTTAATGGTCTAATTACCATATAAGGACCTTTAGTTTTGAATTCCATAGATATTTAATCCTTATAGCTACTAGAATTCAACTTTCGCATTTATGTGATTTAGTCCTTCTCATAATTAAACAATTAATCGATAAAATTTCTGTATCAAAATTTTCACACGACATGTCTATCATAATACGGACCATATAATAAAATAAAAATAAACTTTATTTTCAGATTGGATTTGTGGTCCCGAAACTACTATTCCGATTTTCACTAAAATTGGGCTGTTACAGGAAGGCGTAAACAATTATGCGAAATCAGTGCAAAAATCTTCGCTTGAAATGGGGAATGTGTATCTAGAGCTGATCATGGGTTGGACGGCCTGGCACGGCCCGAAGGCCTGCCCGAAAAATGGGAGGGTTTGGGTAAAAATATAGGCCCGAAAAATAGAGCCATTTTAATTAATTTAGGTTCCTAATTCGAGAGTTGGTAAACCACATCTAAATCAATCAACCACCATTTGTCATTTATTTGTTAATTTTGCAACTTTGCATGCTTTGCTATTTGGTCCTTCTGTAATTAGTTATTAGTTATTAAATTAGTGTAATTATCAACTTAATTTATGAATTTTTGTACTATAGCATCTACAGAGTGATGGTTTAGACTCTTTAATTGCATGTTTATAGCTAGAATTCACTTAACCATTGACTCTTGTGGATTCGATCCTTCGAGTACTCTGTACCCTATTATACAATTATATTACAACTAACTTGTCACACTTGCTGACATCGCACATTATTATTCCGATTCGATTATTGTTATTTGTGTTGATTTCCCTCGTGGTCCGCGAGGACGGAAAGGGGCGCTCATATGCGTTTTTAAAAAGATTGAGTAAGAGAAGGTCCACAAACAATACCTACGACCTCTATCACTGGTCTCTTGTGATGGCATGACAATTTAACTACCCCACGATAAGATTGCCATGTGGATCTCACTAAGGAGATTTCCTAAAACTAAGAAGAATTATCTTGTAATCGTATGATAGTTGGTTGGCCCTGTTGTAGGTATTATCATGATATAACAATAAGTTTTTCTTCAAATAGGACAACTAGTCACAACATGCCACTCAGTGAGATTGTCTTACGATGACTCATTTGTGGTATATGATGTGATAGATGTTGAGTTGATGGTTATACACTTAAGATCTTTTAATTAACTTCTCGTGAAGTTCTAATTAAGTTAGAATGATGGCCAAATGTTAAACGATTATTTGTATATGTGAATGCCTAAGGAAATAGGTTTATGTACTAGTTGAATGGAAATCCATATTCTTACTAGTTGATCAAGATTACCCCACGGTGACTTGATTCAATGGGTGTAGGGATTATTGTTGCAATGACTTACAAATGTTTTCAATGTTTAATGTAAGACACATGCATGTCTTAATGAATATCGTAGGTTGCAAAATATTTTCAAGATATTTTATTAATACAAAGATATTAATGAATAAATATTTTATTTTCAGTTCAAGAATGACACATACTCCCTTATTAAATATACTAACTGAAAACAAACTGAACATGAATAACTATAAGGAATGGAAAAGGAACCTCATGATTGTCTTGAATTGTGAGAAACTAAAATAGACCTTGATAAATGCCCTCCGGCCACTCAAGTTGAGGTTAAAAAACGCTTGGAGGAGTCTGATGAGATAGCTCGTTGCTATATGTTGGCAAGTATGACCAATACACTTTATAAGCAATTGAAGAGCTGTAAGACTGCCAAAGCTATTCTAAACAAACTAGAAAATATATTTGGAGGCCATGTTACCTTAGCTTAACAGTCAACTATTATAACTAGTTTGATGAATGCCCAATAAAAGCCCAACACTCTGGTTAAAGACCATATGATTACTCTTATGGGATACTTTATCGAGGCTGCGAATAATAAGACTAATTTGGACCAGAACATATAAATAGAGATAGTATTCAAAAACTTGTCCAAGTACTTAGCAGGCTTTTGGGCTTCATATAACCTTGGGAACAAGAATCCAACGCTTACACAACTCATGAAGAAATTTCAATCCTATGAGTTGGTATTGAATGACAGTCAACCGGTTTAAAAAGTAAAAGCAAACTTAGTTGTTTCTTTTTCCTCTAAAGGGAAGGGAAAGTACGCTAAAAGAAATAAGGCTAAGTTCTCTAAGCCACCTTAAGTGGAAAGGAAGAGAACCAAGAAGCCTAAAGACTTATCCAAGTCTAAAAGTTTCTTCTGCAACAAAAAAGGGCACTTCAACCTTGGATTTCTAACCTATAATTCTTTGAAATTAAAGTGAGATATCACATCTAATAAACCAACCATGGAGGCTTGAAGATGAAGCTGGAAGTGGGAGGAAGCTTTGGAGTTGTTCCAACTGTTATATTATGTTCATTTGAATGTATAATTTAATGTGAAATTGTAAATATTGTGTATAATTATTTTCTATGTTCTAAGTGATGAAAGTATTATGTTCATATATGTTGTGAATGGGGAATGGTTTTATAAACAATTTAATGAATAATTTTAAGTGATTAATATGTTAAAAATTGAAATAAGGACTAAATTGAAAATTATGTAAAATTTAAAAATCAAGGAACAATCGAGAACAAAATTTTCATTCTAACATGCTAGATCAAGAATTAATAAGTGCATCCAATCTCCAAAAAACAGTCTCATTTGTTTCGAACTTTCTATTTTTGGAATGGGAATAATTTTGAAATCCCCATTAATAGGATCAAACCTTATTCCATGGTATTTACATGAGATTCCTCTTTCTTATTCTTAAACAAGTCCCCAAAAGGGCTTGGCCGGTCCATGATGTATGTTTCAACTTTTGTTTCCTTTTCATTTGTTTCCAGAAATATATCGATAAATTCCGATTCTTGTTTTTATTATTGATTCTTTTCGAATCGAGAAATACAGAATATAAAGTTTGGATTTTTTATGATAAGACTATGAGAATATGATATTTAAAGTTTTGGAAAATTTTACTTAAATTAGCATGTTTTAAATTAAAAGGACTAAATTTAAAAAATATATATTAAAAGTTCAAATTTTTAAGTGTTAAAATGTGGAAATCTGAAATTTAATGTTTTAATTATTAAGTATTTTTTATTTGAAAGCTTAGAAAGGAGAAATTATGTGATAAGATTTGAGTTAATAGGGACCAAATTATAAATATTTTGAAATCTGAAAATTTTGGGAAAAAAGGGACTGTTTTGCAAAACTGTGCAAATGGAGATTTAGGACTAAACTATAAAATACGAAAATTTGAGTTTCAGGGTCTGAATTGTAAAATTTTGTAAATTTTAGATTTCAAAGACTAAATTGTAAAAATTACAAACATGTAAATTTTAGGGACTTTTTGTGTAAAAACAGTAACATATAAATAATAGGGACTGTTTTGTCAATCTTGAAACATTTAATTAAAAATTTAGACATAATAATTATATTACTTGATTATATGAAAAATTTAATAAATAATTGAAAATTGAGATTAGTAAGTTAAATGGTTATAACCTGTATGCGATTTGGATTGTATGTTGAAATTGTTGATATAAATCTGTGATGAATTAGTAAAAATTAAAATAAAAACATTAAGGGGATGAAATAAGTTGAGATTTTAGACATGTGTATAATTTTTCATTTAAAATATGAAATTAAATTTGAAAAATTGAAATTGAGTACAACAATAATAAATTAAGTATTCAAACCTTATGAAAACTTTTGAAAAAGAAATGATTTGACTTCTCTTGCTTATATTTGTTATCGGATGAGATAAAAAGAGTGTTAAAATTTTGCATCTCCTTCAATTTGAAGTCCAGTAGGTTCCTAAAGCGTAACTTTCTTGTTGTTCCTAAAGTCAGAGTCTGATAGAGAAGCATTAGCAACCAAATACTCATTGCCACTCTTCAGGTTAACACCCACGGCTTCCTTAGATTTATAAACTTTATGATTCTTCTTGTCTTTCTGCTTCAGTCGAGGCTTCGCTTCATCTAACTCCTTTAATTACTTTGCCTTTCTGGTTCTACCACGTCTACAATCGGTATGAGTGTAAGGATCTGTTGAAGCAGTAATGCTGATACGACAAACCCTGGGTTCTCATCTTCACTATAATTTTGCAACTCACGATCCTCAGCAGCTTGCCTCTTCCACAAAGGGTTCATGCCTCATAGATTCAAAGCCCACTTCAATCTCCAAACTCAAGCCCATCACATCTTCCTCTCCTATCCCGGCCTCTTGAGATCTGCCCATTGGGTTTGCAACTTGGGTTCCTCGATGAGCAATCAGCCTACTTTTACTCGGCCCTACTTTTTCCCTAATACTATATTCTCTGTTAAATTTTTATGCCCACTATAGACTTACCTCTGAACCCCATCATTAATATTTGCATTCTAGTTTATTTCATCGGTGGCATTCTCATCTCTTCTCAATGCCACCCATGCCAGATTATTCAATGATCCGCCAACCTCCTTGTCTGCTATAGAATCGCTCGGCGACTTTTCAAATTCCATTTCATCTTCTTCCATTGCCTTACTATTCTGTTTCGCTATCATCGCCATAGCATTGACTGATAACACTGGTTGCCCACTTGAAGAGGGAAATTTTCCTCATGAAATATCCCTAACAATCTGTACATTAGCCCTCATGAAATAACTGGGACATAATGTCCCACTATCAACAGATATAAATTCCCCCCATCTCTCTCCAATATTCTGAAAAGTAACTATGTTCCATGCATGGATAGGTATCCTTCTACAGGCAAACCACGCTCTTCGACTGTCGATTATGATTTTCTCTGACCATCGCTCAACCGCAAGAACCAGTTATCAAGCGTCTCTCTTTGTTTCGCCATTATATATTCCATCCTTTGCTCATTCTCAGATACCAACAAAACCATAAAACCCGAATATCTCATTATGGTCGCACCTCTAATGTCCCTGGACTCAATTTCATTTGCTAACATCTTTTGATAGATTTGTAAAATAAATCTAAAATAAAACTGAATAAATTAGGATCTATCATGTCAAATCATTAAGAATAAGATTAAATGCGTAAGGGTACCTAAATCCATGAATTCCTTGAAGTTTTACTGAATTTTGGGATTTGATCTTCTAAATTAACACACAAGAAATTCAGAGAATATCTGCTCCCTTACCTAATGATGGGATATTAGAAAAGATATCTTGTTGTGTAATTTGAGGACCATAACCCTAATATTTATAACATTGGCATATTAGTTCTAATTAGTAATTTGCTCATCATTAATTAGAATTTGATTAGAACTCAATTACTAGAGTATCTACACATATTTGACCCATAATTTATTTAATAATTAAAGCCCAATAAAACTTTAACCAAATTAGATCACTTTTAATTTGGGTTAACCTATCATGATAGTAAATAATAACATGTAATTAACCTTATTATATATGTGATGTCCATATTTTCCAATAATCTCCCACTTGGACCACATCTATATACTAATTACTTTATAATTACATGTCATTATATAACCTTAAGAGCTCAAAATTTTACTATCATATCAAAAGGTATTTCGAACAATCTCGTCTATTAATTATGTTAACATAGAACCAATGCTACTTTCATTACATATATCATAACTAAATCCATCCATAATCACGTATATTAATACAACCAAATGACATAAATCAAGTATGGATGTGTACCATGGAAATTACATGCAATATGATCTAAACATGTCTACTTCCAACTGGTTTTCCTTAGTGAGATCAAATATTATCAAAATCAGAGTGTGAATAAACCAAATAAACTTTATTTCTGCAGAAAATAAACTTAATATCTTTAAACTGAAATAACTGGAAATGTGTCATAACATAAAAGCATTTAAAAATACAAACACCCATTAAAGCCAAATATTCTTTAAATGACATTACACCCATATGAGCAGTGTGCTCTTATAAACCTTAGGTGTAGTTCCTTAGTAAGCGGATTTACAATTATGGAGTTTGTCCTAATATGCTTTATAAGCACCTAATCACTATGAACTTTTACTTTAACAACCAGGAACTTAAAGTCTATGTGTTTTTACTTTGATGTGCTCTTGTTGCTATTGGAATAAAAGACTGCAATTTGTTTTCACAATTTGCACCTTAGTGACAAAATCTTGTATTCATATTTTGTAACACCCCTAACTAGTATCCGTCGTCGGGTTAGGGTTACGGGGCATTACCTGACAAAACACAGTTCAACTTGCTCACATAATTCATTTTATGTTCAAAGACATAAATTTCTTTACAAATATTTGAACCAAATTTGCATACATCAAGCCAAGTTCACACATTTTTAATATATAGTCAATTAAAATCAAACATGCTATATTCATCAGGTTATATATACAAACTATGCTCCAAAGTTCAAACATATTAATATCATCTATTTAATCACATATTCAAATCAACTAACATGCATCAAAGTCATGTTATTCGTATTTAATAAATATAATATTCAAACCATATGACTTTAACATTAATGGCACTCGCATATTTAAAATATATTCAAGCATATATCATTACATTTCATATATACAATATATGTCAATACATCTATTTCATTAGATGTATATCAAACATATCATTTCATACTTCTGTACATGCGCTTATTAAAACAAATTAAACCATATTACACTGCTTAATATCCATTCACATATGTGGCATTAGTAACATTACAGCATGACCGAACATACTTTTAATGCTATCATATTAGGCGCATATCATCCTATAAAAAAAACTAAACCATTTCTAAACACAAATATCAAACCGTAGCTATCCCATTCCATTAGCTATTTAATAAACATACCAACTCACATTTATCATGCACAATCGTACATTAATCTAAGTTAAGCTATCCCACATAGCTTATTAAACATACATATATAATTCAAAAACAAACATTACTAAATATCATTATTACCAAATTATGCGCATTTCAATATGGCACTCATAACCATTTTCTTTTGAACATGCCAAACTAAAACAAACCTATTCCATATGCTAATTCATACCAATTCATTTATCATCTATTCGGCTATCAAATTAGCCACAAAATCAAATCAATTTCACAACTCATTCCAAGCTAATATGTCACCTCATAATCAAATAACTAAATAAACATATTACTTATTAACTACCCAAAAGACAAACAAATATACCTAAAACATATTCATCATTCTCCATTTAAAAATCGTACGTAAACAACCAATATACATTCAATAATATTTTCTTAACTTAGCTAATATAAACTTATCATAATCATAAACATATCCATCACCACATTAACATCACATAACAGAATTGTATAACCAATACATTATACATATATACCATGAAATATACTTCCAAAATAAGCTTATAACATAACCGAATATACACAAACATTAACATCATGATCAAGCCATTTTCACATGGCTATATATATAAAATTTCAAAACCAACCATATCCAAACAAGCCTATACATGTCATATGTCAAAAGTATAAGCTTTCAAAGTACCAAAATAGCGATCGGTAGTGTGACGATGTTCTAAGACAATCCCCGAGCTTGTAGCTAGCTTCCAAAATCTATAAAATATCGAGTAAACACACAAAGTAAGCTTGAAAAGCTTAGTAAGCCATAAGCAAATAAATCATCAAAAGAACATTTACATTTTAATTCTAGTTAGCCGGATATAACCAATATCACATACATATATGGAATAGGTTTGTTTTAGTTTGGCATGTAAAATTCATATTTCCACATCAAATACTATACTTACCTTAATCTTTCATGAATATATAAACTTCACATGTACCTGAATTATTTAGCTCAATTTCACATTCGATCTCGACTCGACATTGCCTGTTGAACCATTCGGAATCATAAAGGATACACAAAAATCATATAAGCTCGTACAATGTCATATCCCGGATATAGTCGTACATGCTATCACGTATCGATGCCTCTGTCCCAGACAGGGTCTTACACAAATCATATACGATGCCAATGTCCTAGACATGGTCTTACACGTAATCTCCTATCGATGCCAATGTCCCAAACATGGTCTTACACGAAATCACAACTCGAAAGTCCTAATGTCATGACATACGTATCCTATACTATTCCTATGGTTCGCACGGGGCTTTCGGACGTCTTAATTCAATCAATTCAAGCTCGAAACAAATCTTCCCATGCTCAATTCAATTCGGCACATATAATATATATACAATTGAATTTAATAACATTTATTTACTTATGAACTTACCTCGTATGAAAACGAACGAACTGGAATAATTATTCAACAACTTTCGACTTCCTCCGATCCAAATCTGATTTCTTCTTTTCTTTATCTAAATTAATAAAAATTTAACTTATTTAATTATATTTCATTAAATTTTCATCCAAAACACATAAATGGGAATTTTTCACTTTAGCCCCTAATATTTTACATTTTTTCAATTTAGTCCCTATTTCAAAACAACACAAAATACATAAAATTTCAATAAACTCATGTTAGGCCGAATTCTCCTTAGGTCCCTAGCATCCCATTAAATTCATTTATTTCAGGTTTTGACCCCTAAATTTTCAAATTTCACAATTTAATCCTACACAAGCATTTTTATCAAAAATCATTTAATTAAACATAATAATCTATCAAAAAATACTTATTTCCATCATCAAACAACACAAAAATCAAGAAATCATCAATGGAAAATCACAAATTCATCATCAAATCTGAAAATTAAAACATGGACTGTAATATCCTGAAATAGGGCCTAGTCAGAATAGTGGTTTCGGGACCATAAATCCGACATAAAAATATTTATTTTATGATTATTATGAGGCCTAGAATATGATTATATGCATGTGTTAAAGTTTCATGAAGAAATTCTAAGTATAAGATGTCCAATTGGAAATTAGGGACTAAATTGAATAAATTGTAAAACTTGGATTCTAGAAGAAATTTTACGAAATTGCTTTAGATTATGAATTAGAGGGTCTTGGAGATAAATTTTCCCAATTTCTAAATTTTTGGACAAAAATGGGCTTGCATGGATGAAATTTTAAAGAAAGGGTATAAGGGCATTTTAGTCATTTGTCATCTTAATGAATTAAAATGGGAAAAATCAAGCCAAAATCAGCCATTTTCTTCTCCATGGCTGCCGAAAATTGAAGAGACACCATAGCTAGGGTTTTCAACATTTCCAAGCTCAATAGTAAGTGCTCTCAAGCCCCGTTTTTCATGTTCTTTGTATTTTTGAAATCCCGGTAACTTGCTCTCTCCATTTCTACCCATATTTCATGCTAGCGTTCATGTTTAAAAATTTACCCATGCATGATTTGCATGTATTTTGATGGATTATAGAGGAATATGAAAGATAAATGTGTGATAAACATTTTTTCCAAGCTAGTTTTCATGAGAAACCCTAATAGGGACTAATTTGCAAAAGATGTAAATGTGCGGTAGAAATGGGGAAGAGAATGGAAAATATGGGTTGCCATAAGAGAGAAAAATGTTCAGTTAGGCTTGGGTAAGATAGAAATTGCATGTGTTTCATTATATGAGCCTAAGGACTAAATCGTAAAAATGTTGAAGGTTAGGGGCAAAATGGTCATTTGGACCGACGGTAGATATTAAACTTGAAATGTATGATGTGAGGTATTAATGAATTAATTTTGCTGTTATAGACCCCGAGGAACAAATTTCGGAGGTCTATCGTGGTAAACACAAAGTTTCGGAATAACCGAAACTCCATCTCGAAAAGAATACCAGGTAAGTTCGGATAATTTGAAGTAAACCCTTAAAATGCATAATTGTATGCTTTATGAATGTTTGGTGATTGCATATATTATTGGCATGAAATATCATAGAAATGTATATTGATGATAACATGTGAAAGATATCTCGGTTGAGGTTGACAAAGGGAAATCGATGGATAACCCCTCAGTGACATGTGAACTGAGATCCTGCATGTGTCGCAGTAAGGATTTAGCTCGGACGGGTAATCCGAGATCTCAAGTATGAAAAGGAATCTAGCCCGAAAGGGTGTTCCTTGAATGATCAAGCCTCCCGAAGAATATATGGGCATTACAGATTTAGCCTGGACGGGAAATCTGATTAGGGTTTGAATTTAGCCTGGACTGGTAATTTAGATCCGAGCTCATTAACGGTGTTGTCACTATAAGAGATTTAGCCTGGACTAGTAATCTCGACATCACCTTATGAGTTCGTGATATGGGGGATTTAGCCTGGACTAGTAGTCCTGCCATATGATGTGAGGTTCGCGGGAGTGTATATATAGAACGATCATTCCTATGAATTGATGGATAATGGGTATTCCATCAAGTTTTCCTGGAAACTCAATGAGAATGATATGGGGAACACATACATGATGAAATATTGAATGATGAGCTCATCTAGTTAATTTACATGATACATGATTATGTGACTAACTCATTAATTGAGTGCATGTGATAGGAAATCATTTCATATTGGATGAATTCATAACTTAAGTATGGATGTATGCTAATTACTCGGTAAGTTTACTTTCCGGTTATTCGAGCTTACTAAGCATTAAAATGCTTATTCCCTCTCTTTTCCCCTGATTTTCAGAGCTCGAGGACTCATAAGGATTAGAAGACGATTGGAGAGTCAACACACTATCAACTGGTCAAACTTTGGTATAAAGACACTACTATTTTGTTAATGGCATGTATAGGGTCTTGAGTATTTTATCATATGTGTCATTTGAATTTCCAAATGAAAGCATGTAAAGATGTACTCATCTTTTTGTATAAGGCCATGGAAAATGGCACATTTGAAAGTAGGCTATGACCTGCCTTATTCTGCAAGTTCAAGCTCTAATATGATGGAATGCTACAAGTGGCAATGAGTTCAAAAACGAGCCAAATTCTGGAATATAATACAATAACATAAGAACCCATGAATACTAAATGGGAAATATCCTTTATGCGTGAAACCGATGATATGAGGTTTCCACACTAGGAGCCTTATTAAGATTATTTATAAGTGTAAAGTCATGTTTTCTCTCAAACTTGGAAATTTCTATGCATAAGAGGTAGGAAAGGTGACCTAGGCTTGGAAAATAGACCAACAGAGTCCACATGGATAGACAAACAGGCGTGTGTCTAGGCCGTGTGTGACACATGGTTTCCTCCCATGGGAGTGTGCTATGACCGTGTGTCCCCTGCACCTAAAACTTTAAATCAAATTAGTACACGGGTAGGTCACACGGGCGTGTGCTTAGGCCGTGTTGATTTAACAGAATGCTCAATTTTTGGACACGGGGTGAAGACACGAGAGTGCCCAATGATATACGGGCGTGTGCGCCCACACGGCCCACACACACTGGCGTGTGCGCCCACACGGCCTACACACACGGGCGTGTGCGCCCACACGGCCCACACACAAGGGCGTGTGGCCCTCCAAAGCTAGAAATTCATTAAGTCGCCCAAAGTTTCCCGAATGTTTTCAGTTTTGTTCCGAACCGCTTTAATGTAAGTTTCAGACCTCGATGACCGGTTTAAGGGATGAAAGTATATGTTTTAAAAGTCTTAAATTTTGGGCGAAATTTAGTGACCCAGTTTTGGTATGTTTATGAATGTTTAAGTTTGGTAAAGCCTCGAGCCCTGTCTTGGTGTTGGACACGGGTAAGGGGTGTTACATAGACTAACTAGAATACGAAGCAACGATCTCAAAAATATAAAAATCATCAAAAACCGAACAAAAATGAACTTACAATTGAGCTTGATAGTAGTCAAACCCTAATAGCCATGGATGCTTTTATTTCTTCTTCAATTTCGGCAATAAAGACGATAATGGACTAAATTTTTATGTTTTGTTTTATTTTGTTAAGCTTATTAACACAATTACCTTATTAACCTTAAAAATTAAATAACAAAACACATAATGGTTGTCGATCTTTGTCCACTCAAATATTCAATGGTCAAGTAACAACATAAGGACCTCACATTTAATTAATCAAAGCAAATAGGCACTTTAACTTATAGCATACGAGTTTTACATTTTACGTGATTAAGTCCTTTTATCAAATTAACTAACCAATTGGTAAAATTAAATCACAAAATTTTCACACATATCAAATAACATGCTGTAAACACCAAAAATAATATTAAAATAATTTTATGCCCTTGGATTTGTGGTTTCGAAACCACTGTTCCGATTTAGCTAAAACTGGGCTGTTACATATTCCATCAAAATCAGAGTCAATATACCTGATGATCTCTAACTGATTAGACCTCTGATATATGAGTATGTAATCTTTTGTTCTTTGAAAATACCTTATAAACTTATTGGATGCTATCCAATGGTCCAAACTAAGGTTGCTTAAAATATCTACCTAACATTCCAATAGTGTACACAATATTCCAATGTATACAAACCTGAACATACATTAGACTTTCCACTACTAAAATGTAAAAAATCTAATGCATTTTTGTAATCTCAAAATCATTCTTAGGGCATTGATTGAGACTATACTTATTATTGACAAGCAGTATGTCATTAACATATAAAACCAAATATAGAACCTTACTCCCACTAAACTTATGGTATATACGATTATCAATAAAATTCATCTCTAAACCGAATAAGATAATCATTTGGTAAAATTTGTAATATTATTGACGAGAAGTTTGCTTAAGCCCATAGATGAAGTTCTTTGCAAATCATTAACTTTGCATCATTAGACACAAAGCTTTCTAATTGCACCATATAAATGTATGATCAATGTTACCATTAAGAAACCATTGACTTAATATTATTCTGATGTAGCTCAATGTCAAAATATTCCACTAAAGCTATTCTAACCATTTCTCTAGTGGACCTTCTTAATGACATTCATTCTTGAGGTTGTTAGGTTTGTTCTTCTGAAATAATTACCTCATCTTAAATAAGGAGTTGTTCAACATTGTCTTATTGAGGTTCTAGATTCACTTCTTAATGGATAATAGGTATGAGAACCTAAACATCATCAAAAGTGATAGTAGGAAATGAGTTAGAATTCAATTCCACATTAAAAGCGATGTCTCTGACCTTATTTCTCCCTTCAAACTCAACATCCTTAAAATGTTGCAATTCTTGTCTTAAAAATATTCCTAATTGTGGGATCATAAAACTCATAGCCCATAGATTACTTAGAATTTCCTTGAACATTATACTTTACAGACATTAAAGAAGTCAAAAGTGATGTCATATTAACATTATCCTTTTTAGCAAAACGTTTCTCAATTTCATCAAGAAAACCTTGGCCTGAGTAATCTCTTCAAATCCTGTGCGCCTAAAGGCTTTTGGAATGTTGTGCTTCATAATAATTAGACTCATGGGACTTGAACGATCCCACCTCTCAAAATCCCTTTTAACATAAGGGGTGCCGTAGTGAGAGGTGCGGATTGTTCTTCACTTAATGTAAGGTTTATGTCCATACAACCAAGTATTATAAATGTCTTTTCCATTACTTAAAATTAGTCTCATTAAACATGTGTATATAATTTATATTTAGCAGATATTGTGGTAACAAAAGATAAACTAGTTGAATCCAGAACAAAATAGATAAAAACAAGCTCACATCAATATTCATAAGGAAACAATAAATTCAAAATAATGGCTAATCCCATTTCAAGATACCAAACACAACATTAATATCAAGTCTTTGGACAATAATATTAACAGTAAACGGTACTCTTGTTGTAGCAATCAAACATTAACAATAAATTATGTCAAACAATTAATTAATCTTTGGACTAGATTATTACTCACTTAAAATACCTTATAATTGTCACACATTTATCACCACAGATGTCATTGAAATTCTGCCAAGTATTAACTTATCTTTGGGTCAATTAATAAATGTATGAATCACAAAAACATATAATCATCTTGACAATTTAAATAAACTAGTCTACACAAAAGAGGTCACTTTGGCGGCATTTTGTTTCAACTAATCTATTTAAAATATTAGAAAACCTTAATTAAACCTAAAGCCAATATCTGAATTTATCTGTTTCAAAATATTTCTCTTAATTTCATCTTTCAATCAAATTAAAAGATAATAGTATATATATGTATATATTTATCCCAAAACAACATACAGTGATGTTGGCGAATATAATAAGTATATATTTATCCCAAAACAACATACAGTGATGTTGGCGAATATAATAATAGTTGAATAAATCATAAACCATAAACAACTTCACATAAGACTTAAAATTTAAACCAAATTAATTTGAATAAAGGTAAACCTCATTTTAAGATATCGGACACTCCATTAATATTTCATCTTTGGACAAAATACTAACTTGTAAGTGATATTTTGGTGTAGTAATCAAACATTGACAATATGAACATGTCAAACAATAAATCTTCCTTTGTTCCGTTTTATTACTCACATGTAAAACCGAATAATCGTCACATGCTTGTCACCATAGTTGCACATGTAATGTTATTAACCTTCATTTGGGCTGATCAATATCAACATAACTTAAGTTACATGCACACAAACTTTTATATTTTAAAACAAAATAATTTATACAAAAAGATCACTTTGGTGACTTATTGCTTCAATTAAGTTATTTTAAAAATTATATAAACATACCAGTATGCAATTTTAAATTTTTCCCAATAGTCAAATGTCAACTATTTCTTTTTATTGCTTTATAGACTCTGAAATAACCAAAAAAAATGTTGTCTTAATAATGTAATAAAAAATCGAAAAGCTTAATTTTTGCTATTCTTTTTTGTTCCAAAGCCATATATATCAAAACCAAATAGAAACAATATAGTGGTTCAAAGCCAAATAATAAACAAGCACATGTATTCATAATTTTGGCATGGATAAAAACACCAAATCAATTCACGCATATACATGTATTCATAATCAAATAAAAAAACTTACCCTGAATTTACCATGTAAATTCAAAGTTGTATTTATGATTAAACAGATATTTACATAAATACTTGAAAAATATTTTCAAGCCAATAAATCTCAAAAAAAAAATCATAATAGTTGGCGTATCTCGCAATTCATACAATAAACTATATTATCATAAGTTAACTAAATATTTGAAACCATTAGATGCCAAAACCTAATATTATAGAACCAAACTTAAAATCAAAATATTTAAATATGTATATAGTTGACATGAATTTGCACCAAAACACCCATAAAATTGAATATATAACCATAATAAAAAAATTTGACAACTTCAACTATATCCATCAAAACTTAATTTCACCAATTAAACTATAAAAGATATCTTATTGAATAATAGTTATAAACACCTATTCGCACAAACTATAATCATGCTTTAATCCTCAAAATCATTGATATACATATAAAATATATACACACACAATATATACACACAATTATAATAATATAAACATAATATTAGCTTGCTTTACATATTTCATGTAAACTCAAATTTATATTCATCACTAAAGACATAATCACTAAATATAAAAAGAATTTAAAATTATATAAAAGCCTTTATATGCACAACTATTTATGAAAATTCATAGCCACCATATTTAAAAAAATCCCAAATATTTTAATTTTAGTCGGGTTCCATAAGGACTAAAACTTATATAAAATAATTATAGCAGAAACCAAAAGTAATCATTCGTATATATGAATTGAATTCAATGGTGAATATAATTCATCATGAATAAAGACAAAAGATGATAATTTCATATACATTCAACCACAAACAAAACATTTAAAACAAATAGTGCGAAAAAAAAAAGAAAAAAACATCTTACCAACATTTATTTATTCGATTATCAAGTGAATTAACTTTCAAAACCAATTATACAACCCAATCGGAATTATTCAATTGCAAAAAGTTGTAAGCCTGTAACTTTAATTTAATAATGACTTTAACCAAAATTTATAAAATAATTGTGTGAAAAGAAGAGAAAGAAATCTCACAAATTATTTTTTATCAATTGATTATAAATAAACAAATAAATAAACCTTTATCTTTCGAATAGCATATGCAAATATAAACTAGATTATATTTATGAAACCTTAAAACTTTATTTAAAGAATCAAAACCCAAAAATTTATCAAGAATCTCAAAGATTAACATAATATATAACTAAAATATCAAATCCATAAAATTAAAAAAGAATAAATCTAAAATAAAACTGAATAAACCAGGATCTTTTATGTCAAATCATCTAGAATAAATCAAGAATAAAACTAAATGCGGAAGCGTACCTAAATCCATAAATTCATTGAAGTTTTATCTAATTTTGAGGATTTAATCTTCCAAATTAGCACACAAGAAATTCAAAGAATATTTACTCTCTCTTCCCTAATGATAGGATATTAGAAAAGATATCTTGTTGTGTAATTTGAGGACCATAACCTAATATTTATAACCTTGGCATATTAGTTTTAATTCCTAATTAGCCCATCATTAATTATAATTTGGTTAGAACTCAATTATTAGAGTATCTACACATATTTAACTCATACTTTTATTTAATAATTAAAGCCCAATAAAACTTTAACCAAACTATATCACCATTTTAATTTAGACTAACTTATCATAATAAATAATAACATATTATACATGCGATATACATATTTTGTAACGACTCCATCTTGAAAGAATCTTCTACACCATGTTCTAGCTTATGCAGTTTCTCTTCATCTATCACACCTAGAATAGAGTTGTTAGCCTCGCCTAAAACCTCTTCCTTGGGCTTGTCTTCTAGCTCTCCGATTTCCTCCTCTATCATTCCTTCAATCCTCTTAACGTTGTTCTGTTCCCTCGTCGTCTTAGTTTCCCTATTTTTCTTTCTCCAGAAAGTTGAACGACTTTTAAATTTCACCAGGTTTATGCCTATACGTTTCTGAAACACCAAAAGCCATTCATTCTCTCTATAGCTCTTCTCGCATCCTTCCTCGAAGCGTATCTGATGAACCGAATCTCTTTCCTGTTTTGCTCCTTTTTTCAACATTATCTGTAACACTATATAGTTAATGTATCTTATGCTGAAAACATTTTATAGTGGGTTAATGATCTTACAAAAGTATTTTCTTTGGAACTGAATAAACTTGATACGTACGTGAAGTATACTGTGAAAGTCATACATATATGTTGATACTCATTCTATTTCTGATTTTGCTTAGAAGAACAATATTAATTTATGAATTTTAGATGTCGGAGTTGTGATCATACGCATGTGCCGAGAGGGTTTTTAAAGATGAAAATAGCACTTGGGATCAATCATAAGTGAACAGAAGGGACGATCATTTAACTTAAGAAGAAAGAACTCATCTGGACACACAAGATATAAGTGTTGTTTATTCATATGCATATTGCAGGAATAAATTAAAATTAAGATGAAAAACAAACTTGGGAATAAGACAAAGATGGTCTTTGTTGTTTATTTTAGCTCTCCTGCTTTCCTTCTGATTGAGTAGTATGTTTGGATGGCGGTAAAAACAAGACCCAGTAAGACACCCAAAAAGGCGAGGATACTCCAGGGGGTGCTGAAATGAGTGTAATATGCCTTAGCAATGGAGGTCGCCCATGGGTTGTTGCAGTATTTACGCATATCATTTGTTACATCTTTGTACGTACTAAAATCAGGTACCAAATCGGTGGTTAAGCTATTGAATAGATGGGCCACTTCTTCATCACTGCCCATGTAATTCAGTAGCATTCCTGCATGTCTCAACTCCTTCACATCTTCTGCAGTGTCAATGAGGGAGTCGAGAAAGCATAAGTAAGAGGTGACCCCAAAGTCATTTTCGAAATCTGGGCACATTTCGTAAGCTACCAAGTTCATGAACTTGGAACCGGTTGAGTCGTCCACCACGATGCGAGGGATCTTCAGAGTACCCAACAACCCTACATAGAAATCAACATCTCGGAAGCTGCTTGTTTCGCTGGGACTCACTTGAATCCCTGCTTCTTTCAGCTCTTTCACGCTACGAAATGTTTTGCTATGCTGTGGTTTTGATCCCAAGGACATAAGTAGGTTACAGATTACCTCCTTCTTACTGTTGGTGGTGGGTTTATTCTTGGACTTTGTCAAGAGTCTGTCACGCAAAATCCCCAGAAGATGAGTCGGTTCTTGATCTTGTTCCGACACTACTGGTCCCTGATCCAAGTCCGACTTCCCTGCTGCTAGTGTGCTCTTAATCTTCTTATCAATGAACGCATACATTGAGTTTCTCACATCATTTCCCTTGCTGATTGAGCTGATCAGTAAGTTGAGGACTCGGAATGGAATTTGATTCTCCAGCATGAACAGATCAACCTGAGCAAATGCAAGAAGATCAACTTTAACATGATCCATGCACTTTTCACTAGTAGTGCGGTGTATGACATGCAACATTGCACATCCATCTACGAAGAATATCCAAGCGAGCTCATCATCCTCGTAAACTTCGATATCCTTTGGCTTATAACACTTCTTGAGATACCCTATTTCCTCCTTAATCTTTTTGTACAACACTTGTTCTGAAGCTTCATGTTCTTTACAGAACAACACTGCAAATTTAAGCTTAGCCTTCGCTGTTAACCGGAGCCGGTTGTTTTGATAATGGAGAGGGCCAATTGCAACCACCCGTGGTTCAAAATATTTCTTGAAGTTGTCGTTTTCTCTAAGGATTGTAGGAACCCTTCGAATTAAGGGTTTGGATTCGGATGACTGAGTCTGAGTGTTGCCATTTGTAGATTTCTTCAAGGCTCTGAAAGAACGAAAATTCTCTTTCTCACGGCTGCTGAAGTGCAGCTCATCTTCATTACCGTCACATACAGTAATTAGAATCTCCGGTGATGGCTCTTCCCTTTTGAACATTTTTTTTTATCTTGGCTTCGAGGCAAATTAAGCAAATTATATGAATATGTGAGCTAAGATTGGAATATGAAATTATCTATCACTTCATTCCTGATTTCACGAGGAAGGTGAAGCACCTTTCTATCGGGTCTTTGCTAAGACAGCAAGTTTAGCACCTCATATGCATTCTCTGCACTTTGCCCTTTTTTCTCCTTTTTTTCGAAATGCCATGCTTTAAGTAGGAGCTAAAGATATCAACCTTACTGCTGACGTTCTCACCACTTTATTCTCCACGGATGTACAGACTATGTTTTGTTTCCTTGAGTCACGTAAGACACGATGTTGGAAAATGTGGTTTTAGTGGTCTCCATTATGCCTAACAAAATTTTAGGTATATGTTCGGGTCCGACTAAAGAAATACGACTAAAAATTTTAAAAAATTAAAACCCCAATAAATTAAAAGAACTCTTTATATATAAATAACATTAATATAGGTTCAACTTAATAAGCAAATACTATAATATCCAAATAATAACAATAAAATAATAACAACATATTAAGTGAAATGACAATAAAATAGTGGGATAGCATCAAAACAACATATTTCTTTTTATTTCTTTTCTTTTTCAAATTTGGGCTAAACTCGGACCAAAAAAACATTACTTGAGGCCTGACCCGCTTTCTAAATGGGCCAAACTCATTTGTCAAGCCTATATTTTTGTCCAAACCCTTTCACATTTTGAGTAGGCATTTAAGCCGGGCCGGGTGGCCCGATCCATAGACATGTCTAGGCGATTTCAACATCTTATTAAAATATGTAAGGATTTTTTTTCTTTTTTGCCACAAATATGTAAGGGTTTGAAGTTAACGGATATTTGATATTTTAAAAAAATAAAAATAAAGGTGTAAGGGGTAAAGTTGATGTTTTATTAACATATTTAAGTTTTTATTAGTTTTATTAAAAATATAAAAAAGATAAAACTTTCATCATAATAATATAATTTATTTTAATAAAAGAAATTTTAGTAAATTTTTCAATTAAGTTAATGTCTAGTTGTAATGACTCAAAAGTCAATGGAGTCGGAAACTGTGATTTCGAAATGTTGTTTTCCAATGATAGAATTTGTGAATATTATTTATTAATATTTACGAGCGTATTACAATATTATATTGAGGTTTGGTCTAATCATTTTAATTATTTGAAAAGTTAGACATGGTACAAGTGTATTGATTCTAAAGTTGGTGATTTTGGAAATTGAGATATTGAGACCTTGCTTCTGTAAACTGAACTCGTAAATATTTTTATTTAATATTTACGAAGTTAAGCTAGTAGAGAATTAAATTTTTGATAGGTAAATTTTTTGAATTAGGAGTTATTAAGGTACTGGGACCAAATCGCATAAGTGTTAAAAGTTGAATTATAAGTTTAAATGAATTAAAGGAGACCAAAATAGCAATTATGCCTTTGTTGTTTTAAGTGGACGGTCATAAATGGCATTTATGAGAAAATTATATATATATATATATGCACGTATGTTATAATTATAATTATAATAATAAAATGAAAACAAAAAGGTAATGAATATTAAGGAAAGAGAAATCAAAGAGAATTTTCTCTTTGGCATGCATTCGAAACATAGGGAGAAGAAAGAAAGAGTTTGAACGGCATTAGGGTTTCAACCATTTCAACTTTTAATTGGGTAGTGCAATTTAGTCCTTTATTTGTAATTTTTACGTTTTTGGAATCTTGGTATCTAAGACTAGCCGACCCATGTTACAATTTTTAATATTGTTCAAGATTGATAATGTTACTATTGTTAATTAGTTGGAGTTGTAGGGATTAAATTGATAGATTTTTAAGTTAGAAGTGGAAAATGACTAAATTGTAGAATTAATTGTTGATTATGAGTAATAAGGACTAAATTGAAAAAAATTAAAATTAAGGAATAAAATTGAGAATATGGACCTAAATTTAGCTTAGAATGAAATTAGTATAAAAATTAGAGGTTAAATGTGGAGATTAAAAATTAGTCTCGATTTAGGGACTAAATTGTCGATAAAACAAAATATAGTGGAAAATTTAAAATTTCTCATGAATTGAGTTGTGTATCATTAACCTATTGTAATTATTTTATTCCGTAGCAAATGTTGTTCTAGAATCCTCGAGAAAGAAGGGGAAAGATAAGGTCGATGTCGAGTAGCTCGAAATATACGGTTTGTGTTTCTATAATCTAGACTATTTAAAAACGATGCTTTTATACATTGCATTAATTGGTAAGTATATATATAAGGTAAGTTATTCCTTGAAACAATTTTATGAGATGCGAATTTAAATTGAATGATTACTAGTGACAAGGTATTAAATTGCATAGTTATGAAATAAAATATTGAATACTGTATATTGTATGGGATATTGGATTTGATTTGAAAATGACAATGCTATTGAATAGCAAGTGTGATAGAATGAAGTGAAATATAGAATGAAATGCGAATTGGGAACTAAAGTAGTGAATGGATATGTATTTAAGGAATGATGTTTAATTATGTATGAAATGAATTGAACTATGATTGAAATAATATTGCATGACATCATTTACTATAACTTGAGCATGTAATTGTATTATATTTTATTTTTGTGTTCTGATTATAGAAATACTACTAAGTTATACTCAGTGTATGGTTTTGTTTTTCGTACACAGGTTAGGTACTTTTCAGTTTGTCGCAAATTCAACATCCAACAACGATCTCGAATTCAAGTGTGGTGATGTTCTATTTTGTAATGGCATGTACCTAGGGAGCCCTTGGTTGATAAATGTTTTGTTAATGTGATGCTATTTTGGGTTTCAAGTACAATAATTGTCATTTATATATATGTTTGTGGTTGAATATATATATATTTGGTATGTTAGCTTGACATGAGATTTTGGTATGTGTAGTAGCTTTAAGCTTGAGATTCTAATTAGCTAAAATGTTAGCCCAATATTGGAAAACTTGGTACAAATGAAACTTTGAATGGTTAATTGATTTGCTAGTGTGTATTGATAATATAAAATGTGGTACCAATAAAGGTACATTGGTTAGACACTTAAGATGGTTGTTTTGGCATGTTCTGGGTATGTTTAATTGTGTTTTGAATAGGTTAAATGATTGGTATTTGAGTTGCTTAATGCCTAAGCAAGTAGAAAATGGTAAACTTGAGTTTAAAGTTACATTTAGGTGCACACGGTTTGAGACACGGTCTATCACATAGCCGTGTGACACACACGGGCTCCCGTACGGGATTGAGCCCTGAGTGTGTTAAGAAATAGTATAGATGTAATTTCCGCAAGGGCTGACACATGGCTTACGACAAGGCCCTGTGATCCAAGTCAGAGAGTTACACGGGTTGAGACACGGGCTGGGACATGGTCGTGTGTCTCATGTCAGAGAGTTATATGGGCAGAGACATGGGTTGGGACTCGATCGTGTGTCCCAAATTCGACAGTCATACAGTCTAGGACATTTCACATGGCCTGGCCTCACGACCGTGTGTCTCATATTTTTAGGTATTTTAAAAAATGGCCCTAAACTTCCTGAATTGTTTCAAATTAGCCCTGTTTGTTCTTAGATTACTTCTAGAGTCCCGTAAACCCATATTTAAGACTGTATGGGTAAATTTTACTGTGATTTTGAATGAAATAGCATGATTCATAAATCAATTGTATATGATATGATTATGGAATTAAATGTTTTGATTTGTTAGTAATGTCCGTAACTCTAATCTTGCGAAGAAGAGGGGTTAGGGGTGTTACACTGATTAAATTATGACACCAACTCAAACAAGAATTTAAAGTTATCAGAGATAATTTTGTGGCTACCAGATGGCAGCTAATAGGAACGTAAGGAAAAAGGTACCAAGCATTTGGATATTTCCTAAGCATCCATTTGTATAGGTGCTGAAATTGATTACGATGAGATTGAAAACAACAGTGACGTTGAGACTAATTATTGTAAAGATGATATTAAGTGTTGTAAGGACGATTCTAAAATTGATGTTAAGATATGTGCTTGAATACAATTGTAGCTAGTATGGTGATGAGGTGAATCATAATGAAGGAAAAATTACCATTAAGGACATTATTTAAAAGGGTTAAATATATAATAAAAATAGATTTTATTTGATATTTATAAAAATAATAAATTAATTATTTTTTTTAAAAAATATATTTATATCAAATAATAATTTCAACAATAAAAAATTAAAAATAATAATATATGAAAAGCATTATTTATTATAAATACATATTTTGATGTGAAACAATAATTTTATAAATAAATTTACATCAATTTGTTTGTTTTATAAATTTTAAATTTATTTATTAGTTTTAGATGGGGTGCGATTAGTTCTGGTGAGATTGAAAATAGTGGTGGTAATGAGATTAGTTGTTGTAGCAATGAAATTAAGAATTGTAACTATTAGTATAAAACAGTGGTGAGATATGTGTTGGAACCTATTGTAACACCTATAACCCGATCCGGTCGTCAGACCTAAGTTATGGAATGCTACAATCATTATCAGAATAGAACACATTCAGTTCACATCGTTTATCTCAAATAAACATAGAATACTTCAAAAATGCATAATTATTACTTAAATTTAACAAAAATCATCCAAACATTGTCAATTCAATTTATAAATAACAAATACGTCATTTCTCATATTATATATGGGCTTATGTATGCTCCAGTATAGTCCAGAATTTAACTAAGACTAATTTGCAACATTTTCAAAATTTCAGTTTAATTATAAATAAAAACAATTTAGAGCTCAATTTAATCATCATAAATCAATAGTTAATCATTATTCATAGCATATATGTGAAAATGGAACTTAAATCAGGTCTACGAAACTTAAAAATCAATTTAGAAACAAATAAGGACTAATCTGAAACAAAATAGAAAAAATATGGAAAAATACTGCAAACAGGGTCACACAGCTATGTGGCCAGGAAGTGTGACATTCGTGAACCGCGTGAAAAATCCTGCACTTAAAATCAAACATACCACATGACCGTGTGAGGTGACCATGTGTGGCACACGGTCGTGTGACAGACTATGTCTTAGGCAGTGTGTACCTAAAATGACTTCAATATCAAGCTATTTCAACATCCATATCCTAAGTTTCAAACCATACCATTTCCCACCATTTTTGTACTTGTTCAAAACACATCAAAACATGCCAAAATCACGCCAATTCGCATTCAAGCTATGCGCCTTATCAATGTACCCTCATTGGTACCACAATTCAAATATTTAAAATTTAATTCACTTATATTATTTCACAAACCACAAATCATGTTTCTATCAAGCATTCCATAACCTTAAACCACAATCAAATCCAAACTTGCAAAGGCATGAATCATACCACTCATATACATATGGTCAAAACACCAAAAGAGCCAAATAAACACAACCACAACATCACATAATAAAGTATAAAACATGTCTAATAACAATTGAACTTTAAACTCCTAATACATGCCATTTATAACCTAAATCAAAATAATCACAATTTATACTGATTTGTTTAACGGATAATGTGAGCTCCGACTTGAACTTCCAACCGTCATAAACTTCTGATGATCTACAAGAAATCAAACACAAAGAATGTAAGCAAATCTTTGCTTAGTAAGTTCGTAATAAACTTAAAAATTAACTTACTATAAAGGTTGCAACTTAAACAATTTACAATTAAATTCATTAGCAAGGTCATGAGTTCATTATTAACCTATACATATCACAATTCTCACAAGGTTAATGAGTTCACATATATGAAACTTATAACCTTATCATGTTATAAAACATAAACAAGTAAACATATTAGATATACCATTCATTCAACACCTATTCATTTAACATTTCACATTTACATTTCAAGTGTTCATTTCAAAAGTTCATTTTTACATATCTATCCATATAATCATTTCGAATAACCATCTCATATAACCATTTCATATTACACCTTTAACACATAATCATTTTGTAAATCAGATTTTGTTTCAATAATTCATATTAATTTATCCATTCAATGTCTCATTCTATATAACTATTTTATATACTCGTTTCATTTTATACATTTAACAACAATGTTAATAAACATTAATCCTGTCAACCACAATCATTCGACATGTAAGTTTTATATACACGAGTTACATAATCTAATTAATCATATATGATCATTCAATAACAAGTCACGATATAATATCAGAAATCTTGTATACATTTATATAATTCATTAGCAAGTCATTTAACCATTGAAAACCTACTTGATGAACGATATAAATAGGTATATGCGATTATCAGCCAAAGACACGCTAGAAAGCTCAAACGAGCGAAACCAACCAAGAACATACTTGGGTGCCAAGTGCTTAGCCTGTAGGCTAACATCCCTCCAGAAACATGCTTGGGCACCAAGTGCCAAGCCCATAGGCTAACATCCGCCCCCGGTAACACGCCAAAATCATTGTAAGTATAACACGATAGTCCGCAATAAATGCTGGACTCCAATATATTCAGTGGATAATAACAAGTCAAGAATCATCATATCATCAGAATTCAATCTTGTACAGCACGCAATATAACCTATTGGCATGCCAATTGTGTCCTATTTTATGTTCATTCAGGCTTGATATACATAATCGTATAACAGTTTACATTTCAATCCATTTTATCACCAATTCAATCATAATATTTCAGATATAACCAATGTCATCAAATCACAACATTTTTAATAATGACATTACTAAAATACACAAAATAATACCGTATGAACTTACCTAAACACAATGGCTACAAACACTTCAACGACGACTACTTGACGACTTTTTCTTTCCCGCAATTATCAACCGGTTAATCCATTTTTTTATTTAAATATAATATTTTCATTCAAATAACCAATTCAATACTTTAAAAGACTTAAATTCACATATATAACCCTTTACAAACATTTTACACTTTTACCCTAAACTTTTACCTTTTGTTCAATTTAGTCCTAAACCTATAACTTTTACAATTATCACAATTAATTCCAAAACCAAACTAGCCGAATTTTTACTTATACATTTACAACCCATAATTGTTGAAATTTCACAATAATTTCACGTAATTTTACTAATTTAACAATTTAAACTTTAAAATTAACCAAAACCACTTTACAAAATAGTCCTATTTAACTATCAAGCTTAATAATTTATCTTCAAGCTTCAAAAACATCACAAATTCATCAATGGCATAATTCAAAATATTTAAAAATTTTATGAATTAGTCCCTAGGTTAGCTAGTTTAAGCTGCAATGATCTTAAAAACATAAAAATAACTAAAAACGGGCTTGGAACACATACCGTGCAAGGTGAAATAAACTTGGTCGAATGCTTGACTTAAAAATCCATGGAGTTTCGGTTGAAGAAATCCAAGAATAAAGAAGATGGAAACCTTTGTTTGTTTTAGTTTATGCTTATTTATTAAATTTTATAAAATACCATGCATAAACCGTCCACTCATGTTAATTATGGCCTAATTACAAAATAAGGTCTTCCAACCATGATTTTATAGCCATTAAGCATTAATAAACTAATAGTGATTAACTTTTGCTCTTATTTCGATTTAGTCCTTTTTTTAATTAACTATCTAAACATCAAAATTTTTGGACCAAAATTCATTTACCTATATAATCATTCTGTAAATATTTTATAAAAAAATATTTATGGCCTCAGTTTATAGAAATGAGGTCTCGGTACCTCATTTTCTAAAACTACTTGACTTTAAGAACAAACCTCTTATACTTAACTATTCATTCAATTACCAAAAATTATCAAATCATAATTCAATATAGTAATATATTTGACTATAAATATTAAATAATAATATTTACGGACTCACTGGTCGCGTAACCACTATTTCTGACATCACTGAAAAATGGATTGTTACAACTACATTTAATAATTGCGAAAAAAAATAGGTAGTGCAAAGTGCAATGCTGGTTGCAATTCCCACAGTGCTCACTGAAGATGACACTGCGACAAGATTACAAAAAAAAAAACACAAATAAATTGTTTACGCAATTTTATTTTTCTATGTCTGCGGAGTCTAGTTGAGTGGAATAATTTATTATATTTAAACCCAATATATCAAGTGATTTAAATCACATCAACCTCATACTTGTATTAAAAGATCTAGATCACTCACTTCTAAATTTTTCCCTTAAGAACTTAGTGTGTAAACCATGTGATTCACTTGTTTACTTACAAGAAATGCACTCACAAAAGTAATTCCTTATTAAATAAATTAAATGTTCAACTCTACTCTCTTTTAATTGACACAAATCTCTATTATATAAGAGTTTTAGGCTTGATAAAAATCAAAATATAATCAAGAATTGTATTTGAGTTTAAGTTGATTAATATTTTTTAATATATTTAAATGATAATTTTGGTGATTTGATATTTTCTTTACATTAAGGTTATTTTAATATTTATTAGAAAAATAAATTAATCTATTGAAGGGAATATTCATTATTTTGACATTTTTTCTTATTGTATACTGTATTTATTCCCTTAAACCATACACAAGAATATTATTAGAGCCCTCATTACATTCCATCCAACCAAACCATTGTTTTACCTATTTCATTCCATTACAACTCTATTTCATTTCCGCAGAATGACTATTCTATTACGGCTCTGTTCTGTTCCAGCGAACAAAATGTACTATTAGTGTGTAAAACAAGTGACTCACTTGGTTACTTACAAAAAATGCACTCACAGGAGTAATTCTTTATTGAACAAATTAAGTGCTCAACTCTACTCGCTTCTAACTTACACACAAGCCTTGAGTTTTATGCTTGCTAAGATAAAGTTCAAATATAATGAAGATCACACTAAAATAACCTCATCAAAAGACTTTGCACATATCCTCATAAAGTTTAGAATAAATCAAATATCTCTAAAATAAGTCTTTAAATTTGTTAAGTCAATCTCCATGATACAAGGGATTCAATTTGCTTTATTCGAATTGATTCAATCTTCAAATATTTATCCCTCCAAAATGAATCTTCAAATATGGGTTAGCACACATCCATACTATTATCTAAGTCATGGCCCAACAATATATATTCCATTCTAAAACAAGCGAGCTATATGAATTGTACAATGTCAAGTGTAGTGGACACTGCGTGAAGCACTGCTCACATAACTACATCAACAAATACATCTTTCAAGGTCGAACAAGGCTTCCATATTTAGAGCACGAATTTAGTTTCACAAAGTAGCCTTTAATCCATCTTGATTTGTCAATTTCTCATCAAATCAAATACCCTTAATATAAAGATATAATGCATTGAGACAAATCTTCATAAAGTTAGTTTATATCTTCTTGAATTGCATAGTATATAAGGGAAATTGATCACATTAAAATCCTTGAAAAGCAATCTTGGTTCAACCTCTTCTTTAAAAATAATTATGAAATTGGTTGCAGAAAATCCACGAAAAGATGCGAGGAGATAATCAAGATATCTTGGTTAAACATGTCAAGAAACAAGACATATTATAAAACTTGGAGAGTGTTAAAGTGCAGTGGTCATTGCTCAAAAAATTGCTCTCACAATTTGCCTCAATAATGTGTTTGAATTCAGTTATAGCGGTGGTGATGAGGTGAATCATAATGAGAAAAAAATGGGAAGCGGTGAATGTATAATAAAAATTTGATTTTATTTGATAAAACATATGTTTATATGAAAAAGTAATTTGAATAATAAATAATTAAAAATAATATATCAAATGTGTTATTTATTATATTTATAATTAAACTTTGTTAAAGTATTTTTATGTAAAACAATAATTTCATTAATAAAAAATCAATAAAAATAATTGTACATCAAATAAATTTTATAATATAATTATTAAAATTTTTACTAGATTTTTGAATAAATTATTACAACAAAAAACCTTACTGGAAGAAAAAAGAAAAAAGGGTTAAACAAAAAGTTTTAAAATAAAATGTTAGTAAAATAATAAAAAAGTTAATTGAAAAGGAAAAGAGAAATGTGAGATAAATAAAAAATAAAAAAGAAAAGAAAATATCGGAAATAAAAAAGTGAAAAGAGTTGCTCCATTTCCACTAGACATATGAGCTTTAACTCAAGATTTTAACCTCTAATGATGTGAAAAGCATTTCTACCGCACTGAAGGGTGTTACCCTGTTGTGGAAAGCTATGTCCTTCCATATTCCATCTCCCCATGGGTTTTTTTCAGTCAAATGAAGCTTAAGTATAGTACGGGTACTATTTATTTTTCTCTCTTTTGATGTTGAATTTTTCTATGATATTTTGGAAATGTTATTTGATTTCCCAAAATCCTTAAGATTATTGCATTGTTTGAGACTAGAATTAGTGGTAAGAAAGTTGATGTTATTTTTAAGCTAGGTTTTAATAAATCTCACAAGGTTTTGCTGGTGGGTGGTATATGAGTGCTTTGGGATGATTCTATTATGGTGGAGGTGCTTTATAACCATTTACAATTCATCCATATGAAAAATTCTACTAATTGTTTATTTATTTATCTTGATAGTGATTTATGGAAGTCCACAAACTCACTTATGGAATTAGCTCAACGTACTTTCTAACTCGACTAACCAGCCTTGGATTTTTTTAGGAGATTTCAGCGGCATAATTGATGTTGAAAGAAAAGTAAGGAGGTAGCCTAGACAAGGTACTTTGTAAAAATGCGTGGAAAATACTTACAAAACATCTTTACCACAACAAACCTGACCATAGATTGCTTTTGTTGAGGATGCTTGATGGACCCCGCCCTTTTCGATTTTTCTTTTGATAGAAAGGCTTGGAAAAATCATGGAAACATTATCAGAGTTTATGGAGACAGTTACGATATGGAACAAGGAAGTATTTGGTAACATTGAGGGTGTTCAAACAGCACTTGAGAATCCTAATCTCTCTAGGCTTCGTACTGATTGTTGATCAAGAGGAACTCTTATAAAAGCTTAAAATCTCGTAGTGATTGGTTGATAATGGGGGAACCAAAATACGGGATACTTCCATAGTAGAACGATTACTGCAAGAAATAGAATCAAATTTTGGGGTTATGACTAGAGGTTGAAATCCTTAAAGGTAAAGCTTTCTCCCTTTCTCAATACTTTTATACTAACGAGGGTACTAGAACAGAACTCTAAGCCATTGTCTATACGGAGGTATTTTATTTATTTTCCAGTCTGTTTTTCAATCATATTTTTCCAAGGCTTAAATACGAAAAACACATCACTTTTCTGCTTCAAGAAGAATGCCCAAACTTTTCTGGAAAAATCATCAATAAAGGTTAGCATATAATTAGCTCCACGTCTCGAAGGCACTCTAGATGGCCCTCACAGATCAGAATGAATATACTCCAACGTTCCCTTCGTGTTATGGATTCCTCTGGTGAATCGAACTCTCTTTTGCTTCCCAAAAATACAGTGCTCACAAAAATTTAGTTTGCAAATTCCTTGCCCATCAAGAAGTCCTCTTTTGCTCAATTCTGCCATGCCATTCTCACTCATATGCCCTAGGCGCATATGCCAAAGTTTAGTAATATCATCATCTGACAAGGAAGAGGAAGCGACAGTTACATCACCAGTAACAGTAGAACCCTGTAAAACATATAACTTGACAATCTTTCTCTGCCCTTTCATCACAACAAGGGAACCTTTGGAAATCTTTAAAACCTCACTTTCAGCTGTGTATCTGTACCCTTTTGAATCAAGAGTACTCAACGAAATTAAATTTCTTTTCAATTTCTGACAACTCTATCAAACATATTAACTTTAATTGTTCCAACACCTGCGATTTTACACGAAGCATTATTTCCCATCAAAACAACACCTTCAGACACTGTTTCGTAAGTTGTAAACCAATCCCGATTGGGACTCATGTGGAAGGTGCAGCCTGAATCAAGTATCAACTCCTCACTTACTTTAGAATAATTGACAGAAGCGAATAGAAGTTCACCATCGCTGTAGTCTTCTATAACATTAGCTTCACCGGAATTTTCTGATTGTTTTCCCTTTTTATTCGCAGCCTTCCTTTTTATCTTATTCTGAAGCTTGTAGCACTCAGATTTAATAAGTATTTTCTTCTTGCAGAAGTTGCAAGTTTTTCCTCTGTTTGAAGACTTTGATCTACCCTTAGATTTACCATGAAGATTCCGTTCTTGTGTCCAACCACGATCATCATCGGCATTCCGATCTTGTCTCCCACGAACAATGAGACCCTCTCCCTGAGAGTCGGGTTTAACCACAAGATGCTTTATCTTATCATACGAGATTAAAGAATCATAAACCTCATCAACTGTGAGAGACTCGCGGCTATATAAAATCATGTCTCTAAAGGTTGAATAAGACGGGGGCAACGAACAAAGTAGAATCAACCCTAGATCTTCCTTATCATATTGAACCCCCATGGCCTCCAAGTTTGAGAGAATTTCTTTAAACACTGTTAAGTATTCGTGTACAGACGCACCTTCCTCCAAACGATGAGCATAAAGACGCTGCTTCATATGCAACTTGCTTGTTAGAGTTTTTGACATACATATTTGTTCTAGCCTCTTCCATAATACAGCGGCAATCTTCTCTTTCATCACATCTTGTAAAATTTTGTTGGACAAATGCAAATGTAATTGTGTTAACGCCTTTCGATCCTTACGTTTCTTCTCTTCATCTGTTAATGTCGAAGGCATCTTATCTATCCCTAGCAGGGCATCCTCCAGATCCATCTGCACAAGAACTGCTTGCATCTTAATCTGCCACAATGCAAGTCTGGTGTTGCGATCCAGCAGCGGAATTTCATACTTCAAAGACGCCATTACCGTGATCGAGATGAATTACCCGGAAGCTCGGATACCAATTTGAAAAAAATAATAATAAAATAAAATAAACATAGATTTTTAAGTGAAAACCCTTTCGGGAAAAAAAACCACAAGCAGAGGAAAAGAAAATTCACTATGTCGAATTCGAATTTAATTACAAGAGGAATAGACTATGTCTATTTATAGGCTTGTAAAGCTATATTCTAGTAAGACTGAAACACCTTATTTTAATCAGTATCAAATAGATAGAATTTAATAAGGTTTAAAAAACCTTATTCTAAAATAAAATAAAAGAAGTGTAATTCTATATGAATTCTTCTTTTATTTTATTTTACCACTGTACTTTATTTAAATAAGGATTCGGGTCACTTAATTCTAACAGTACTATTGCAGGAAATTTTTCCATAAGGGGTTATTTCCCAACTATCGATATATAAGATTTGAAAATTCTGAACAGACCGGTCTTTAATGAAGAGATTTGAAAAGGCTTTGTTTGATATAGAGCGCTAGGACCTCAATTTTTCAACAAAAGTGGCACCTCAAATTGCAAAATGCTTAGTGTGGGGTGTTTAAATCGTTATCTTAATCGAATTGATATTAATTGAATTTTTTAATTTTATAATCGTTAATTGAATTAATTTTTTTTAAAAAAAATTAACCTAATTGAAATATTTTAGTTAATGCGGCCGGTTAATTGAATTAACCAAAATTTATATGTTTTGTTTTGTTTTTTTTAAAGAAGTATAAAATATATCAAAAATAAATAAATTGATTATAACAATTAACCTGGCAACGGAAACAATTATTATAACAATTAACTTGAATTGCTTCAAAATTTTATTATTATAAAGATTTCTAATGCCTAGCTTTTAATTGTTTTATATTTAGTTTCTTATTAAAAGAATTAATATATATTGTTGCTACTAAATAATCCGAAGCAAATTACTCTATTCACGTTTTAGAAATATATATATATATATATGTATATTCATATTTTTTGGTTTGAACTTGCCATCAATAACTTCTAGACTTGGATAATCTAAATATATTGATCAAATGACCAACGTATCAAAAAATCTAATCCAATAACTGAAAACAGTAGTAGAATTAAACTAAGAGAGATAACTATATCGATTTCATGTCCCATGCATATGTCCGATTTTATTTCTTTAACATATCAATTCATTTTATGTTATTTTTTTAATCATTTAGTACATATATATTTTTAATCCATATGTTTTGTTTTTTTATTTATAAATTATGCATACTTTTTAGATTTTTAAAATTTTTACTCAAGAATTTAAAAAAAAAATCTTTTGAAACTTTTATAATGTATTAAATTGAAAAAATTTATAAATGTTAAAATTTAATCTATTGAAATTTTTAGAATTAAAATTAAAATAAAAAATATAAATATTAAAACTTAAATTTATTAAATTTTTTAGATTTAGAATAAATTGAAAGAAGGGAGAATATTAAAAAAATAAATTTATTTTAAAATTAATAAAAAATATTTAATTTCAAAAAGTGATAAGAATAAATCAAAAAAATTAATAGATTAAAAGATGAGGGATTACCTTTTACTATTTCAATCTTAGTCATACTTCTGAGTTTTCACTGTACCTTCATTCGATTAAATCTTCTCTTCTTTTAAACAGAATTTAAGAGAGATATCTGAAGTAATTTGGGGGAGTCTTCCTTTTACAGATTATTGGGTTTTGAGGGACGATATGGCGGAAGTTAGAAGGAAGATATCAGCAGCGTCAGCCAGAGCTCACACCAGAAAATCTCATCAAAGCTCTTCTTTCAAGCTTTCTCCAGGTGTGTTTTACATTAGATTTATGTTTCATTTGATCCATTCAAGTTTCAAGCTTTTCTGCTGGCGGATCGTGATTTTTTTTTCTCACTGCTTATTTGGTTGATAAGCAGATATGAAAAGAACAACCTTTTGAATTCATTGTATTTGGTCACTGTTTCGAAAGGATAAGAACAGATTGTTCTTTTCATTTCTTGGTGACTTGGTTTTGATTGGCTTATGACTTTGTTCATTTAGAATTCCACTGATTTTATACCTCAAAAGTGGTAGCATTTTAGGTAATAGCTGTTGAATGAGTGTTTGTATTTGTTCTGTTATAGACAATAGAGACAGAAAGGTATTATCATGATTCAAAGTCTTGAACAGTTAAGCACTTTCTGTGTGCAATTAAGTGGTAAAGTATGTTAATGGTTGAATGCAACTTCCTTGACAATAGGACACTGAATTCTCTTATTCCATAAATGGAGAATCGACATTGACATACTGCTACTTATGCTCTATTGTTTATTGCAGTTGTTAAACTTTGGTCCTTCTCAGTTGCTCAGTTATATGCTCTGAATTATTTACTCTCTGTGACACTTACCATGCAAGTTACTTTAACAACTAACAAGTCAAAATATTTACGTTACAAGGTAGAAATTTTCAGGTTTCCTCAAGAAAATACTAGCAGTCTTGTTTGTGGGGATTTTGGCATGGATTTACCAGGTGATCCAACCACCTCCCCCCAAGATGTGCGGCTCTCCGAATGGTCCCCCTGTGACAGCACCAAGAATAAGGCTTAAAGATGGAAGGCATTTAGCCTACAAAGAGCACGGTGTTCCGAGAGATGTGGCCAAGTATAAAATTATCTACGTGCATGGTTTCAGGTCCGGAAGGCATAATGTTATTGTTGCAGCTACTCTATCTCCGGTGCTTGTTAATTGGCTTACTTTTTATTTATATTTCTGTCTCTTGTCTATGTTTTATTGTTTAATATGTTAAAATTTTGGTGTTCTACGAACTTTTAGATGGTTTCTTTCAGGAAGTTATTGAAGAGTTAGGGGTCTACATTGTGTCTTTCGACAGACCAGGTTATGGAGAAAGTGATCCGAATCCAAAGCAAACAGTAAAGAGCATGGCAATGGATATTGAAGAGCTTGCTGATCAGTTAGGACTAGGATCGAAATTCTATGTAATTGGCTATTCCATTGGAGGGCAGGCAGTATGGAGTTGTCTCAAGTACATACCTAACAGGTATATTTGCCCTAGCTAACCATGAGATAGTAAACTAGCGCATCTAGCAGTCACCTTATTGATGTTTTCCTTGTATCGACAATGTATTTGTGACTCCAAACAGGTTAGCAACACTGTTAGCTCCAGCTGTTACTTATTGGTGGCCTAATTTTCCTGCAAATGTATTGAATGAAGCCTTCAATCAGAAGTCAAGAAAAGACCAGTGGGTTATTCGTGTTGCTCACTATGCCCCTTGGCTCGTTTACTGGTGGAACACTCAAGAACTGTTTCCTGCTTCTAGTGTTTTAGCCAACAATTCTGATGTTTTGTCCAGTCAGGACAAAGAAATTACGTCTAGAATTTATTCGAGAAAGGATTCCGTGGTACGTATTTCTTAAAAGAGGTGCCTTCCTCATTTTCACTTCCTTTTAGCAGTATGAATCGGCCAAAGGAAAAGGCAGATTACAAGGTAATTGAACTTATGTGATTCATAGTGTTTTATGCTTTGTCCCTTGCAGTCACAACCAGTTACAGAGCAAGGTGAGTTCGAGTCCCTTCATCGAGATCTTATAGTTACACAAGGAGCATGGGAATTCGATCCTCTGGATCTGGGAAATCCATTTGCAAACAATAAGGGTTTTGTACACCTTTGGCACGGGGATGAGGATAAGATCGTGCCAATTACAATGAACCGCTACATTGCAGAACAACTTCCCTGGATTTGGTACCATGAAGTTTCAGGTGGTGGGCATTTCTTTCCTCTAGCTGATGGGATGTCCAATGCTATCATAAAGGCACTTTTAGTTGGAGAAAAATAGTGAGTAATGGGCTCTATCTATCTGTCCATCTCATGCCTCTAGAGCCTGAGATTTTGTAATTTAATCTCAAACTTGTAGCATTTGATCCTTCATAATCAATGTGTAAGTGTAATACGATAATCAACGCTGTGCAGTCTTCACCTATTTTTTTTTTCTTTAGATGAAAAATAAAATCCTCATTTCCAATATGGTCCCAGAAACAAAATCCATTTCTTAATTTTAGTGTCAAAATAAAATGAATCTCTAAAAAGAAAAATGAATCAACGCGTAATGCTTTTAATTTCAAAATATTATAACATTAAAATGCATTTCATTTGTCGGTTACAATACTATATAAAGAACGAAAAATAAATCCTAGAAAATCTGCACATATTTATAAAAAAATTTCAAAATACATTAAAAAAAACAAACAAAATTTTCATCAAGTAAACAGATTTAAGAATTAATAAGAATGTCTCCCGTGTTTGTTCATATACTAGATTTAGTTTTTGTTTTCTACTATTTTCTTTTAATTCAAAAAATCTTAATAAAATCATATGGTGATTACTACTTACATTATAATCATTCATACGATCAAAATAAGTGTTCCTAAAAGAACCTAAAGTATAGACAAAACCGTATCACATACCATGATCCAGAAACTATAATATCATAGTTATAGAAGCCTTCATGAAAGAACTCGAAGGGATTAACAGAATATCAACTAGTTAGATGTAATTCAACTTCGTTATTTCAAAATAACTTATGTAACGTAATATGGTATAGACAAAACAATTAGAATACAACATCTGCTATACAGAAATATGTGAACTCATACTAATACAATCAGTTGGCAGCAACTCCTATAAATGACATGGAAACATTTTTCCTTGTAGCTTATTTTGAGTGGTGAATTAGGAAAGCAAGCATCCTGGACTCATGAAGGTTAGTTAAAATCTTATCTTATTACAAGGGTGTTGAAATCCTCAATTACTACCCTGCTTAGCTGTGCTACCAGCTGTTGTCATGAAAGATTCGCCACATCCACATTGCCCTTTGGAGTTTGGGTTGATAAAAATAAACTCAGACCTGTGAAGAAACGATGAAATACAAATTAGAACCAAAGAAAATAAAGATGCACCAGCTTCATAACAGGACGTGTACAAAATCAACAACAAAAACGAGCCAGTTTCTGTAACACAAAGCATAACAGTTCATTTATATACATATCAAATATAGTTACGCCTTGCATGTTTCATAACTTAGTACATGCAACGTTCTTTTTTATCCAGTTAAAGAAGAGTACGAAATCATGCTTGAAGACACATGAGCACACTCGCACAAACACAGGACTCCGACAGACGGATCACCAGCAAGGTTAATGCAAGAAAAATGTACAACAGATGGTCACTAAGCAGGAAGGAATGAGATGGTGGTAATGGAGCAGCATTCTCTGTCTATAAAACCATTGTGAGCAACAATAAGAATGCTACAGTAAAGGTTAAAACGGGAACCAGAAAAGTGATCATAAGTCATAACACGCAGCCATGTTCAAAGAAATGATGATAAACAGATAAGAACCACAAAGGTGAAATTTGTTGAAATGGAAATGAAAAAACAAGACGGGAATGCAAGACTGAAAACTAAATTGAATATATCCATGTAATGATTCAAGGTGGAAAAAGAATTTCATTCCAGTTTCCACCTGGAAATACACAAACAGAAATAAATGGTTCATTTTCCTGACTACTGATTGATCAAACGTAAGTGCTTTAAATCTCATTTATATTTTTCACCTTACTAATGGCTACTAATTGGTCAAATAAGAACATAACTAATTATTATCAAATAAAAAAAATGATACAATAAACATTAATTGTTTTGATACCTGAGTTTATCATCTACAAAATCCATCTTGGTCCCAATCACATGCATCAAAGCTTTTGGATCAATTAGTATTTTAACGCCCTTGTCCTCAACTAATTCATCAAACTTTCCTTTCTCATCTATCAGTCAATTCCATAAAATAAAAATAAAAATCAGTTCCCCACATCTTTATTATTTTCAAAAATAAGAGAATAGATTTGATAGAAGGACGAGAATATGAGACGAACCGGCGTAATTGAGGGTGTAAGATAAACCGTTACATCCACGAGCCTTAACACCCAATCGAAGGAACGATCTTTGGCGCTGTTGAAGAAGGTGATGTATTCTCGAGGCTGCTGCGTCGGTCAAAGTCAGAACTTGCCACCTCAAAGCCGGTTGCCCGATTTTCTCTGCGGCGGTCGCGAATAATCGAGAAGCCATGGATTTGTGAACAAATCTACGCGAGAGGCCACTATCATTTTTTCTGTTTATATTTTATTTTCTTTAAGAAAAAGGGTAAATTTCACATATAGTCACCCAGTCATAAAATATTTTTATTTTAGGCACTAAAAAAATTGTAACTTAAATGTCCATATTACATAATTCAATCATTTTAGCCACCTACGTTAAAATCACAAACAATACCTGCTAGTTAAAAAAGTCAATATAATAATAAATTTAGCCATAAGCTTTTTACGTATAATATCAATTTAGTTATAATTTTAAAAAATTAACTCTTAAATTTTAAAAATATTCTCAATTTAATCACAATTCTAACAAATTAAAGGAAATATATAAAAATACATCATTATTTTTACTAGGGAATTCATGCATTGGGTCAGCTTTTTAGCTTTAGTGTCTACCAAGCAATGCCTTAACTCATCCCTAATTATTTCAATACATGAATTCAATTAACTGAGTTTATCAATGCCCACAACCTATTATTCAATTTACCTTCATGCTTTTTGTGTATCCATTTATCATGTGGTATGCTTAGCACACTTTAATCTATTCACAGTGTAATAAATTGAACTAATTAGCCAAAAATTAAACAACCTAGAATCAATCATTATCGTATTAAATTTATAGTTTATACACACAATCCTATTTACATGCTCCTAACCATTTAATTGTCTGTCTACAAACTCGAGCACAAATAAAACACGATAAAAAAATTAACTAAAAAATACTAAGCAGATATTTAAAAATACCAAAAAATTTTAAATAAAAATTTAAAAATTCTATGTCAATCCCGCACTTTATTTGACACATTGTCCTTAAAGTGGCCGAAAAATAATTAAAGAAACAGATTACCCATTTTGGTGTGACAACTCCATGATGTTTGTCGGGTGACCGTCCTCTTTCTTATTTAGCTTCAAAATATAGTGTTGTCCAAAGCATGAAGTTCCTACATAGAAATAGGAAATTTTTTTTAGCAATAAAAGGAATCTAGCGAAAGCAAAAAAGAAAAAAAAATCCAAGTTTTAAAATTACAATCCCTAAAATATAAAAAAAGAGTTCAATTTCAATAGGAGTCTTTTTTGGACGCCTCTTCCTCTTCTTCCTTGGGATTTTCCTCCTCTTCTAGGTCCACTTCGTCAATTTTACTATTGTCTGGTCTCGAAATGTGTTTGAAGGAAAGGAATTATGGCATTCGCAAGCTATGTCTCCGTGCATAATTCTCGTAAATCGACCTTATCTCTTGTATCCATAAAATTATTCATTCTGAGTTAGGAATGTTAGCTTCGTCTGAACTTTGTTGGGCTTTAAAATCCCTTTTTCGTTTGTGAAGTTCTACAAACTGTCTTGTGCTGAATTCTCGTATCAAGTTCTTTAATGGCTACAAAAATAGTTTTGACCTACCAATGGGAACTTTCTCTTGCTTCCATAAGGCTATCACAAGATGTGGGAAAAACAGCCCTATTTTCTTCTCACAAACGCAACGAATCATGCTTCGATATATTAAAGCTCCCATACAAAATTCTTCTTTCTGCAAGATAGTATAAAGCATAGTGGCTACAAAAGTATTGATTTTAGACACATTTACCTTAGGATTTTTACGAGTTCAAATGAATTGGAACCACATCTTGGCCATAAGGGATAGTCTAACATGTGGAAACGATATTGGAAATTCAATGTCTAGCTGATGTGTCCATTCACGTTTCTCGTCAGTTAAGTAGTCTATAATGATGTCCATGTCTATGTTTTAGAAAAAAATTAAATTTGATTTTTGAAAAAAAAAGTAATACATGTAGAATGGAACATCATAATATCTACAAATTTCTAGGGGTGATACTGATATGTCTATGCTCCTAACAGTGATGTGCGACCATGGCTCACCCAATGGTCGCGTGGCTTCCATTTCTTTTAATAAGACTTAAAATTCATGTAAAACAGGAATGTTAGTCGGGTCTGTCAGGATTTTATTGAATTTATTGCACATACAGTATTGAATCAATTCTCGTATTGTACTACTAAGAGTCATTGGGGATTCGAATTGGAACACCCTTTACCCGACCCAAATCACCGAATTCGAATATTAGGTGCTACAATACCTAAACACTTATTAAAAATTTTAAAACCAGCGTAACTTAATTACGACAAACTTCTGTTTATTTCTTCACAACCAATAAAAGAGGTACTTATTAAATACGACAAACTTAAAAATAATAAACAAATCATTACAACTTAAACCTTCTATAAAGATAGACTCAGTATGGCATAGAATATAATTTTCCATATCCTTACAATGTCCTCTGTATGCATAATATTGAAATTTGAACAGCCACCTTGGCGCATTCCTGGCTTGGTCCCTCCTGACATACCAACTCTTTAATCAGAACCTACATCATAACATACGCTTGTAAGTTTGTATGAACTTAGTAAAATTTTAACCAAGGTCACCTTGAACGTTTTTCTTCGAATCATCTCAACTTGAAGAGTTCTGAATTACTTTTCTGATATTGGCGGGTACTTTTGTAACACTTTAAAATAGGGCCTAAGAGTTTAAGGGTATTTTAGGAATTATAGCTCTAAAGTGCTCGAGATTTCGTAGGATGGTAAATCGAAATTATATTCAACTATGGCATTATAACTGTTAAATAGATTTTTGAAAAAGTGTTTTAGAAACCTTTAATTTTAGAAAGAGGACTGATTTGTAACAAATTCAAAACAATAGGCATTTATGTTGCAATTTTACCAGTTTATAACATTGAACCTATTTCTTCCCCATCAGCATGTTTTTATGTCAATTGTTTTTCCTTTCATTGTGCTTGTCGTCCCTTTGATTTCCCTAGCTCTTTCCACTTGATTTTGATTATCAAAATATAAGCTTTTGATTTCTCTCAATACCCAAGCCTTAAACATCTATAGAATCTCTTTAAAACTGTAACACCCCTAACCCGTATTCGTTGCTAGAATAGGGTTATAGAGCATTACCAAACAAATGAAAAAGTAAACTATTCAATTCTTATATCAATGCAATAGTTATTCTAATTTCATTCAAATACATTCATAACATCCCTTAATCGAGCCCTCGAGGCCCTAAAAATAGAATAGAAATAGTCTGGGACTAAATCGAAAACATTTAGAAAGTTTAGGAAAAACTTAAAAAATATTTACACTGCTAGGGTCACATAGCCATGTGACTAGGCTGTATGGCTCACATGGCTGAGAAACACATACGTATCTTAAGCCGTGTAACATTCGAAATAGGGACACACGACCGTGTCCCAACCTGTGTCCCTGCCCGTGTAACTCTCTAACTTGGGTCACACGGTCAAGCCACACGCCCGTGTGCCAGGCCGTGTAACTTTTGAAAAGCAACCATTGACAACCTACAGGGGACACACGGTTGTGCCACCTGGCCGTGTGTCACACACTGTTGAGACACACGCCCGTGTCTTAGGCCTTGTGGACAAGAAATAGGCCAAAATCAAGCATTTTCTCTCACCCAATTTCAACAAGTACCAACACACCAAATGAAACTATGATCAAGGCAATAAAACATGCCAAAATATGCATAATAAGACCATTTCAATATACCATAAGTCCATTCAACCAACATGCCATTTAGGCATCTCAAACACAACCAAGCATTCATACTTACATTTGTATCAAAATGATCATGTTTCATCCAAACAACCTTAACTAAATTCCATATCAGCACATAACCTAATTGACCTCATTTCAACCATACCAACACATATCACTTTGGCCATTTAACTCATGCATCAAATTGGTAATAAAAAAACGAACCATTAAGGCATAAAATGCCAAAAGCACACCTACCATATTACCATATTTTCAAGCCAAACATAACAACTAGCTCATCAAACACAAGTCCATATATACATGCTATTATAACCCTCATCAAGATATAAAAAACTACCGATATAATCACTAGACAGTGTGATAGATCTTATACAAGCTTTCAACCTGACTGAGCTTCCAATAATCTGTAAAGTAAAGGAAAATAACTACGCAAGCAATAAATGCTTAGTAAGCTCGTATGAATATTAAACATAACTGTGGTAGCCCTAAAGTGACCCTAGTCGGAAAGCGGTTTCGGGACTGCTAAACCGAGTCACCAAATTATTTGAATATGATAATTATTGTCTAAAATATGTGAATATGAATGTGTGAAAGTTTTAAGCTTCGATTTAGTTAATTGCTTGTGAATTTAGTTAATAGGACTTATGTGTGACACTTGTGAAATGTGATAGGTTAATCTATAAGGACCTATTAAAGCATGTAGTGAAAACAATGGTTTTGCATGTCAAATACTCCTTTTTTTATACATAGTGGCCGGCCATGATGGTGCATATATTAGAATATGTAGTGAATCTTCATGAAATGGTCATTATTTTATGTAAAAGAAAGGAAATAAATAAAAGAAATACTAAGGATAATAAAAGAAAGAAAAGAATGAAAGTGTGATGAAAACAAGAGAAGAAATCGGTTCTTCTTGGCCGAAATGAAAAGAGGAAGAAGGGAGTGAAGCATTCGGTCATCTAAGGTCAATATTAAGGTAAGAAGTTTTGGTTAATTTTTGAAATATTAGTTAAATCCTAGTAAATTTCTAAGTTCTTTATTGGACCCATGTTAAATTTTTGATATTTGGTGAATGAATATGGGTTTCGGTCATGGTAGATAACAAGGAATGTGGTTGTTGTTCTTGTTAATTTGGATAAATTTTTGGTGGATAGGTGTTTGAATCAAACAAATGATCATGTGTGTACACTAGGTGCTAGTTGAGAAGAATCGGTCACTATATTGGAGGCCATTGCCGAATATGAACTTAGTTATTGTGAGTGATGAATGTGTTTTGAGTTGATGGAATAAAAGAATGCTTAAAGATGTGTTACAACAAATTATATGTTAAGCTAAGGTTGTTAAATTATCAATCTTTCTTCCTAGCCGAATATGTGTTTATAAAGTTGAGTTGTTAAATAGATTTTGAAGTTAGCCTATGCATTTATTTTGAATTTAAGAAGAATGGTACATTCGACTATGCTTTGATGTGCTTGGATTGTTGTTCATTGAGTAAATGATTGAGGAGTGGTTAGAAGAATTTGAATGCTAAACTAGTTGATTTGTTTATAATGTCCGATTATGACCATTTATAGAGATGTGAATGAATTGTTGTTATGTGAATAAATATTTGTTTGATGATATATATATGTATTCGGCAATGGGATAAAATGTGTATTAAGGCAAGTTTCATGGTGATTATGCTTGTGATGTTGGGTTAATATTCGGCAATATGATTAAATTCATGTATAAGGAAGCATGATAAATTAAGTGGCTCTTTGCTTGTGAATGTGAATTAGATATAAATTAAATAAGCATGAGATCGAATCATGGCATGAATTATTAAATATGATACATATTGAAATCTATTGTTTTAGATATAGATTAAATGATATGTGATTGCCAAATGTGATTGTTAAGTGAATAATATTAGTTAAGTACTTACGCAAATCTATTGTTTTACTTAAGCTTAAGAGCAAAGAGGATCAAAGTCGGATAGGGGAAAAGAGAAAGTAAACGAATAGCCGTGGATATCTAGTCGTCGACCACTTCCGAGGTAAGTTTTAAGTGATTAAACGTTGAATAAATTCAATCATAATAGGACATAATGAGTTGATTTAATAAGATATGATGTGGCCATGATATGTTTTAAACTCAAATGGTGAGTTCATAAGTGTTTGGACTTGGAAATTTAAGAGCAAATTGTAATATTTTGCTTAGGACAGCAGCAGTAACGTGATTTTAGAAAATCACCATAAATTGATGGTGTGGAATTATAGGCTGAATAAAATATGTAATCAAAGCTTAATTAGTCTAGTTTCTTATAAAAGAGACCGTGTGAGCAAAGAAATTTCCTATAAAGAGATATTTAAAGTTGAGTGAGACGGTGTCAGAATGACTCCGAAATCCCCTGTTCGGTTTTTAGAAAATCATTATAATTTGTAAAAAAATGGTTATAAGATAAAATTTATATGCTTATACTCCTTAATGAGTCTAGTTTCAAATGAAATCAAATATAACACATTTTGAATTCTGTACAATGAGAAATTTGATTCATAGTGAAGAGTGGTCAGATTAGTCAAACAGTGAAACAGGGGAAACTTTAAGAAAAATCTGGTATTGATTGGCCAAACCTAAAATTCTGAAAATTTTGTGGATGGAAAATATATGAGTCTATATTCAGGGAAAATTAACGGTAATTGATTTTTAGTTTTGTAGCTCCAGTTATAAATAATTTAGTAACTATTGCTCAGGAAAACAGCTTGTAGTGAATATGTGAATTTGTTGTAAACATTGATGAAACTATTTGAGTTGCTTATAAGCTATTGCTGAAATTGATGTATAAGATATGTATATGTGGTAAAGCCGAATGGCTAATATGAAATATGTATGAGATATGTATATGTGGTAAAGCCGAATGGCTAATGCGAAATATATATATATGAGATATGTATATGTGGTAAAGCTAAATGGTTAATGTGAAATATATATATGAGATATGTATATGTGGTAAAGCCGAATGGCTAATGTGAAATATGTATGAGACATGCATATGTGGTAAAGCCAAATGGTCAATGTGAAATATATATATGAGATATGTATATGTGGTAAAGCCGAATGGCTAGTGTGAAATATGTATGAGATATGTATATGTGGTAAAGCCGAATGGCTAGTGTGAAATATGTAGGCGATGTGTGTATATTGTGGCCGAATGACCAAATGTGAAAGGTGTGTATTATTAGATTTTTGATGAGGCAAATGAATTACAAATATGACAGTCGATGTGAATGTTGTAACATGTGATTAAATGTACTAAATTGGAATACTAAAATTTTGGTTAGGCCTGGAAAAAGGATTAAATTGTATGAATTTTATTTTCCGAGCCTAGGGACTAAATTGGAATTTATGGAAAGTTTAGGAACAAAATGGTAATTTTGCCTAGGGTGTAAATTGAATCCAATTGAATATGAATTGTGAAAATTAATGATTAAATTTATTTATATAGATCCAAATAACTCAAATTCGAAGCTAGATCGATGGAAAGAAAAAAGTTTTGGATTAATAGAATTTCTTGTACGAATGACCATTGAGGTAAGTTCGTGTAACCAAATTGTGTTTATTTATATGCTTGTATTGAATGTGTTATGTGATTGTACGAATTATAAATGTTTAAAGTATGAAATAAATTATATGCCCGATATAGTTAAATATATGTCAAGTTCCGCTTGAATAATGAAATTCAATGGATATATGTAATTTCCTCTATTGAATGTGGTCTTGCATATGTTGCAGACAGGATTTAACTAGGATGAGTAATCCTGATAAAGCCCTCTAAGCATCCTGATAGATAGTTCTTGCGAGCATCATGATTAGTAGTCATTTTGCATGTGTTGCACACTACCGCAGCTCTGTGTGAGCGTCTTGTTACATGACTTGATCGATTGTGATCCAGCATATAATGCAGACACAAATGTAGATCTACATGAGCGTCTTGATATAAGCTCTTATGGGCTTCTTGACATGGCTCCCTTGAACTCCCTGTTACCTTATCCGGTGCTTCCTGATATTAACTCTTCGGAGTTATCTGTTAAGCTCTATGAGCTCCCTGAATAAAACTCTTATGAGTTTCCTGTTTAGCCCGGATAAATGTCCTATTACATGGCTCAACTGAGCATACTGATATGTGGCTTGAGAGTGTGCTCTCTAATTACGTGCCTTAATAGGTACCCCAATTATGAATTGACGGTTTACAGTTTTGTATACCTTGAGTGTACTACTTGAGTATCCATCAAAATTTCAATAATTCAACGGATAAATCCCTGAAATGAGAAATTATGAGAATAAATGAATTATATTTCGAATGATTCTGAAATACTTGAAAGTTTGTAATATGATGAGCTAACTTGCTTAATTGAGTGTATGTGATTAGGCAAATTTGCCAAATTGATAGAAAGTATGTTATGGTATGCTTATTATAATGAATGTGATTGGTAAGTTTATTTTTTGTTATACGAAATTACTAAGCATTAAATGCTTACTAGGTTTTATTTTCTTTATTTTATAGTGCTCGGAAGCTCATAAAGGTTCGAAGTCGGTCAGAGCAGTATCACACTATCCATCAACTTGTTTTAGTTTAAAAAAAGAAAACTTATTTTGGTATAATGGCATGTATAGGTTAGCTTGGCCAATGATGGTTTGTAAATGATGTTTGTAATCTAGCTATTGGTATGACTAGTGATGTTTAATTTGGTATACTACTACAAAGCTATAACATGCTAAAATATATATATGTATGTTTGGTTAAATTGAATTAGGTAAAACATAACTTATTATTAGATGGTAAGTTTGATAATATAAATATGAGATAATATTTCATACATGTTAATTATGTTTGCTTGATTTATACGACTTGAATTGGTTGGCAAATATATGCAAATGTTATTATAGGTTGAAGGTTAAATTTGGGTGAGAAATAAGCCTAAGAAATGACCTTATTTTGTCCACACGAATAGACACATGGGCGTGTGTCTTGACCGTGTGTGACACACAGCTTGGCATATGGGCATGTGGTTAGACTGTGTACCCCCTGCATCTTAAATTTGTGAAACAAAATGCTCAGAATTAGACATATGAGCGTGTGTCTCAGCCTGTGTGAAACACGACCTAGAATATGGGCATGTGTTTTGGCCATGTCAAACCTGCACCTAAATTGTGAAAATTAAATTAACCACACGGCCTAGCACACGGGTGTGTGGCAAGCTATGTGGCACAAGTTAGAGAGTTGCACAAGGTCGGACATGGCCTGCAACACGGGCATGTCCTATGGTCACAAGGGCGTGTCCCTGGACCACATGAGCGTTGTGCTCTGCATCTAGGAAAAATTTTGAAATTTCGCGAAAAGTTCTCTAAGTTCATATTTTACTCCTAACTCGATTCTAATGTTTATATTAGGCCTCAAGAGTCCATTCAAGGGACAATATGACTAGTTTTGGATTGAATAGTAATTAACATGAATTATCTGTAATTATTTTGTAAACTCTAGTAATACTCTGTTACCCTGTTTCGATGACGAATACAGGTTAGGGGTGTTACATTTATTAGTATCAGAGCTACAGTTTAGTCGATTCTCGGAGTAACGCAGCAAGTAGTTTAGCTATACATGCCATTATATAATTTTTGATAGTGTGATATCTCCTGACCATTTTTAAATGTGTTTTTCATATAGTAATGTCATCCAACCAAGCTAGAGCTGAATCCGAGGAAGTTGAGAGTAATGCTCCAGCTTCAGTTCAAAGAGTTGCATCTAGTAGTAGAAGGCTCGAATCTGAGGACTGAAGTGAGAAAGCAAAACAAGCCTGCCACACAAATCCTACTGTACAACAACCTCCCCCTCCTGTTCCTCAACTGGTTCTAGAGATGCCACAGGGTGTTGAACCTGTTAGAATTGGTAAGCCTCCGGTAGATAAAATCTGTAAATATAGGGCAGAGGAATTTAGGGCTACTGCCGATAATGATCCAGAGAGGGCTAAGTTTTGGTTGGAGAATACCATCTAGGTCTTAGATGAATTATCATTTACACCAGCCAAGTGTTTGAAATGTGCAGTTTCCTTGTTGAAAGACACAACCTATCATTGGTGGAATACCTTGATTTCAGTTGTACCAAGAGAAAATGTTACATGGGAATTTTTCAGACTAAATTCAAAAAGTACATTAGTCAGAGATTTCTAGATCAGAAAAAGAAAGAATTTGTAGAGCTTAAACAGGGAAGCATGACTGTATCTGAGTACGAGCGAGAATTTGTTTGGTTGAGCAAGTATGCTAGAGAATGGCTTCCAACCGAGGCTGTTATGTGTAAACGATATGAAGAGGAATTAAATGAAGATATCAAGATGTTAATCGGAATCCTTGAATTAAGGGAATTTATGGTTTTGGCTGGTCGAGCGCACAAAACCGAAGAATTGAGTAAAGAAAAGAAACAAGCTGAAAGAGAAGCTTGGGTTTTTGGTAAAAGATTTATGGGCAAGACACAATCATCTACTTCAAAAAAATCAAAGAAGTACCATGATCGTTCTACCACCTTTATGGCGTATTCCGGGAAAGAGCGGGGCTCTCAATGCTCTAACCTGAGATCCTTGTCTCTATTTGTAACTAGTGTTGGAAGTGTCGGTAATCCCAAATCAAAATGTAAATATTGTAACAAATTTCATTTTGGGGAGTGTCATTTGAGAAGTGAAGCCTGTTACCAATGTGGTTCCCTTGATCATTTTTTTAAAGATCGCCCGAAAAGGATTGAAAAAGATATTGATCAAACTTTGAAACCGAGTAATCCCACCTCAAAAGGTAGACCACCCCGTCACCCCGACAATGTTAGTGGTAGCCAAGGTACTACAAAAGATTCAACAGTTAAATCTGAAGCACGAGCACCGGCAAGGACATATGCTATACGTGCTAGAGAAGTTGCTTCTGCACCAGACATCATTACTGGTACATTTTCTCTACTTGACACTGATATTACTGCTTTGATTGATCCCGATTCAACATATTCATACATATGTACAAATTTAGTGTCTATTAAAAATTTACCTATTGAAGTCACTGAATTTGTGGTCAAAGTTTCGAACCCCCTAGACCAGTATGTTATGGTGGATAAAATTTTTAAAACTTGTTTGTTGATGGTAAAAGGGTTATTGTTTCTCAACTAATCTGATGTTGTTGCCTTTTGATGAATTTGATGTAATTTTGGGAATGGACTAGTTAACCCAGCATGATGCAATGGTAAATTGTAAACAGAAATACATTGTGTTGAAATGTCAGAATGGTGAATTACTTCATGTTGAATCTGATAAATTGGATGGATTATCTACTGTGATTTCAGCAATATCAGCACCGAAATATATCAGAAAGGGTTATGATGCTTATCTTGCATATGTGTTGGATACTAAAGTAATTGAGTCGAAGATTCAGTCAGTGTCGATTGTTTGTGAATTTCCTGATGTATTTCCAAAAGAATTATCTGGTTCACCACCGATTAACGAAGTGTAGTTCTTATAGATCTTATTCCGGGGACAATACATATATCCATAGCACCCACAGAATGGCTCCTACCGAATTGAGAGAATTGAAAGCACAGTTGTAAGAATAGACTGACAGAGGAGTTGCTCGACCTAGTTTTTCACCTTGAGGTGCACCAGTTTTGTTTGTAAAGAAGAAAGATGGATCATTGAGACTATGTATAGATTACAGATAGCTTAACAAAGTCACAATAAAGAATAAGAATCAACTGCCTTGAATTGATGATTTATTTGACCAGTTGAAAGGCGCCATTGTATTTTCGAAGATTGATCTTCATTCTGGTTACTATCAGCTATGGGTAAAAGATTCAAATGTACCAAAGACAACTTTCAGAACTAGGTATGGGCATTATGAGTTTCTTGTGATGCCATTTGGATTGACGAATGCACCTGCAGTATTCATGGATTTGATGAATAGAATTTTTAGACAGTATCTAGATAGGTTTTTAGTGGTATTTATTGATGATATTTTGGTATATTCCCGAGATGAAAATAAGCATGCTGATCATTTGAGAATAGTGTTGCAAACTCTGCGTAAGAAGCAATTGTATGTAAAATTTAGTAAATGTGAATTTTGGCTACAAGAAGTTGGTTTCCTTAGACATATTGTATCTGTAGAAGGTATCCAGGTGGTCCGAATAAAATTTCAGCAATTGTTAATTGGAAACCGTCGAAGAATGTGTCTGAAGTCAGAAGTTTTGTAACGCCCCAATTTTCGGGAATTCTGTGAATGTTGGCAAAATTTCATGCTTTGATTTTTTCATTTGTGAGTGAAATTATGAAATAGAACCTATGTGAAAATGTTTGAAAATGCTATAGGCTAATTTGTAGTGGCCAAATATATAGTAGTGCAAAATAGGAGGATTTGCATGTCAAACCTCCCATTTTACAAGAAGTGGCCCGCCATCATGTTGTTGAAGACAATATGTGCACTTGATATCCATAATTTATGGTACAAATTGATAAAAAATTTATAATGGGTTAGGTAAATGTTCCATGATGGGCATGATAAGCATTATGGGCATTTTTTTATTAACATTATGGCATAGGTATGGCACAAATAATATAGGTTATTTTGTGTCATAAAATGTGGGGTAATAAAATAAAAAAAAGGATGAAAAGAACAAAGTTTTGTCCATCTTTGTTCATCATAGCCGAAAGTTAGAGAAGAGAAAGGAGAGGAGAAAGCTCTTGAGTATTCGGTCACTAGGAGGAGGAAAATTGAAGGTAAGTTCTTGGTACCTTGCTTCTATTTTTAGGTTCATGAGTTCTTCTTGATTCTACCTTAACTCTTGAAGCATATTTTGGTTTTTAGTTGTGTTGTGAGCATTTAGTCATGAATTAAAATGAAGGAAATGGTTGTTGTTTCATGTTCTTTTGATGAAAAATGGAAGATAGGTGAAGTTGAGCCAAACAAATGAGCATGCATGTGCCTTAGATGCTAAGGGGAAAAATCGGCTAACATGTTGTGCTTTAAAATGATGAAATGGAGATTATACTTAAGTAAAATCATAGATAGGTGATGATTGATTGGTGATATACATGTTTAAATAACAAGCATGCAAGTTAGGTGTGAAAGAGTGATTTGGTAATAAATCTCCTTGGGACAGCACTAGTAACGTGACTTTGGAAAATCACCATAAATTGTGGGAGATGAGTTAGAAGCTGCATAAATTATGTAATTAAAGCTTAATGAGTCTAGTTTCAAATGGAATAAACGAGAACATATTTTGAATTCGGTACAATGAGAAATTTGATTCGTAATGAAGAGTGGTCAGATTAGTCAAATAGTGAAACATGGGAAACTTTAAGAAAAATATGGTATTGATTGGCCATACCAAAAATTCTGAAAATTTTATGAATATAAGATATATGAGTCTATTTTTAGGGAAAATTAACGGCACTTGATTTGGAGTTTCGTAGCTCTAGTTATAAATAATTTAGTGACTGTTGCTCAGGAAGACAGCTTGCAGTGAAATTATGATTATGTGGTAAACATTGACAAAAATTTGTTAATGAGTTGCTTATTGTTTTCTTATAAGCTTACTATGATCTGTAGGTGTGGTTGGCTGAATATTGTAAGGGGTTAATACGTAGTTTGTATTTGAATAGTTAGATTAACGTGTTAGTAATCCAATTGTAGGCGGTTCGTGTGTGGATCTCGTCAGCATATCGTCGCAAACAGGTGTGTAACTGACACCCTCTCATAGACTAGATTGGCAAAAGCCGAAAAGCCGAAATGCCGAAAAGTCTGTATTTTGGGAATTTGCGAGTGTGCGAATGCTCGTAAGATAGTTGGGTTTGTATATTTGGTAATCTAAAGTAATAAACTGCAGTACGCACGATTTCGTACATTTTGATAATTTGGGCTTAATGGGCCAAAGATCGGGTTCATGGGCCAATGGGCCCAATTCGGTAAGTATGCGCGGTAAGTGTTCTGATAGTACGTAAATAGTTAGGATATGCATGAAAACCCTAAAAGTAGCTAAATTACTATAATACCCCTATGTATGGAAAATTACTGTTATACCCCTAGGTGCAAAATTACCGTTATACCCTAGGGTTAATTTTGACTGAAAAGCATGACGATCTGATTTTGTATGATGTATGCCATGATTATATATCTGTTGCATGGGGACATGGGTTATATTATGGAGGAAGCGTCCTGGTGGCTATGCCACAATTATCTGATCTGGTGGCTCTGCCACATATATCTGTTCTGGTGGCTATGCAATGATTATCTGATCTGGTGGCTCTGCCACATATATCTGTTCTGGTGGCTCTACCACAATATCTGTATCTGGTGACTTCGTCACAATATCTGGCAGCCTCACTGCGATTTCTGTGGTGTGTAGCGGTTGGGTGGGTCGAGTAGTCTCCCCACATGGTGTAAGGCTGGTACGGGGGTGTTATGGATGAATATGGGTTGGGTTTCTGCATAAACATGTAATATCTGTTCTGTTCTGTTATGGGCCTATGGGCTTTATTCTGAATTTCTATTCTGGGCTAAGGCCAACTTATTCTGTTTCTGTGGGTTGAGCTGATTTAGACTATGGTTGGGTTATTTTACACACTGAGTTTCCCCAAACTCACCCCTTTTATTTTCATCCACGCAGGTAATCCCCAACCATAGTGGGTTTGGAGCTGTGAGGTAATTCGGAGTGGCCACCCGTTCTGAAAGTTTGATTTTCTTCTGGTGAACTAGACATCCTTTTATTTACGTTTGAAGTTTTGGGTTTTTAAATGTAATAAGGCCGCTTAATTATTTTTAATGGTTTTAATATGTATTATTAAGATAGGTAATATTTATATTTAACTGTAGAAATTGGATAGCTTTAGGGCGCGTTTTCAAAAACAGTAATTGATTTCAAAATAACACGAAAATAGGCAAAGCTTCCGCAATGAAGATATTTTCCAAAATTAATCACTTTTCCTAAAAAGGACTTAATCAAATCGGTTTCCTAGAAATATACATGACGTTAAGGTATGGCAATGGCGGTTTGCATGTTTAGGATTGGATCTGAAGGGAGTTTGGTACTTAAGCAGTCCGATGGACTCACCTCCTCTTTTCTGGTTTCCTACCTGGTGCACAGCTTCCATTCACTTTAACCTATAATGAAATCATCTTTTAAAACACTCAGTAAGTTTTCTTTCTGGATCGGAAATGTTTTGAATGCTTCGATGTGGCATGTCGGATCCGGCCATAACGTCTGGGCCGGGTAAGGGGTGTTACAAGTTTTCTGGGACTAGTAGGATATTATCGGAGGTTTGTTAAAGGGTTCTCGATGATAGCTTCTCTGATGACTCGATTGTTATAGAAAGATGTAAAATTTGAGTGGACTGATAAATGTCACCAGAGTTTTGATAAATTAAAAGCTTTGCTGACTGAAGCACCCGTGCTAGTTCAGCCTGAATCGGGTAAGGAATTTATAATTTACAGTGATGCATCGCTAAATGGTTTAGGCTATATATTGATGCTAGAAGTTAAAGTAATAGCCAATGCTTCAAGACAGTTATAACCACAGAAAAAGAACTACCCGATACATGATCTTGAGTTGGTAGCCATTGTGTTTGCACTGAAAATATGGTGGCATTACTTATTTGGTGAAAAATGTCACATATTCACTTATTATAAAAGTTTGAAGTATCTGATGTCGCAGAAAGATTTGAATCTGAGACAACGCACGTGGCTTGAGTTATTGAAAGATTATGATTTGGTTATTGATTATCATCCGAGAAAAGCTAATATAGTTGCAGACGCTTTGAGCAAAAAAATCCCTGTTTGCTTTACAAACAATGAATACCCAGTTGTCATTATCTGATAATGGTTCAATCATAGTTGAATTAAAAGCTAGATCGATGTTTTTATAGCAAATTTTTGAAGCTCAAAAAAATGATGATGAATTACGAGCTAAACGGGTACAATGTGAATTGAATTTTGATTTAGAATTTCAAATTGGTTCTGATGGTTATTTGTTATTCAAAGGCATGATATGTGTACTGAAGAACTCAGGATTGGTACAGAAGATTTTACATGAAGCTCATAATGGTAATATGTCTATTCATCCTGGTAGTAATAAAATGTACAATGATCTGAAAAAGATCTACTAGTGGCTGGGAATGAAAAGGGATATTTTAGAATTTGTATCTAAATGTTTAATATGTCAGCAAGTAAAAGCTGAACACCAGGTGCCATCAGAATTATTACAGTCAATTACGATACCAGAGTGGAAATGAGAAAGAATTACTATAGAATTTGTATAGGGATTACCCCTGTTTCCGAAGAAGAAAGATGCCATTTAGGTAATCATTGACCGGTTAACAAAGTCTGCACACTTTATTCCAGTATGTATGGATTTTTCTTTGGATAGATTGGTTAAATTATATGTTTCTAAGATTGTCAGATTACATGGAGTGCCAGTCTCCATTATTTCAGATAGAGATTCTCGGTTTACATCCTGATTTTGGAATAAACTACAAGACGCTTTGGGTACACAGTTACATTTTAGTACTGCATTCCATCCTCAGACTAATGGTCAATCTGAACGTGTAATACAAATTTTGGAAGATGTGTTTCGATGTTGTGTACTTGAATTTGAAGGTAACTGGGAAAAATATTTGCCTTTAGTTTAATTTCCTTATAATAATAGTTATCAGTCTCGCTTTAAAATGGCACCGTATGAGGCTTTGTATGGAAAAAAATGTAGAACTCTATTTTATTGGATAGAACTTAGTGAGAAAAAGATACACGGAGTTGACTTAGTTCGTGAAACTGAAGAGAAGGTGAAAGTAATCCAAGATAGTTTAAAAGTAGCTTCAAATCGTCAAAAGTCTTATGCCGATCTTAAACGAAAAGAAATAGAATTTCAGTTCAGCGACAAGGTATGCTTGAAAGTATAACCTTGGAAGAAAGTTCTCTGATTTGGCTGTAAAGGAAAATTGAGTCCATGATTCATCGAGCCATATGAAATTATAGAAAGAATCAGCCACATGAAATTAAAGAAAAAATCAGACCTGTTGTATACCGATTAGCATTACCACTAGAGCTTGATAGAATTCATATTGTTTTTCATGTGTTTGTGTTGCGACGGTATCAGTCGGATCCTACACATGTTATTTCTCCAGTAGAAGTTGAGATTCAGCCTGATATGACTTACAGTGAGAAACCGATCAAAATAATGGCACGTGAAACAAAAGAGTTAAGAAATAAAAATGTAGCATTAGTAAAAGTTCTCTGGCAACGACATGGTACAGAAGAAGCTACATGGGAACTGGAGGATACCATGAGAAAGCAATACCCCAATCTCTTTACTGGTAAGATTTTCGAGGACGAAAATTTTTAAGGAGGAGAGAGTTGTAATAGCCCATTTTCAGTGAAATCGGAATAGTGGTTTCAAGACCACAAATTCGAGTCGAAAAGAAAATTTATTTTAATATTATTGCATGGTCTGTATTTTGATAAGAATGTTATATGAAAATTCTGATAAGAAAATTTTATCGATTATGTGCTTAATTATAGAAAGGACCAACTTGCATAAAATGCAAAAGTTGAATTCTAATAGCTAAAAGGATTAAATAGATATGGAATTCAAAACTTGAGGTCCTTATATGATAATTAGAACATTAAAAAAAAGTTAGTAGATATTTTTGATGATTTATCCATGGAAAATTAAAAAAAGGTTAAAGAGTAAATTGGAAATTGAATTAATTAAAAGATGATAATAGAAAATATCATCTTATTTTTCATCATCTTCCCCAAAATTTGCATGGAAACCCTAGGAGAGAAAAAGGAAACTAATCAAGCTTAATTAGGTAAGTATTCAAGTCCCGTTTTTAGTAATTTTTATATTTTTGAGATCGAGATAGTTTAATGTATCTATTTTGGGGATTAATTTGAAAAGTTATGTAACACCCCTTTCCTGTACCCGAGGCTGGGATAAGGTACGAGGCGTTACCGGACAAACATACAAACATTAAACTAAAATACAGGGCATAAAATTTCATTCATATTTCAAAACGTTCATTCACTTACACATAGTCCCTTATTTGAGTCTACGAAGCCCAAAACTTACTTTAGAAAGGGTTCGGGATTAAACCGAGAACTTACGAAAATCTTTGAAATTTCATGCTTTAAGGCTCCACATGCCCGTGTCCCAAAGTCGTGTTCCATACACGGCTGAGACACATGGTCGTGTCTCTACCTGTGTGGAATATACCTAGGCTATTTTCCAAGCTTTGGTCAACCTTAATCTCTTACACACTTATACAAAATAAAAAACATATAACATGGTATTCATTTAATGATTAAATATTCTAAATTAAACCATAAACATAGCATTTGTATGTCATCATACATGTGTCTCTTCTACTCATTTTACCTTGTTTATTATAGTACCACTTATACATTTATACCAAGATTATCATTTTACCAAATATTTTCAGCTTAATCATCAAGCATTCATATTTAAAACTAGATCATATATTTATAAAATACCACAATTTAGATGCACAAAATAACATGTTTGCCTGAAACATTTCAATTCAACTCTATACCCAACAAGCATTACATTGAGACTAGTCATATATATATATACATGTCATGATACATATCATTCTCTTTCTGTTTTCTTATAAACACATATCATTTATTTGATTATATCAATATTTCATATACCATAGTTTCCATGTATTCCACATATATTTATTTTCCTCCTCCTCCTCTCTATTCCACATCCTTAATGTATATAGCATTCTTGTAAGTACGATTTCACAATTTACTAATAAATGCTCACATCAAACTGTCCACACAAGTCATAGTCACTTACTTATTTATAATTCAAGCTACAGAGCTCCAAATTAAGATCCGTAAATTTCCCCTGAAACTAGGCTCACATATATTTCCACCATAAAATTTTCATAATTTTTGGTTTAGCCAATTAGTACAGTTTATTTATTAAAATTTCCCCTGTTTCACTTTTTGACAGTTCTGACCTCTCTTTACTAAAAATTAATTATCTCACAGTACAGAACTCGGATAATGTTCTTATTGATTTATCCTGAAAATAAACTCATTAGGGATTTTAAAAATATAAGTTTAAGCCTTTAATCATTTTTATCCAAATTTTTGTGATTTTCCAAAGTCAGAACAGGGGATCACGTAATCATTCTGAACCAGTCTCACAAAAACATAAATATCTCAAAATATAGAACTCCTTTTCTTTCTCTGTTTCTTTTATATGAAAATAGACTCATTAATATTTAATTTGATATCTTATTAAATCTCTGATTCAATTTCTACTATTTTTTGTGATTTTCAAAATCACGTTACTGCTACTGTCCAAAACAGTTTTATTGCTAATTCACTCTTTCACACTTTCTTTGTATTAACCTCATTTTAACATACATATCACAAATCATTTTCACCACATTTCATACATCACAAGTATAGGCCCATGATCATAAGGTCACCATAAAATCATCCTCATGTATAACTTACTTGTTTATAACCTTACCACATCCTGGTCACTTAATGAACACATCATTCACATAACCATGTTCCTACACTTATTCATCACAAAACTCACAAAGCAATACATAGAGAGTCACCCATTGAACACTTCGGATCAATCCTCGATACTTGGTGGTTTCAGCACATAGCTCCACCCATCATATAGTTCAGCTCTCTTGTACACATGGTGAACACTCAGTACCACCCATGTGACCTAGCCAATTTATCTCGTAGCTCTCTTGTCTACATGGTGTCCTTAACCTGGAACCACACATGCCACCTAGCTACATATATCCCGTAGCTCTCTTGTCTACATGGTGTACACATAGTATCACCCATGCGACCTAGCTACATCATAATGTCTTGTAGCTCTCTTGTACACATGATGTGCACTTAGCACCATACATGTGACCTTGCTCCATACTATATGTATCATCCAATCTTTTCGAAGGTTCAACCAGGATTTCTCTCTCTTTCCAACAATTTCACCAATCAAGTAATTATCCACAGACATATTTCCAATATTATTATAAAATATCATAATACAAGTAATATTGATGTATTACTTACATATAAACTTACATCTCATTTAATATCAAGGCAATAACATTAAATTACACATTGCCTTATTAAAAATCATATGAACTTACAATTTCCCATAATATCCATAATCATAGAAATCACATTTATCTATGATAATTCAATGCACTTCATGTACCATAGACATATTTTTAAATCAATTCATAAACTTGGCACCATAATCATTTAATTTAACATAATTCAATTAATTCACTAAATTTAACTTTCAAATATAAATTACAGCATTATCGCTATATTATTATCATACCAACTTACATACTTTCAAAACCTCGAAAATCATAATAAATATATCAATTTTACATTGAAACATGCATAAATTAATGCTTATTATACATATGAACTTACCTCGATACTAAAACGACCATTTTACCAACTTTCCCAATTTTCGATTTTTCTCTCATTCTAGGTTCAAATCTCATTTTCTGGGATTTAAAACATACTATTTTACTTATTTAATTAATTTAATATTCAAAAAAGTCCTTAACTCAAACTTTGGAAAAATTACAATTTTGCCCTTAAACTTTTGCATATTTACACTTTTGCCCCTAGGCTCTGAAATTAAACTTCATCCCTTATTCTTATGTTTTATGACATGCTGATCACTTTTCCCTTCTATGGAAACATCAAATTCTCACTCTAACATATACTTATGACTATTAGGTATTTTTACCGATTAAGCCCTTTTACTCGTTTTCACTCAAAACCGAGTAGCACAAGTTGTCTAATATAATTTAAAACCTCATATTCTATCATAAAACAGTAAAATAAACACATTTCACCTATGGGTATTTTTCCAAATATGAACCCTAGCTTAAATTATTGCTAGAATAAGCTTAATCAAATTACCGGGATTCCAAAAACGTAAAGAACTTAAAAAATAGGGTTAGAATGGACTTACTATTGAGCTTGGAAAGCTTGAAAACCCTAGACATGGCTTTCCCCATGCTAATTTCGGCCTCCATGAAAAAGATGAGTCAATTTTGGCTTTATTTTCCCTTTTTATTTCTTTTAATTACCAAATGACCAAAATGCCCTTCCTTACTAAACTTTCAAAAATTCCATCCATGTCCAATTTTTGTCCATCACTTAGAAATTGGTCAAATTGCTATTTAAGACCTCCTAATTAATATTTCAAAGCAATTTCATACTAGAAACTTCTAGAATGCAAGTTTTGCAACTTATTCAATTTAGTCCCTAACTTCAAATTGAGCACTTTATGCATAGAATTTCTTCACGAAATTTTCACACAATCATGCAATTATATCATATACCTAAAAATAATCATAAAATAATTATTTCTATCTCGAATTTTGTGGTCCCGAAACCTCTATTCCAATTAGACCCAATTTTGGGCTATTACAAGTTATCAAAGTAATAAAATTTTCCCATGGATGAATATGTTGAAAATTTGAAATTTATGGTAGAAAATGAAAGGTTGTTGATAGATAAACAAATTTTACAAAGTGAATTTTGATGAAATTATGATTTAAAAACTAATTTGTAAATATGTGAAAGTTGAAGAAAAATTTTGAATTTTATGGAATACATGTGCTGTAAATGTTATACTAAAATTTTGGTTAGGCTTGGAATAAGGATTAAATTGCATGAATTTCATTTTTCGAGCCTAGGGATGAAATTGGAATTTATGGAAAGTTTAGGAACAAAATGGTAATTTTTCCTATGGTGTAAATTGAATCCAATTGAATATGAAATGTGAAAAATTGATGATTAAATTTATTTATATAGATCCAGAAAACTCAAATTCGAAGCTAGATTGATGAAAAGAAAAAATTTCAGATTAGTAGAATTTCTTGTACGTATGACCATTAAGGTAAGTTCATGTAATCGAATTGTGTTTATTTATATGCTTGTATTGAATGTATTATGTGATTGTACGAATTATAAATGTTTAAATTATGAAATAAATTATATGCCTGATATAGTTGAATATATGTCAAGTTCTGTTTGAATAATGAAATTCGATGGATATATGTAATTTCCTATATTGAATGTGATCCTGCATATGTTGTAGACAGGATTTAGCTCAGACGAGTAATTCTGATAAAGCCCACTCAAGCATCTTGATAAATAGTTCTTGTGTGCATCATGATCGGTAGTGATTTTGCATGTGTTGTACACTACCGCAGCTCTGTGTGAGCGTCTTGTTACATGAATCGATCGGTTGTGATCCAGCATATAACGCAGGCACAAATGCAGCTCTACATGAGCATCCTGATATAAGCTCTTATGGGTTTCTTGACATGGCTCGCTTGAACTCCCTGTTACCTTATCTGGTGCTTCCTAATATTAACTCTTTGGAGTTATCTGTTAAGTTCTATGAGCTCCCAGAATGAAACTCTTATGAGTTTCCTGTTTAGCCCGGATAAGTGTCCTGTTACATGGCTCAATTGAACATACTGATATGTGGTTCAAGAGTGTGCTCTCTGATTATGTGCCCTAATGGGTACCCATGATTATGAATTGATGACTACAGTTTTGTATACCTTGAGTGTACTACTTCAGTATCCATTGAAATTTCAATAATTCAACGGATAAATCTTTGAAATGAGAAATTATGAAAATAAATGAATTATATTTCGAATGATTCCAAAATACTTGAAAGTTTGTAATATGATGAGCTCATCTATACTTACTTGATGTATATGTGAATAATGTGACTAACTTGCTTAGTTGAGTGTATGTGATTAGGAAAATTTGCCAAATTGATGGAAAGTGTGTTATTGTATGCTTATTATAATGAATGTGATTGGTAAGTTTATTTTCTGTTATACGAACTTACTAAGCATTAAATGCTTACTGGGTTTTATTTTCTTTATTTTATAGTGCTAGGAAGCTCATAAAGGTTGGAAGTCGGTCGGAGCAGCATCACACTATCCATCAACTTGTTTTGGTATAGAAAAAGTAAACTTATTTTGGTATAATACCATGTATAGGTTAACTTGGCCAATGATGATTTGTAACTGATGTTTGTAATCTAGCTATTGGTATGGCTAGTGATGTTTAAGTTGGTATACTACTACAAAGCTATAACATGCTAAAATATATATATGTTTGGTTAAATTGAATTAGGTAAAACATAAATTATTATTAGATGGTAAGTTTGATAATATAAATGACACACAGCCTTGCATATGGGCATGTGGTTAGGCCGTGTGTCCCCTGCATCTTAAATTTGAGAAATAGAATGCTCAGAATTGGCACACAGGCAGAGACATGGGCATGTGTCTCAGCTGTGTGTGAAACACGACCTATAACATGGGCATGTTTTTTGGCCGTGTGAAACCTGCTCTTAAATTGTGAAAATTAATTTTACCACATGGCCTTGCACACAGGCATGTGGCAGGCTGTGTGGCATAAGTTAGAGAGTTACACGGGGTTAGACACGGCCTGCAGCACAGGTGTGTCCCTTGACTACACGAGTGTGTGTGCCTTGCATCTAGGAAAAATTTTAAAATTTCTCCCAAAATTTTCTGAGTTCTTGATTTAGTCCCGACTCGATTCTAATGTTTATATTGGGCCTCGATGGTCCATTCAAGGGAAAATATGACTAGTTTCAGAATTGAATAGTAATTAACATGAATTATTTGTAATTGTTCTCGAAACTCTGGTAATACTCTGTAACCCTATTTTGGCAACGGATACAGGTTAGGGGTGTTACAACTATAATAAAATTGGCTTTACAACCGTATAGATTGAACAATACCTCAACCATCAATAATGTACTCCGAAATAAAAGAGGAAAACTGAATGTAGTCCTAATAACAACCAGTGCAGTAATACAATTTATATAATCTGGGATCTATCTCACCGTGCTTCCATGATCGAACCAGGAATTATAACAGTAATAGATGTAATTACCTCTGGCCAATTAATATCCTTTACAGATGAACCATGTTTGATAGATTAAATAATAAGAACGATAAGAAAATCGAGATAATGAAATCCAAGATGTGGAGCTCTACTAAATTTACGAGAATACAACTCATATTGAATGATAAAGAGATTGATGATACCCCGAAGAAAAATCTAGAAGAAGAATATCGCTTATACACACTAGAATCAGTTGTGACAGACACAACATAAATTGCATATATAAAACTCAGAACATTAATCAGTAGAAATAGAGAAATAACATCATATAAGTCTTATCATTGAATCTTCTACCAAACATAATAGAATAGAATGCCAAAGAAAAATATAGCAATGTCGATCATAATCAACCATACTAACAATACTTCCGTCTAACATTATGGTTAACTAGCATTCTCTTATGATAAGAATCACATTTAAAGATGAACAGTTGCATATGCTTCTAAGGATAAAAGAACCTATAGAATACCCAGAAGAGATCATAAGCTACTCGACCATAACCACTGCTTTCAGATACATTTGCAGTTCAAACACTATCCAACTGACTACTAAAGTCATTGATGACTCTACCTTATCCCATTTCACTAAAGAAATCAATTCAAAAGAAATCCCGATTAAATCGTTCTTTAGATACCATACCTGATGAAGTCGATTACCCGTGAATCACTTCTTCTATAACAGCGACGTTGCGTATCCTAAATGATCTTTAGAAAAGAAATTTAATATTTATTCTAGAACTCTCTTTACTTACTAACCAATTCTTGGCTCTAACGACAGTATTACTAATTCAATCGTTGAATTCTTCAACTTCTCTTTTGTAGGCTTAATCAACATAATTATTGTAAATTCCGTTGTAGAAGACTGTGTAGGTGAGGGGTGGTAATCGTAAAGCTTCTAAGTTTGATTATCAAGAATAAACATAACATAACATTCATTATCAATATAACATTATGAACTTTTTCTCTTACCTTTATGAGTTTCTACTCATCCAAAGCAACACTTTAATCAGATACTTGAGTATCGCTTTTAGTATTATCAGAATTAGCTTAGTTGGAAAACATCTATGTTTAAAATGAAACAAATCTTGTAACACCCCAAACCCGGCCTAGACGTTATGACCGGATCTGATGCGCCACATCGAAGCGTTCAAAACATGCCGTATTACTTAGTTTGGAAAAAACTTAGTTGGTGTTGTAAAAGACACTTTTAAAAGTAGGTTAAAGTGAATGGAAGCTGTGCACCAGGTAGGAAACCAGGAAAGAGAGGAGGTGAGTCCGTCGGACTGCTTAAGTACCAAGCTCCTTTCGGATCCAATCCTAGACATGCACACCGCCATTGCCACACTCTAACATCTCGTATAATTTTGAGAAAACCGTTTGGTTATGTCCATCTTAAGAAATGGTTGAAAACGTTTGCTTAGCGGAAGTCTTACTTGTATTCGTGTTATTTTGAAATCACTTAGTGTTTTTGAAAACGCGTCCTAGAGCTAATCTATTTCGTTAGTTATCATAGATCAGTTTTATCATAATAGAATTAAATAATAAAGAAACAACCCAAACCATAAAAATAATTAAGCGGCCTTATTACCAAAAAACCCAAAACCATAAACGAAAATATGGAAAATCTAGTTCACCAGAAGAAAACAAATTTGCAGAAAACGTGTGGCCACTCCGAATCCCGCCCAGCTCCAAGTCCACCAACTAGGGCTCACCTGCAAGGATGGAAGAAAAAGGGGTGAGTTTGGGAAAACTCAGTGTATACAGAAACCCATCCAAAGCCCAAATCAGCTCAAGCCCATTGGGCCTAAGCCCTATTCAGATAACAATACACAGTGGACTGAAGCCCTTTTCAGAATACAGTAGCAAGGCCTTAGCCCCTTTTTACATATCAGTGTGGCCCATAGGCCCAGTTCAGTAACATAGGTAACAATAGTAGTAATGCATGCAAACCCATCTGGGGAGACTACTCAACCCACCAACCGCTACACTGCACCCGTACCAGCCCTACACTCCATGTGGGGAATATCTCAACCCACCCAGCCCCACACTCCACAGTTGCAGCAACGCTGCTCAAATATTAGTAAGTTGAGGCAAAGCCTCCAGTACGTGGATGAACCACTTTCAATACTTCCTCCATCAATACCCCAATCCCATGCAACAGATATTAATAAAAGCATATCATGTAAAATACAGTATTAATCAATCATGCAGTTTAGCCAATTTAAACCTAGGGGTATATCAGTAATTTTGCTCTTTAGGGGTAATTTTCGTAACTTAGCAACTACACAAGCTACTTCAGTAATTTTCAACAGTTTTATGCAGTTTGGTTCCACCATCTAACTAACAGGCTAATTTGCCTATCTCTTACCCATATTGGTCCGTAAGCCCATTGGGCCCAGTTTTGGCCCATCGAGACCCTTTTTCCGAAGTACGTTAAAATGTCACACGAACTTACTTACCACCTTGCGGTGCTAGATCTAACAATTACTCTATGTCTCGAGAGCATTCGCATACTCACAAGCCCATGAAATGCCGGAATTTCGGCATTTCGGCTTTTACCGAATTGAACTAAGAAAGGGTGTTCGGTACACACCTGATTCGCGACGAATGCTACTGAGATCTCTTCCGATGTCCTACAATTGATTAGCATAGTTCTTATTTACAAACCATAATCACTAAACCCCAAAACTTACTCATCCATGCTCAAACCATGTCCCTAAAAGCCTTTGAAACCTTACCTTTTTGCCAAAATCGATAGCTGGCTCCGAATCCAATTGCTCCAACAACCCACGCCTTCAATCCAGCACTTAAGAAGACACTAATCATTGACAGAAAACGTCAGTTAAAAACCCTTAGAGCCACATGCCCAAATCGACAGCCTCCCTAGATTTTAGGGATTCGGCTTTTCCTAACTTTGTAAAATAGGACCAGATCTGAGATGATGAACACTTACCCCTTACTCCTTTTTTATCTCCACGCAATCTGATGCAGATTTATCTTTCAAACGACAGTAAAACTCGACTCTTGGAGTTTTGAAGTTTCGGCTAAAAGCCCCCAAATCTATGGTTTTTCGGCTTTTGGGTGATGAAGGAGATGACAATATGGGGCTATAACCTTGATGTAGAATTGCCGACAGGTATCTAGGGTTTAGAAAAGATGATTGTCGTTTATTAGGCACAAAAATATCGAAGGATTTGGCTTCGAAGAAGTCGGCACAACTAATGTATTTTTCGAGGTTTCGGCTTTTGTGGTTTCGGCACAAGTGTTGATGAACAGCAGGTTTGATGAACGGTTTTGAGGAAGAAAAATGAAGAAAGAAGAATAGAGAGAATGGTGGTTTCGACTGGAGAGGAAAAAGAGAGAAAAGAATAACCCTAAGGTGTTTAAGCAGAAGAAAACGGCACCACTCAATACCCTAAGTGCCGAAATACTAACCTAATACCCCTCTGCCGAAATCCCCTTTCTAATTCCCCTAATTCGGCCAACTCTTAGCCTCTCTCCAAATCCCTTAAATCTCTCCCCTTATCACTCCTTAATCCAAGCGTTTGGACAGATTCAAACTCTCCTTTAGCAGACTCCACCTGGACTCCAACACAACCCTTCCTGCACTTAAAAATAAATGCATCTATTTGTCAACACAGGGAATCGATCCCATGCTTTCCCCAATGCTCCACACGCCATCTTTTTAGGAGCCTAGTGGCGTCACCCTTGCCACTTTACTAAGGCTCTTTTTGTGATGAAATTTTCCCATAACTCTATACAAGGGCCACTTAGCCAGAACCCCTAACTCCCAAGTCCAAAATTCAAAAATTCAACCGGGTTTTGGCCAACTCATGGGCCTTCTATAAGCCCATTTACCTACTCAAAATATTAATTTCACATCCAAATACAAAATTTTAAAATCTTTACAAAATATTGAAAACCGCGAATAAATTCGAAAATCAGGATGTTACAAATCTCATCAGAATCAGGAGATATCACACTACCATATGTTATATAATGGCGTATATTTTACGTTCAATCCTAGAACCGACTAAACTGTAACTCTGATACCACTAATGTAATACCCCTAACCTATATCCGTAGCTAGAACAGGGTTATAGAGCATTACTGAACAAACGAAACAGTAAACCATTCAATTCTTATATCAATGCAATACATATTCTAATTTCATTCAAATACATTCATAACGTCCCTTAATTGAGCCCTCGAGGCCTAAAAATATAATAGAAATGGTCTGGGACTAAATCAGAAACATTTAGAAAGTTTAGGAAAAAGTTAGAAAAAAATTTACACTGCATGGGTCACATGACTAAGATACATGTCCATGTCTCAGGCCGTGTAATATTCGAAATAAAGACACACAACCGCGTTCAAGCCTATGTCCGTACCTGTATAACTCACTAACTTGGGTCACACGGCCAAGCCACATGCCCGTTTGCCAGGCTGTGTAACTCTCGAAATGGCCTTACACGCTCGTGTGCCAGGTCGTGTGCTAGACCGTGCAACTTTTGAAAAGTAACCATTGACAACCTACAAGGGACACACGGATGTGACACATACCTGTGTCTTAGGCCGTGTAGATAAGAAATAGGCAAAAATCAAGCCTTTTCTTTCACCCAATTTCAACAAGTACCAACACACCAAATGAACCTATGATCAAGGCACCAAAACATGCCAAAAAATGCATAATAAGACCATTTCAATGTAGCATAAGTCTATTCAACCAATATGACATTTAGGCACCTCAAACACAATAAGCATTCATACTTACTTTTGCATCAAAATGATCATGTTTCATCCAAACAACCTTAACTAAATTTCATATCAACACATAACCTAATTGACCTCATTTCAACCATGCCAACACATACTACTTTAGCCATTTAAACCATGCATCAAATTGGCAGTAAAAACGCCAACCATCAAGGAATAAAATGCTAAAAACACACCAACCATATTACCATATTTACAAGCCAAACATAAAAACTACCTCATCAAACACAAGTCCACATATACATGCCATTATACCCTTTATCAAGACATCAAAAACTACAGATATAATCCCTGGATAATGTAATAGATCTCTGACAAGCTTCCAACCTGATCGAGCTTCTGATAATTTGTAAAGGAAAATAACTACGCAAGCTATGAATGCTTAGTAAGCTCGTATGGATATTAAACATAACATTTTGTCATATATATGATATTTATATGAAAAATTTAAAGCTTACCAATGCCACAAGATTTATCAAACTATAAAACTATCTACTCACATATACTTTTTATTCATAACATAATAAGATCTTATAAGTTGTAATGCATAATCATCAATCTTTTCTTAAAATGATGAATCATTCCACTTATTTATTTTCGGTTCCATTTACTTAGCATAAGCTTAATTACATTATCAATTCATGAATTAGTATGATTATTCATGACATAGGTGAATTCACCTTTAGCATAATTAAATTTCTCACATATAGTTAAGCCCTTTATTTCATCAATCCTTTTATCTTATCACATTACATTTCAATTGTGAACTTACCATTTCATTACATTTTCTCACCCGTTTCATTTGCATAACACAAGACATAAACATAAACATCAACCATAACCACAAGCTTGATACAAGCCTAATCATCATCCTCAATACCCAAGTTAGTACCTTTATACACAACTCTTTTGGAATCAAATACATGATAAATCATTTCATAAGAAATTACATCTTTTCATTTGCATAGTACAAATTAAAAAATTAACCATATGTGTTCCTGTCATCCACATTCTCAACCGAAGAATTGAAACATTCAATTCAAGCTTAAATATATGGAAATTCCATCAAAATCAATAAAAAAGTTACCTTACCGATATTTACAGTTAGATGAATTCATATATGTTCAGATCAATATTCAATAAATAACAAATCTTTCAAATTCATTAAACAAATTATCTTACCGAGATTTTCTATTCGAAGAACAACTTACGGATAAGAGTACGTGGTCAGATAAATCGAACACACCAAACAAAAGCTCATAAAAGCTAATCCAATCGAAACACGTCAAGCAGAAGCTCATAAGAGCTTATCCAATCGAAACACTCCAAACAGAAGAGCATAAGAGCTGATCCAATCGGAACACGCCAAATAAAGAGCATAACATGAGAGTTCACCACAAATGCTGAACCTCAGTTTACTCAGGTAATATATATATCTCCCTCTAATACTATCTCCACTCCAAACCTCCGTAACACACCAAATTACGATTGTACTCTATCTTGCGTTCAATCCAAAACGAACATCAAATTCAATATTGTATCTCAATTTACCATTAATTACCAGCAATTAAAAATGAAAATGTAAGTTGTACCATGTTAATCTACTTAAAAATTCATATTGATGTTAAATTCTATCCATATGAACTTACCTGGCCAAATCGTAGAAATGTCGAAGTATAGGGGCTTTTTTGGTAATTTTTCATTCTCTTTTTGATTATCCACTTGATCTTGATCTAAATTAATAATTTCATTAATTTTAGTAAATTAGATTGTAAAAAAATTATTTTATGCAATTTAGTCATTTTTGGCATTTTTACAAAATTGCCCTTAATATTTTACTTTTATTTAATTTAGTCCCTAAGCATAAAACATGCAATTTAACCATTTTCATTGCAAATTCCTAACAACCAAATATTGTTATCTTCCATTTCAGCCTATTTTCGCAACAATTTCATCCCAAATCCTTTTATTTTTTCTATTTCAACAATTTAATCCCTAATAAGCAAATTCATCAAAAAACAGTTAATAAAATACTTATAAATAACAACTAATAGTTTAAATTAATCCATTAACATCTAAAATCACAAAGATTCATTAATGGCAACATTCAAAATCTTTAACAGTTTCAAAAGCAAAGATATAGACTAGCTAGACCTAGTTGCAATGATCTAAAAAACATAAAAATTATTAAAAATAGACCTCAAAATCTCTGCCATACATAGAAAATGGATTGGCCGAATCTCCTTTCTCCGAAAATGGAGTCTTCCCGTCAAAGATGAAGAACACAAAACAAAATTATTTTTTCTTTTTATTTTTTAATCAATACTTATTATTTAATTTATTAATATTAAAATATATCATATAAACTAACAAAAATAATCACCAGCCGCCCACTAAACTATAATTGGTATATTTAGTATATTAATCCATAAATTTACTTTTTCATAGCTATTAAACACCTTTAGTTAGAAGAATTCAACTTTCACACTTTTTATGATTTAGTCCTTTTTAATTAATTAACTATTGAAACATTAAAAATTTTAATGAAACTTTAATACAACCTTAATGACACCCCATAAATATTTATAAAAATATTTATGACTTGTTCTTTGGAAACGAGGTCCCAATACTTTATTTTCTAAAACCACTTGACTTTAGGGTCTTACCACTTGAACTTAGTTAATCATTTATATAACATAAGTTACCATATGAAAAACCTTTTTAAAACCATATTTGACTTGAAATATTGAATAATAATATTTACGAACTTACTCATCGAATTTGTGGCCCCAAAACCATTGTTTCTGACACCACTGAAAAACAAGATGTCACAAAAACACTCAAAAGTTACATAGATTTCATCATCTTCTCCAAACGTGGGTTTTTCGAATTTGCGTCAAAACTCGTTTAATCTTCTATCAAAGGTATTATTTCGAATTCTTATGAGCTTTTCATGATATCTAGTCCTTAAAATTGAAGTATTAGTGAATCGCAAGTTTTTAATATAAGAGGAAAACTGAGTCATTAATGGTGGATTCTGATAATTTGGGTAAAAATGTGATTTTGAAGTGTTTTTCTATTATTTTCAATGTGATTAAGAGGTTTTTAAACTTACATTGATGTTTCATTAATGATTTATCATGTTTTAATGAGTTTTGTGAAAATTGCCTAGAAGATATAAAAAAATGTCGATACCATGAACTGAGCATTTTAGTTTAATTTAAAGGTTGAGAATTAGATGTAGATGATTAATAAGATGAATGGAATTCATTTTAAGAGAAAATGTTAATAATAGACCAAGTTATGAGCATTTTAAGTTTGTTATGTTAATGGTTTTGGGCTACTTGGCAATTCAGGTTTGTGTTTTGGTTAGTTTGAGTGAATCCTTGGCCATTATTTGACTATGTTTATTGTATGATTGTTTTGTTTGAAGCATTGGATTCATTAAGGCCTTCAAATAGTTAAAGAAAGAGTTAGATTGAGCTTTCAGCTTCTTAGCGAAAGCATTAGTGGTAAGTGTTTAGAATCGCTACTCGTAGACACGAGTCATGCATATTTGGGAATTTAGTTGTAGCCTAAACCCCTATTCTAAATTCCAAGTGTAAGTTTTCTTGTATCTATATATGTGTGTGGTTTATGTGCTTGCATGATTATGAACTTGTGCATAGTGATGAGAAGCTCAAATATGCGATAGGTGGATATGATAATTGTTGTGAGAAGTACAAATGTATACATGATATATATGTGTTATATGAAAATGATAGTGTTTTGGAAAAGATGCTAACATGTAGGGATAATGCTCAGATAATTAGTAAGTAATACATGTGTTAAATTGGATATTTTGGCATTGTGATTCTTAAAACTGTTAGATATAGTTGACATGCTATAGGATTGTGAGTACTCACCTATATGTATAGTGATTTTGGGCGTTAAGGCCATGGGACTTGTTTGGAGGGATACGGGAATGTGAGCTAAGCTCTATTCAACGAGACATGTGAGAGGAAATAAGGAGAGTGTTAGCTATACGCTTCACTTTTGGGACATGTTTGACTTTATGGGTCTATGTGCTGTAATGGAGATCTGTATATCCGATGTGTGATGATAGAGCTCACTACAAGTTTCATAACTTAAGTGCCTAATTATCTTGTACTATATATATGTGTGTGTTGTGTGATAAATGCCTTAATAAATATATATTGTGGATGCATGAGGGAATTTTTACGTTGTGGTTATTTCATTCATTCACTGAGCTTATTAAGCTCACCCACTTTTTTCAACATTTGTAGGTTAGTAACGGTTCGGTGTGGGCAGTGTGGTTGTCATAAGGAGTGATCCAAGGAAGACTCGTTTATTCTTATAGGTGTTCTTTCAGTTATTTTCGTATTGGGAAATAAGGCAATGTGGTAGACTTGTTTAGTGCCATGATATGTGTGGATTATTTACCGGCTCTGTTGTGTTTCGATTTTGGAAATTTATGAGTTTATATGTTTACTTATGTTCATGAACTTTAATGACGACTTTATGTATCTTGCTTGGACACGCTTTAATTACTTGTATTGTTAGATTTTGCTGTTGGATGATTATTTATCGAATTAATTGATGCATAATGCTTAGAAACAATTTTGGAGTGAGTTAATTGCATTGGTGTGCTACATTTTCATGTTTAGGGGCAAAAGTATTGATAACCGGGTTCCAAAATTGATACCTTTGTGTTTCGAAATGTGCAGGTAGTCAGAATAGTGATTTGGTATCGGTACCTTTACTCGAGTATCGATACTTGGGTTAAAGTATCGATATTTAACGATAGATATCGATAATTTTCAAGACTTTGGGATTTAGTCGAGAAACAAAATGCAGGTTTGGTATCATTTTTGCAGGTGTTATCGATACCTACGAACACATTTTAAGAATTTTCCTAAATGGACCTTATGCATGTTAACACTCGTTTTTAGGATTATTTATGGTATGATTTGCACGTTACAATGATAATTATCCAGTTGAGTGACTTAAAACCTATATGTATAATATAATGAAGGGTGTTTTGCTTAGAATAAACTTTCTACTTGATGTACATGAGTTCAGATGGTGGTGTGGCATCCCATATTAGGGCTTGGTGACCAAGACGGGTAACGAATTGATATACATTCATTTCTAAAATTGGCCATCATATATTCATTTCACCCATATGGCGAACTAGATAATTCACTTCTCAATGCGGATCTATTTCATTATCTCTTTGGAGATAGAAACTGATGCATTCACAAAATAAATTCATGTCGGCACTACTCATGGCAGATTCTCTCACAGACAGATGTTGAATACTTCTCTCATATGATGTGTACAGAAGTTACTCTTGATAACTTCTTATAATGACTGATCTCTTAAATTGATCTACATACCGGTCTTACATTTGTTGGATTCCCATAGTGACTAATCTCTAAACGATTCCCAAGAGGGTCCTACCTTTGGCAGATTCTAATACTAATTCTGGTGGTTAACAGAATACCAATCAAATAACAAATTTATTTTGATGAATACACCATTTAAGCCACCCTTTAGAACTCTATATAATTTTGTTACAAATCAAGAAAATGCCCAAGTTTGGCGAGTACAATTGAATCAAATAACCTCTTTACATAATGAGGACTTGCTCATACTTAGCAGATACCTACACCGCCAATACTTTTGAGTACATTGTAATCACTTTCTAGCAGATTGCTATAGGAATACATAGATCATGACACCGTAAAATAATCACCTTCAAAAACTACTTCAAATAATAACTAGACTTCGCCATGAAGGTAACTAATTATTATTAGATATTTAGGAGTTATAGAATAAGTCATAAAGGCTCCAAGAATATTCCACAAAGGCTCCACAGAATGTGCCACAAAGGCTTCACAAAATATGCCACAACAGCTTTACAGGTAACTTGCCTAAAAAGGCTCTATTGGGTTTCCACCAAGGCACCACAAGAACTATCATGTTTGTGATATAGATTTGCCTAAACTCACCATAATGTGAAGTTTTCCCATCACAGTCTTGGGATATGCAGAAACCCCAGTAGATAAATGCGGCTTATCCACCCTTTCAGAATATGTCATGGTCATGGTTTTTCCTCAAATTTGCCATACCGAATTTCATGTTTACTTTCCTGATGAACTTCTTCGAATACCACCATTTCTCACAACATTTTCAATCATGCATCATGCACATAACATAAATATACATTCATGTAGACTTTACTTATACCCATAATTGAATCATACTTCTTTACATGCTCACCACACATCGACACAACCATGCATCATAAAATATGCTCTATGTACAAACATACAACTGTTTTAGAGGACCACATGCATACAACATATCTGATGCTCAAGTTCATGCAGATATTGTATAAGGATCACACATATATGTTTGATAGTCCCTCAAGGAAAAATGCATCGTTACTGAAAAATCAACCATGCGAAGGAACTTTCTAGAATAACATGTAGAAGTCGAGACTAGAGACTCACCTAAGAACTTACCTTCACTTCAACTCAGAGTTTCTATTCCCATGATCCTACCGAAACTAGCAACAGTAATTACTTAAAAGATTATAAAACTACCATCAAAATCCCATTTACAGAAAGTTTATTAACATATCAATTATAGAGGACCTCCATGCAGGGCCTTTTGTTCACACCATTTTATTTTTATGCCTCTTAACATCCTTATTCTTTTAAAACCATAACATGCAGAGTTATCAAACTTACCAAGAGTTGAAACATCCATTAACTAACTTAAAAACCTTAGCTTCTAGTTTAACAAAGAAGAATAGAATATTTAATTTTAAGAAGAAACAAAGCGTAGAATGGAAGGAAGAAAAAACAATCTAAATGTTCCCTTCTTACCATATATATATACACAGTTCTTTTTAGTGGATCTTGACAAGTGTAGAATGCATATAGAAATTTTCCCTTAAATTCCCTACAAAAATTGAAAAAATATAAAAGATAATTTGGTGTAGATACTATTTGAACCATTAATCCATTCAATTGGCTCATAACCACCCACGTTAGGAGACCTACTTTGCAGAGCGTTCGAGCAAACTGAGCGTAGCATACCTTTTGTAACATCTCGAAATAGGGCTTAGTCAGAATAGTGGTTTTGGGACCATAAATCTGACATCAAAATATTTATTTTATGATTATTATTAGGACTAGATATGGGTATATCCATGTGTTAAAGTTTCATGAAGAAATTCTAAGTATAAGATGTTAAATTGGAAATTAGGGACTAAATTGAATAATTTGCAAAACTTGGATTCTAGAAGAAAGTTGTATGGAATTGCTTTAGATTATGAATTAGAAGGTCTTGGAGATCAATTTGCCCAAGTACTAAATTTTTGGACAAAAATGGGCTTGCATGGATGAAATTTTAAAGAAAGGGTAAAAGGGCATTTTGGTCATTGGTCATCTTAATGAATTAAAATGGGAAAAATCAAGCCAAAATCAGCCATTTTCTTCTCCATGGCTGCCGAAAATTGAAGAGACACCATAGTTAAGGCTTTCAACATTTCCAAGCTCAATAGTAAGTTCTCTTAAGCCTCGTTTTTCATGTTCTTTGTATTTTTGAAATCCCGGTAACTTGCTCTCTTCATTTCTACCCATATTTCATGCTAGGGTTCATGTTTGAAAATTTACCTATGCATGAGTTGCTTGTATTTTGATGGATTATGGAGGAATATGAAAGATAAATGTGTGTTAGACATCTTTTCCAAGTTGGTTTTCATGAGAAACCATTATAAAGACTATTTTGCAAAAGATGTAAATGTGTGGTAGAAATGGGGAAGAAAATGAAAAATGTGGGTTGCCATAAGAGAGAAAAATGTTCGGTTAGGCTTGGGTAAGATAGAAATTGCCTGTGTTTCATTATACGAGCCTAGGAATAAATCGTAAAAATGTTAAAGGTTAGGGGCAAAACAGTCATTTAGACCGGGGGTAGATATTAAACTCGAAATGTATAATGTGGGGTATTAATGAGTTAATTTTGCTGTTATAGACCCCGAGGAACAAATTCTAGAGGTAATCGTGGTAAACGCAAAGTTTCAGAATAACCGAAACACAATCCCGAAAAGAATACTAGGTAAGTTCGGATAACTTGAAGTAAATCTTAATATGCATACTTGTATGCTTTATGAATGCTTGGTGATTGCATTTATTATTGGCATGAAATGTCATAGAAATGTATATTGATGATGACATGCGAAAAATATCTCGGTTGAGGTTGACAAAGGGAAATCGATGGATAATCCCTCATTGACATGTAAACTGAGATCCTGCATGTGTTGCAGTAAGGATTTAGACTGGACAGGTAATCCGAGATCTCAAATATAAAAAGGAATCTAGCCCAGACGGGTGTTCCTTGAATGATCAAGTCTCCCGAAGAATATATATGCATTATAGATTTAGCCCGGACGGGTAATCTGATTAGGGTTTGAATTTAGCCTGGACTGGTAATTCAGATCCGAGCTCTTTAAGGGTGTTGTCGTTTTAAGAGATTTAGCCTAGACTGGTAATCTCGACATCACTTTATGAGTTCATGATATGGGGGATTTAGCCTGGACTGGTAATCCTGCCATATGATGTGAGGTTTGCGGGAGTGCATATATGGAATGATCATTCCTATGAATTGACGGATAACGGGTATTCCATCGAGTTTTCCTAGAAACTCAACGAGAATAACATGGGATATAAATACATGAATGAAATATTGAATGATGAGCTCATCTAGTTAAATTACATGATACATGATTATATGATTAACTCATTGATTGAGTGCATGTGATAGGAAATCATTTCATAATGGATGAATTCATGACTTAAGTATGGATGCATGCTAATTACTCGGTAAGTTTACTTTCCGGTTATTCGAGCTTACTAAGCATGAAAATGCTTATTCCCTCTCTTTTTCCCTGTTTTTCAGAGCTAGAGAACTCATAAGGATTTGGAAGACGGTTGGAGAAGCAACACACTATCAACTAGTCAAGCTTTGGTATAAAGACACTTTTATTTTATTAATGGCATGTATAGGGTTTTGAGCATTTTGTCATATGTGTCATTTGAATTGCCAAATGAAGACATGTAAAGATGTATTCATCTTTTTGAATAAGGCCATGGAAATTGGCATATTTGAAGTAGGCTATGACCTGCCTTTATCTGCATGTTCATGCTTCATTATGATGGAATGCTACAAGTGGCAATGAGTTCAAAAAAAGGAGCTAAATTTTGAATGTGCTACAGAGATATAAGAACCCATAAATACTAGATGGGAAATAACCTTTTTGTATGAAACCAATGATATGAGGTTTCCATACAACTAACTTCATCAAGATAAATTACAAGTGTAAAATCAAATTTTACTAGGAATTTTGGTATCTTTTAAGAAAAAGAAGTAGAAAAGGTGACTAAAGGCTTGGAAAATAGCCTATTAAAGCCCACATTGTTAGACACACATAGACGTGTGTCTAGGCCGTGTGTGACACACGGTCCATCCCCATGGGCGTGTGGTATGGCCGTGTGTCCCTTGCACCTAAAACTTTGAGTCAAATTAGTACATGGGTAGGACACACGGGCGTGTGTCTGGGCTGTGTCGATTTAACAGGATGCTTAAGTTTTGGACACGGGGTAAGCCCACGGGCGTGTGCCTTGGCCGTGTCTAAAAGTCAATGTTACCCATGGATTAAAGGCATGGACGTACCCTAGACCACACGGGCGTGGGTAATCACACAGCCCCTTATACACGGGCGTGTGACACTCCAAAGCTAGAAATTTATTAAGTCACCCAAAGTTTCCCGAATATTTTCGGTTTTGTCCTAAACCGCTTTGATGTAAGTTTTAGACCTCGATGAACTATTTAAGGGATGATAGTATATGTTCTAAAAGTTTTAATTTTGGGCGAAATTTAGTGACCCGATTTTGTATGTTTAGGAATGTTTAAGTCTGGTAATGCCTTGAGCCCTATCCCGATGTTGGATACGGGTGTTACACCTTTGGTTGTAACTCTAATAAGGCATGCTCTTAAAGACTATCTAATTTCCTAACATTTTCTCATATATTTGATATGCACGTCATGCTTGATCAAATTCTAATGCGGATTCTTCAGTTAGCATACTCTTCTTCAATTGGGAAACTTACCAAAGTGAAAACTTCATATTTTATGCAGGCGAATACACTATGTGCCTTCGATGCCTATGACAAAGTATCTCCCAAATTGGACTTGATAGACGACATATTAGTCTTTCAATCGGTTTGCTCATTTTTTATTAGACTAAGGCATGCTTAGGTTCGTCTACTAATATAAGTTGTGTAACACCCCAACCCAGCCTGAAAGTATTGACCCAAATTTGGTGAGCTACGTTAGCCACCAAAGTGACTCTCCGTTGACTCTCAACCTAACATCCAACACACTATTTAAGTCTTAATATTAGTTGTGTTAACTCAAAACACAACAGCGAAAATAGAATGTAAACATGTGAGCTTCACAACAGACATAATCAGGTATGCATGCCTGATAACATCATACATAAAAGTTCGCAACACAACTTAGACTTTTCAAACTACAACTAATTTGCATGACAAGAAAACATATGAGTTTGAAGTTCAGTTTAAAGCATAGGCTCACATATTTATCAAATTTCGCATGAAATCACATAATACAAGAGTTATTATATTTCAATAGGGTTTGCATATAATCATGGGTTCACGAGAGTATATGGGTTTGCATATCTTACCAGTGGTTTGCATAAAATAATCATAATAGGGGTACTATGTAAGTATGACACGCAACATGCATTAAAACTTAATCATAAATCTAACTTGCATGTAAGCATAACACAATTTCCTCATGCATGAATAGCATCAACTTTATTTATGAAATGATAAGTACTTTAACTAGAGTTTGCAAATCAATGATCATAACTAAATAATCTAAATATCGTCATATTCATAGATTCAGAAATATAACTTTTTTACTCTAAACCTATAACAATAATCCCATCGCCTTTAACCCAAGTTCACCAACATCTGCTTAGGAACATCCTTGCCCGATCATCGACATCTCTAATGCTAATTTTCGACCTATTTACTTGAGAAAAAGTAAGAGAGGAGTGGGTGAGTTCATAGGGAACTCAGTGAATAATCAAAAACCATCAGGTTATGCTTAAAATAATGTTTGAAAACTCATTAGCCTTTTCCTAAAATATTCTTGGCAAGGTTCACCTTAAAATCGCGAGACCTATTTTTTTTATCAAAAACCTTTAAAAATTGAGTCTAGGTTTGCCCGAAAATCGCAAATTTCATCTTGCACTTTTCTAAAAAACCCTTTTCTTTGAATAGGGTTTACCTTAGCTCGTAAGACCAGTTTACACTTACGAGCAGAGTCTGACTTAGGTCACAAGACTGGCTCGTCACTTGTCTCGCACTATGAGATATATCACACTAGCTCGTATTGAGCTAGGCTCACTGAGGAGCACAATCACTTAAGCTCACATGGGGAGGTTCGCTGATACAAAGGTTGTCACTTAAGCTCATGCGGGGAGCTTCGTTGATACACAGATTATCACTTAAGCTCATGAGGGGAGCTTTACTGGTTACACTATTTATCACTTAAGCTCATGAGAGAGCTTCACTGATGACACAACTTATCACTTAAGCTTAGGAGGGGAGCTTCGCTGATTACACAGCTTATCATTTAAGTTCATGAAGGGAATTTTGCTAATTACACAACTTATCACTTAAACTCATGAGGAGAGCTTTTCTTATTACACAACTTATAAAACTGTTTCTGAAAACATTCTTTAAAACCTTAGCTTGTATAGGGGCTCGTACAAAACTATGCTTTAAAAATCATATTTTCAAACCGTATTTGAAAACAGAGGTTCATAGCTTTAAAACATATCTTTTCAGAAAACTTACCTTTGAAACTTGTTTCAAAAACATAATTCCTAAAGAAAACATATCAATAAAAATTGAGTAGCTTGGCAGTTAACATACTCCACATAATTCCAGACCACTCACCGAAAAATGGAGAAACTTAAACAAGTTTAACTTTTCCTTTATCCTTGCTAGTAGATGGTTCGATTGGTTCGCAACAACATACAAACATATTACATAAGCAGAACAAAATATACAAAATTCATGCAATGCAAACTTGGACAATCACACTCAACAAGATAGAGACTTACCCTGAGAGCTATGATTTGAGCTTAGAATAGAGACATTAACGACAAAATATTTAGTGAATAATTCATAGTATTAAGGGTCGTATTTATAGATCTAAGAGTCCTGATAATCTTTGGATACCTTAATTGAATTAGGAAAGTTGTTTCTTGTACGTACAGTTTTCCTATATTCACTAAATCTTTATTTCCTAATTCGAGTTTGACTATATCTTTGACTAGCAAACTCACTGCCTCTGGACGTACCAACGTCTAGAGTGTGAATAATGCAACTATAATATATAGATTTGAGGCGATGTCCGCAAGTATACGAGTCAGGTTGGAATATAGTTACAACGAAACAGGTAAGTACTTCGAGGATTGTACCCAAGAGAGGTGGGTACTAAATTAATGTCAACCTAAACACAAATAGAAGTAATTAGTAGTTTAAATAAATTATAGTACGAAAAATATAAAAGGAAATCTTTTGGGGGTTTTATAAGTAATGAAATAAAAATAAAAAAAGGAGAGTGAACTTTGGGTATATGAATTCTAACTTAATTAAATCTACAGATGGGTGATTAGCTTGCTTTTTTGATCATAACTAATACCCATTTCAAGTTTCTACTCAATTAACTAGTGCCCTAGCAGGATCTCTTAATCTTCCACTAAACTAACGAGTTGGCAAGAACTATTTATCTCTTGACCTCATAATCCAAACCAGTTTGGGGCTAAGGTGTTCACGAATAGGCCATATTAATTTTGGTTTACTTCCCACCTAAATGGCTTCCTAGAGTCATTAAGCCTAGGGTTTAAGTTCTTCCTCTTCCAAATAGTTGATCTACTAAGAAAACCGTACATACAATTAATTAATCACACCTCCACTCACTAATCCACCATAAAAGAATTAGTTCCTTGGGGATTTGATGAACACAGTCAACTTGATAATAAAGATAAACATAAATAATAAATTAAGAGAAAGCTTTAAGAGAATCCTGAATTGTATTGAATAAAGTGCATAATCCATAGTAGTTTGACCATAGTTACGACTCACGTTCTCTGACAAACAAAAAATAGTATAGAACTAAAATAAACCTAAAGCCTAAAAGAAAGGAAAACTAAAACTAAAATTAGAAATAAAACTTAAAGTATCGAAAAATATCCTTAAACAAGTATTTTAAAAGCCTATTTAAGGAGTTAGGGTTGTCATCATCCTAAACCCTGGGTCAACTGACATCCTCGTGTGGTAATTTCAATTGTGGGGACCAAAACGCCCTTAGCTCTTGAGTGATTCCCATACAAGACTAATGTCGCGACACCCTAGTCCCTATATTGCGACATTGAAGGCTATATGCATGCTTTAGGGGTAGCTTTAAGGGTGTGCCTTGACATCCCTTAGCTATGTTGCGATACCCAAGGCAGTATAGCAGTCCTGGCATTCTATTGCCTGTGTTGCAACATCGAACTCCCCGTATTGTAACACAATGACCAGATTTGAGTTCCTATGCCTTTGAATGGTCTCTTGCACACCTACTAAGTCTATTAGCTCGCCTTTAGGCCTCAGTTGGCTCCTAAGGTTAATAAAATACTCAAAATGCATGTTCTATTGAATTTAACTAAACTAAGAAAACATAAATAAAACATATTTAAATTGCTCGTATTCAAGCTCCTCAAGTACGAAAACTAGTTTAATATGCTACAATAAATTATGGCACATCACGAACCCTAGTTCAAAACAAGACTGGCAAACCTTAGCTCACCAAACAGATTGGTGAACACTGGCTTTCCAACACATTTAGTGAACCTAACTTGGTAATGGATCTGGCGAACCCCTTACTACATCTTCAGGCATACACTACTACTGGCGAACCCTCTTGCTGATATTCTTTTGGCGAACCACCAGCTCACCTAACCCTTGGAGAACACCCAGTTTGTTGGAACACTGGTAAACCCTTTACTTGCGAGACCAAAACTTCCAAGCCCATTTGTGGGATGTTACAAGTTGCCTTTCCATATTACGATCTAATCACATAATATCATTTAGTATTGGTTTAAATAATAGACAACCAATAAGCAATATTTGCTTCCACTTATGTAATCAATGAATTTGTTTTATTATTCAATCTATTTAAAAAAATTAGAAATTTAAAAACGAATATACTACACTCAAGACACCAAATCCAACATTAATTCATTTCCAGAAAATGCTACATAGGAGCCATTGTAACTACTGAAGGATACCTTTCCTCATATTGGTCCTTAAGGACAAGGATCATTTCAATGAGGAGGTAATTATTGCGAGTAAATTAAAATATGGAAACATAAGTGGAAGGGAGCAAACTATACATTTTGAGTCCAAATTAATGAAATGGTGCACAACAACCTTTAAATGAAAATGGGGCATTTTGGTCTAACATTTGTACCGTTAGTTCTAACTAATTTTTAAACTGCATTTCTTCTTTTAGTTTTCCCATATATATTCTATTGTAATTGGCTAGGAGGTTATGAATCAGTTATCACAATTTCTATCAAGTTTGTTTTCTCTTTCTCTTCTTGGATTTCTTCTTTCTTCTTCCTTTGTTTTCTCCTTTCTAGTTTCCTTCATAACACATCACTATTTTGAGAATTTTCCACCCATGTCCAAGATTCAAAGGACAGTCGCTCATGGGTTTCAAAAGAGTCTAGTTTGACTCTCGTACTAAGAACCATTTTTATAACCTGCTAGAAATAGAAAATGATGATTTTTCGCAAGTAGACTATGACAGAATCATTTATTTTGACATTATTCGGTTTTTAATCGACAATTCTGACCAATAGAGATTCCAAAAAGATGGATACTCCCAATTAAAGACTTTGACAATAGTACCTAAACTCTGGTTGTTTATTTTTTTTCTTCAATTTTATATGTGTGCGATTATTACCTTTCACTAACACCTCAGATGTCACACCTTCAAGGTAGTTTTATTGTACTATATTTTTCAAAATAACAACATCATGGATGTAGGCAGCTTTATTATACTATATTTTTTAGAATAACAGGACCATGGATGTAGGCAGCTTTATTGTACTATATTTTGCAGAATAACTGCACCGTGGATGTAGGTAGACTTCTCAATTGAGAGATTAAGGCAATTGCGTCAAAGGCGAGTGGGGGTCTACTGTTTCCTCGTTTAATCATGTTGCGAAATGACTGTTCATGCAAAGTTAGCAAACACTTCAAATTTGGTGAACTAAAAAAATATGAACTGGATTTGAAGAGCTTGCTTACAAGTTATGTTTACAAAATACATTTTCTTTCTAGAAGATTTAGTATTTATTAGTATAATATATTTATTATTTATTAGTATAATATATTTAGCATTTATTAGCATAATATATTTGACATTTATTAGTATAAAAATATTTGTTATTTTTTTCATATTTAGGAGCTTTCTTGTTATAAATACCCTAGTTACATTGTTCAAAAAATATGAGTGAAAAACAATAAAAACCTTAGCAGATAATTTTGTTACTAAATTTCTCGTCTCTTCTCTACAATTCTTTCTTTCTTGGTATCGAAATTAAAACAAGTGGTATCAGAGTTGTCTTCTTACGTGCTGTTTCTGCTCTTTCTAACTTATACATGGCTTTTACAAGTTTCTCACCACTTTCACCGTTTATTTTCAATGGAGAAAACTATCATATATGGGTTGTTAAGATGAAGACCTACTTACAAGCTTATGAATTGCGTGAGGTTGTGAATACTGATGTCGAGCTAGCACCATTGAGGGACAATGCTATAGGCGCTCAAAGTAAACACCACAGTGACTAGCAAGCTAAAAGATACAAGGTAATGTCCTGTATACAAAATGGAATCTTCGATGTCATATTCATATGTATTATGGCTTGTGAGACCCCAAAAGAAGTTGGGATAAGCTAAGTGAAGAGTTTCAAGGTTCTGATAAGATCAGAAAATAACAACTCATTAATCTTAGAAGAGATTTTGAGAATTTGAAGATGAAGGAGGTTGAAACAGTGAAGCAGTACGCAAACAGGATTATGGTAGTTGTAAATAACATCAGGTTACTTGAGGAAGAATTCACAGATAACATGGTCATTGAGAAAGTCATAATAACACTTCTCGAAAGGTATGAATCTAAGATTTCCTCACTCGAAGACTCAAGAATAATCTCTCTATCAGAGTTAATAAATTCCCTATATGCTAAAGAGCAAAGAAGAGCATCAAGGCATTGAGAGCGCGTAGAAGAAGAAACACCGCGAGTCCTAAGTATTGATGATACGAACCCATATAAACATAAGGGTAAGAAGGTTGGACAAAGAAGAAAGAAGATAAGATTGAGAGATGGTGGTAAAGAAGAAAATCCACCATGCTCTCACTACAAAAACACAAATCACTTACGAGGTATTGCTGGTTCATGCCAGATGTTCAATGTAGAAGCTGCAAACAATTTGGCCACATGGAGAAGGTATGCAAGAAAAAAGGGCGAACTCTTCAACAAAATGTGCAGGCTCAGAAAGCTGAGGGAGATCACATTCAGGAGGAACAGGTGTTCACAGCTAGAAGTGATGCATCAAAAAAATAAAGTTGTGAAAAGTTGGTTAATCGATAGTGGATGCACCAACGACATGACCACAGACGAAAGCATATTTAGGAAGATTGACAGAATAAGCAATCTTAAGGTGAAGATTGGTAATGACGAACTCTTTGAAGCTAAGGGAAAAAAAGGGGATGTGTTTATCAACACTCCAGCAGATACTAAAGTAATAAAAATTGTACTTTTAGTGCCTGAAATAGATCATAATCTCCTCAGCATTGGTCAATTGATAGAGAAGATATAAACTATTGTTTTCAAGGATAAATGTTACACTATATTTGATTAATTGGGCTAGGAAGTGGTGACAGCCTCAATGAATAATAAAAGCTTTGTGCTAGATTAGAGCTCTGTGGCTTTAAAAACCTATACCAGTTCAGTATATGAATCATATAGTTGGCACAAAAGACATGGACATGTGAACTATAATTCCCTTTGTCAACTATGCAAGTCAAAATCAGTTGAGAATATGACTAAAGTTAAAGATAAAGATGAAGATGAAGGCTTTGATGATCTTTTTGTTAAAAGAATTAGGCCTATTGTTGGAACTTGTCACAGATTTGACTTAGTAGTATTGAAGCATACAATTTTTGAAGAAGTTGCACGAAAAAACAACATTGGAGTTTGTTGCAAGATGGTCAAGAAAGAGTGTTGCAAATTGGCCATTGATGCAGTAGCAAGCAGCAAGATGAAGTGTGAGCTTGTGAGCTCACCAAAATTCAAGTTGCGAACTCAAAAAAGTACGAGTTGACAAATGTGTGAGTTATGAAAAGTGTAAGCTACAAACTGAATGAAATACGTGCTACAATAGTGTTAGGACACTAGAATGCGAGCTCATCAATGTAACACCCCTTACCCGTATTCGACGTCGGAACAGGGTACAAGGTATTACCAAACAAACATTCAAAACGAGACATGAATTTCAACCCAAATTTAAAACATTTCGTATACATTCATATTGTCCCTAATATGAGCCTACGAGGCCCAAAACATATATTAGAAGTGGTTCGGGACTAAACTGAGAACTTTCAAAAAATTTTATAACACTTAGAAAATTTTTCATCAGAACAGGGGTTACACGCCAATGTTGGCAAGCTGTGTGGTCACACAAGCCCGTGTCCCTAACCTGTGTAACTCTCTATTTATGACGTCATCAACATTTAAAAGTCACATGTGCTTAGGCTGTGTGGGTGATTTAATTTTCATAATTTTTCATAAAATAGGTGCAGACTTCACAGGCCCTGTGTACATGCCCATGTCCCTGGGCCGTGTCCTTCACATGGCTAAGACACACTGCTATGTCTCTTCCTGTGTGGCCAATTCGAAGCTAAAATTCAAGATGCAGGAGACATACGTCCGGATCACCACTACAGGAAAACAGACTTTTAGCGGCGTTTTTTTTTGCCTTTAGCTGCGTTTCTAAGCGCCGCAAAAAACGTCGCTATATGCAGCGCCACAAAACTTCGCGGCGTTTTTTATACAAGTGCCGCTAAAGACCAGGACCTTTAGCGGCGCTCTTAAAAAAACGCCGCCAAAGACCAGGACTTTTAGCGGCGTATTTTATAAAAGCGCCGCCAAAGACCAGGACTTTTAGCGGCGTTTTTTATAAAAGCGCCGCTAAAGACCAGGACCTTTAGCGGCGCTTTTATATAAAAAATGCCATTATAGACCTGTACTTTTAACGGCGCTTTTGTAAAAAAACGCCTCTATAGACCAAGAACTTTAGCGGCGCTTTTATAAAAAACGCCGCTATAGACCTGTACTTTTAGCGGCGCTTTTATATAAAAAACGCCGTTATAGACCTGTACTTTTAGCGGCTCTTTTGTAAAAAACGCCGCTAATTTGCCCAGTTTTGCAATATGTATTTTTACACCTATATCCAACCCTCCTGCAAGAAATTCAATAAAAACAGCAAATATACCATGAAATCCAACCCAACCAAAACACGCAAATTTAAATAATACAAAATTATACGAAAAATATATTATATAAATTAGAAATGAATATTCAAAATATTCTTAAAATAATGTTAAAAGTTACAAGAAAACATGTCTATGATGGCGGATTTTGAAATTGGTGGAACATAGTCATCATAGACTGAAGCTGCTGCTAGAGTTCATTGTATTTCCTGTTCTGCTCCGCCTCCCTCGCTGCTGCCTCCGCTCTAAGTTGAGAAATTTGCTCATCTGTGCTAGCTTGTATCTGAACTATCTGAACTTTTAACCTCTGAACTTCAGCTTGACTTTGGCTCCTGGAAGGCATGTATTGGTGCGAGGTGGATCCAAAATATTGGGTCGGGTTAACACCAGATCCTTGAAATCTAACCCGACCATACCTTTCAGGACCCAAAACTTCATTAATAATTCTGTTATCAATATCCTCAAAATTAACAGAACTATCAGTCGAAGCAGTCGCTTCATACTCTGCCTTCTTATATTTTAGTTTCTCCTAATAAATCAGTTAAAGAGTTAGAAACGAAATATACAATAAAAAGGAATACAACATAACATTATTTAAATTACACTAATAAAAACGACGAATTAAAACATTATAATTAAATATTATAAATATTTATAATGAATCAATTTTTATTAAGTAAATATACCATAATTTCTACAGCCTCAGATGACATCGGAGTTCCATCTTTTTTCCTGTGCGTAATGTCAAAAAGTTGAAGGCGTCCAACTTTTTGACCAGACGAGGCTTCCTACCATATAGTAGTAAAAATATTATTTAATAAATCCATAGTACCTCGGCCTGAGCTACACAAGCAAAACTTTTCGACCCTGCCATGTGCGTAAATTTTTGTTTTTGCCTGCTGCTTGTTCCAACTCGCTCACGGTCCTACATAATGAAATTATTATTACGTATATAGTAAATACTATAAACAGAAAAATTTATAAGAGTTTGCAAGTACATAATACCTCTCCTTTCTTCGAATTCCAAAATCGAACTTCATCTTCCCATTGGTACCTCAGCATTCCCGGTAGGACATTTTGCAATTTTTCTTCGAGGCTTATAGGTTTTTTAAAATATTTTTTTTTTCAAAATGCTTTTATTGTCTCTCCATTTTTTACCCAATGCCTTCTTGATATAGGCATCAGAGACCTCTAAAGCAAACCTATCCTAAAAAACACAAGTTTAGGAAGTAAATATAAATGAAACTTAAACAAAAGTATTATAATTACATTAACGTTTTGTTACCTTAATATTAGAGAGAGCTTGATTTTTATTGCTATCAGGCATGTTATGCCATGATTCGTAGTTGATGGGCAACATATTGGCATTTCGTGCTATAATGCCCAAATAGCCTGCTAAAAGTCGAGCTTCTTGTCCAACAGGCTGACCATGGCTGTTTCTAGTTACTTTGACACGCTCGACAGAATTTAAGTTATATAAATCTGTTAGGAGCGTACGTCCTCGACCTCTGCGCGTCCCACCATTTTCAGCTGAAAAATAATAAATTATTACTATATTGAAATTTAAAAATAAATCAGTAATAAAATTTCATACAATTTGTAAAATAAACTTAACATTACTTTGAATTTCCACAGACTCGTCAAGTGTCTCCGGCACGCTTGAAGATCCAACAACTGTCTGCTGTTCAATACTTACTTCTTCCGAATTTGTAGTATTCTGTACAATACTAAGATCTCTTAATCTTCTTCTAGGCATTTTTCCTGCAACACATAAAATAGATAAAATTTTAGTAAGAAATAACAACAATAGTAAATATAAAATAGTTAAATTATATAACATGACCAATGTTAATATTGTAACATTACATATAAATAAAAAATCATAAAATCTTACTACATCATAAATCGTAAATATCTTCGTCTACATCATGATGAACCCATTGAAATTGTGTACTAGTACTAGGGATATTTTCATCTAAGTCTTGTTTTGGAAAAGGCAAAGTTTCTGATCTTTCATCGATGTCATCTCTACTTCCATTCCCCATTCAAACAAGTCTCTAGGGGTGTTTCGGAGTACAACGTACCAACCCTCATCAATTAGATCTTTCGAGTAAAAAACTTGTTTAACTTGAGAAGAAAATACATACGGCTCGTCTATCAAATGTTTTCCAGTGTGAATTAATCGAGAGAAATTCACCATTGTAAAACCAAACTGATCATTTTTAATTCCGCGAGCAGTATTAGCATCAGCCCAATCACATCGAAATAAGACAACTTTCCATTTTCCATAATAATCCAACTCAATAATGTCGGTTAGAAGTCCATAATACTCCACATTTCCCTCGACAGGATTACTGTCCCTAGCACTAGCGTAACTTGTAATTAAAGAATTAACAACTACTCCACAATTTTGAGTTCTCCTCAATCTCTCGCGATATTTGGTATGAAATCTGAATCCATTCATGATGAAGCCACTATATTTTTTACTACTCGATTCGGACCTTGGGAAAGCCATTTAACTTTGTCATTAACGATATTCCCACTCCAAACCTATTGAATCGAAAGTAAATTGAGTAATTATAAATGTTATGAGAAAACATTATTATTTGTCAACAAAATGTTGAGTTGCATACCGTTTGGCTTAACCATTCATGAAAAGATTCTGCGAATAACCTATTAATCTCGCGATGTTGTAATCTTCGTGAGCGTGGACGAGATCTTAAGATTTGTTTGTACTCACTATGTTAAACACATGTTTAATTCGTTAAAAAATAAACAAATCAAAAAAAGAAGAATATTTATCATATTCTAGAACTTACTTGCGTAATTGTTCAAGTGCATCGTGGTGGAAAAGAACATATCTATGTGCTTGTATCCAAGATCGGTCATCTAATTCTACAATTTCAACTTTGCCGATTGGTTCTCCATAACTTTGAAATAAATAAGTTTTGTCCAAGTTAGGATCATTGAGTCCGGCATTTCTACTTAGTCTATTCAATCTTGTTTCAACATCTAAATATCTAGAACAGAATGTCATACACTCCTCTGCCAAGTAGCCTTCAGCAATTGATCCTTCCGGATAACGCTTGTCACGGCAATAAGACTTCAATTTGCTTAGGAACCTAAACACCATATACAACATTATCAAAACTGGTAACTATAGGTATAAAGGTGGATGCCTTTGAAATAAATTAGCACCTTTCAATTGGATACATCCAACGATAGAAAACCGACCCACCAATTATTGCTTCACGAGGGAGATGAATGATAAGGTGCACCATAATAGTGAAGAAGGAAGGTGGAAAGATCTTCTCCAAATTGCATAATGTCAAAGCGGCTCGATCTTGTACTTTTTCAAGTTCTTCAACATTCAGAACTTTGCCACAAATTGCTTTCATTATATTGGACAGCTCAATTATACAAGACGTTACCTTCTTTGACATACAACACCGTAAAGCAACTGGAAGTAGATCTTGCATCAGGATGTGATAGTCATGTGATTTTAATGAATATAGTCTTCGATCTTTAAGACTTACACATCGAGATATATTTGATGAATACGCATCCGGAACCTTTATATCCTTCAACACTGTGCAGAACATTTCTTTCTCTTCCTTTGACATTGCAAAAATTGTAGGCGGCAACCAATATTTTCCATTAGGAAGTACTTGGGGATGAAGATCACGCCTAATTCCCATGTGAACTAAATCAAGTCGACTTTGAAGATTATCTTTTGATTTACCATCGACATTCAAAATTGTCCGAATGATGTTCTCGCAGACATTCTTCTCAATATGCATCACATCAAGATTGTGGCGTAATATGTGATGCTCCCAATAAGGCAACTCAAAAAAAATACTTCTTTTCTTCCACAAGTCCGCCTCATTAGGGTCATCCTCCTCGTCAGATTCATCATCAGATTCATCCCTCGATCGTCTATTTGTTTGCCTGTTAGATGGTTGATTCAGCTTCCCGTAACTGAAATTCATATCTTTTAACATGAATAAGATTTCAGATCCAATGGTCTACTCGAGAGCTTTTTTCAACTCTTCAGTTCCATCAAATAAAGCCTTCTGAAATCTATATCTATGATTTTCATCTAACCACCGACGATGCCCCATATAGCAGAACTTCTTCCCATTATATAACCACTATGAACACGTTTGAGCAGCACAACAAGGACAAGCATAACGTCCTTTGGTACTCCAACCCGATAAATTCGCATATGCCGGGAAATCATTGATTGTCCATATCAAAGCAGCACGTAGGTAAAAGTTCTCCTTTCTCAATACATCATACGTCTCAACACCCGCCCATAATTGTTTTAACTCTTCAATAAGTAGCTGCAGATATATGTCAATATCATTTCCGGGGCCTTTCTCTCCGGGGATAATCATAGATAATATCAAAGAAGATTGCTTCATGCAGAGCCATGGAGGCAAATTATAAGGAACAATGACCACAGGCCAAGTACTGTACGAGGTGCTCATGATTTTAAAAGGATTAAATCTGTTAGATGCTAACCCGAGCCTTACACTCCGAGGATCACTTGCAAAGCTTGGAAATTTATTTTCAAATGATTTCCATGAAAAAGAATCTGCAGGATGCCTTAATAATCCATCATCCGTTCGTTGATCATGATGCCACGTCATAAACTCAGCTGTCTTTGACGACATGAATAGCCTTTGAAGCCTTGGGATTAGCGGGAAATATCGCAAAATCTTGTTCGGCTTCCTTCTTGACTGTGGCCCATATTCATCCTCATTAAGATCTTCTGCATCTCTATTCATCCAACGAGATTTACCGCAAACATGACAAGACTGTTGATTTCCCTGATCACCCCAATACAACATGCAATCATTTGGGCAACTATGAATTTTGTTGTACCCAAGGCCCAAATATTTTATCACTTTCTTCATGTCTTTACATGATTGAGGAATTTTTGCAAATGGGAACATTTCTCTTAAAAGCTCTAACAGCATTGTCAAAGAGTTTCTGGTCCACCCTCCCAAACATTTTAAGTGGAAAAGGCGAATATAGAATGACATTTTCGAAAATTTTGATCCCTCATAAAGTTCTTCATTCGGTTGTTCATTCGGTACACTTCTTCTCGTTTCCATAAAAGTATTCCCACCGATATTATAATCATCAGATGCAACATAGTTTGGTGGAAATGATTGGAAACTTTCACTCCGCATATTAAATGCATCCCGCATCATACCTTCCATGTCATCTTCTCTAACATGCTGACGGTAACCACTATAAGGATAACCCGGATTAATCGTCGAAGTGGCTCCACTAGTTGTACACTCTCCATGGAAAATCCATTTTTTATACCCCCGAATGAAGCCATCAACAATTAGATGTTCGTAGACAACTTCATGATAATGCCAATAGATATTGCCACACTTCTTACACGGGCAAAGAATCATATTCTCTTGGCTTGAATTGTGAAATGCAAAATCTAAAAAAGATTGCACTCCATTTTGATACTCGTTGCTTGCCCTTGAGAAATTCATCCAAGTCCTATCCATTTCGTAGTTGTTGAAGTCTAAAGTTGGCAATAAGTTTCACGGGTAAGTTGTTTATTATGTAAGTCTTGATATGATATATATTTATGTTTTATGTAAGTTATGTAGATTATGTAAGTTATGAAATTTGAACTTTTAAACTATATGCTTTTAAGGAAATTATTAGATTAAACTACATGTATTAGTTAAGTTATGTAAGTTGTTATGTACGTTATGTGAGTTATGTAATTTATTTAAGTAATGATCAATATTAATACTATTTTGATAAAAATTAGTTATAATATATTTAAACAATGATCAATAATGTTATGTTGATAAAATAATTTATAATTGGCCATTCAGTTGTTGAAATTTTTAATTCTTTTTTAAGGTCAATAGAATTATTTATAAGCTCCATAGAACTTTTTTGGAAATCTTATTAATATAACAAAATTTTAAAGACATTTAAAAATATTAAATATTAAAATCAAACATGTTTAATATAACAAAATAGTAATTTGAATATAATAATATCAAAAAAGAATCATAGTTTAATTTTTATAAGTAAATTGGAAATAAATTAAGGTTATATAAATATTCAATAGCGATAGAACTTTTTTCAATTCTTTTTGAATTTTTTAAGATTCATCATACGTGGCGTTGTTACACCTAGGGAGGATCCATTATATCTTGCAGCTCGATATAAGGCAACCCGTCAGGTTTCCAACCTATATACTTTGAATCTTTAAAATATTTAAAATAAGGTTGGAGAGAAGGTCAGCTATTGTTGTAATTATAATGGACAAGCAAGCTACATATATGGTAATAAAATTAATTCATACTTATTCATACTTCAAATAATTAATACTATAAGGTCAGGTTTCCAGCCTATATACTTTGAATCTTTAAAATATTTAAAACGTACCTTAATAAAACGTACCTGGTCTACTCCACTCTCACCAGCAAACAGAGGCTGGAGTCCAAAAAGTAATATTTGTTAAGTAATTTAAAGTGAAAATGCATAGAAATAAGGAAAAAAAAATTAGCAACTAAACGGCCTGTACGTACCTAGAACAAATGTCAATGGCTGTGGTGTATTTAGTTGCACCAAATATTATTTCAGGTTCTCGATAGTACCTAGAACAGATGTAAGATTATAAGAGTAGCACCAAATATCTTTCAGTTTAAGAAAATATAAAAACTTTATCTATATCAGTACCAAATTTTAATTCGAAGATTAAATGGCAGCTTCAGTTGAACCAATACTTGCAGGAGGAGCAGGAAGCAGTAAATGAAGCTGTACACCTCAGCAAAATCTGGCAAAACTGCACATCTTTTCAAACCATTTCTGCAAAAAATACAAAATCTTTTATGAGCATACAAATGACTTCCATCTCTGCAAAAAAATTGTAAATACAAGGCACATAACACAATTAGCAAATCCAGTCAGCTGTTTCTTCAAACCTTGACTTTCCTAAAGTGCCCAAATCGAACACATTATCCTATATCTGAAAACAGGTTTCAGAATAAGTACAAGCAAATACTAGCATGCTTGTTCCCACTCACACATGAATCAGAGCATCATAGGAAATAATATCAATATTCTTTTATTTGATTCAAAATGCATGAAAAGGAAAAATCAATATTAGGCTGGACTCTAAAGACAGCCGAGGAGAAAATTAGAAAGAATCTTCACATAATTTCAAGAATGGTGAAATAGAACATAATGTCAATAAAACTGTAAATTCATCTAAACCTGGTTTTACTGCAGAGATTGAAAAACCAAACAACAGCCCAGTAAGCTCAAAACTCAAAAGGTCCCTTTCCAGGATGCAGAACAGTAAATGCAGTTTTTAACATTCAGTACCAGGCAAATAAATGCAGAACTACCCCAGGACAATTCCAATTCAAACAATAAAAAATAATAAACAAATGGATAAGAAAGCAGTCAAAGCACAGCCAATTTCTTCACATAACTGAAAGAAAATGAATAGAGGAATTCAACAATATAAAACGTGAGCAACAAGGCAGCAATAAACTCTTAAATCAATCTAAGTCCACACTAAACACATAAGTTGGATAGAAACATGAAAACAGACCAAAATAACATCTAAATAACCAAAATATAACAATTTTATTATATAAAACGTGAGCAATAAGACAACATTAAACTCTTAAATCAATCTAAGTCCACACTAAACACATAAGTTAGATAGAAACATGAAAACAGACCAAAAGAACATCTAAATAACCAAAATGGAATCACCATTATTATGTAAACATGAAAATGCACAGATTGAAACAAACCAACTTTGCATGTGCAGAATCATACTCCACAAAACTCATAAACATTAACTTCTCCTAACCAGAATACCAACTTTATGTTTACAGAGGCCTTGATGGAAACTAACATAACTGTTGATATATAACTTATCTAATAAGAATCACAGAATATGCAGAAAGTACCTGAGTATTTAGTATCAAGAGAACCATGTATTCAAAGGAAAAGAGCCAGAAATTGATCAATGTATGCAAAACTTGGTCTATATTTCAAAACTGGAATAAAGCTTTCATCTAGTACCAAATACATACATATATAGAGACACAAACACACAGGCATACATCTTCCATTACCTAAATCTGTTTCTTGAAAATAAAAGATAAGTAAGCTTCTACAGGAAACTTAACGAAGGAAGCCAAATCGAGACAAAACACAAAAAAGAGTGGATGAAATAAGCTTAAAAATTTAGGAGTGTAATTAAAATGTTAATTAAATGTTAGGAAAAACATTAAAAATTTAGGAATGTAATTAAATGTTAATTAAACATTGAAAACATAAAAGGAAAAACATGTTGAAAGAAACATAAATGTTAGGAAAAACATGTTACCTTGATTGAAATGGAAATGTTTTCTTGAGGGTTTATTTAGAGATGCTTGGGATTGATCTCTAATAATGTCGAGAGACTTCCCTACTCATTGCATTTGAAGAACAAAAGTCTGTTTCTGGTCGACAAAACAATCAAATGAGTTCTAAAAATAAACAACATTTAATGATTGGTATAATATTAATTATATTGCATAATAATAGGTGGGAATAAACAAATAAAATGATTAAAAAAAACAGCCAGCAATTTGGTATAACATTAACAGGAGAAATAGGACCAAGCTCAATACCATTAAAAGACAGTAAGTTACATTGTATACATATTAAAAGACAGTAAGCTGTTCTCCAGTAAATTTGAAAGCTGTCCATATATTTGGGATCATAGTAGATCCAATATATATAAGCACTAACAATATTACTGTTAATGCCAAGGACCTTTTTTTACCATAAACTATGAGGTAAACATCTCTGTCCAAAAGAAGTTTTTACCTCATAGTCCTCATAGTAGATCCAATATATATAAGCTGTTGTTGCATGTTAGATAGGATTGATTCATTGAACATAAACTATGAGGTAAACATCACTGTCCAAAAGAAGTTTTTAAACCATCCAAGCTTCAGCCTGATTATTATTATATGGATGGGAAAGAGGTTCATTTATTTTCACACTCTATTTCGTTGTAATAAGGTGTTCTTGACCTAACATCAACCAATGAAAATGTTTTGATTCACTTAAAATTTAATTCGAGCTGACCCAATTTATTTTTAATTTAAAGTAAATATTGAATTACCCTAAACAACTTAGCTTAAATTTAAATAATATCAAATAAATATATTAAAAATAAAAATGGATCATATTATCCAACTATTTGAATCAAATATTAAAATTCAAATTCAAATTCAGTTCACTTTAAACATAGTTCAACAATAACACTAGCTATGCATGTAGATAATCATAAATGTTTTTATCTGTTTTATATTCTAAGTCTAATTTTATTTGGAAAAAAAATTATATTCAATTAAAATTTTTATAATAATGATTTCAACTCAGTTTAAATACCTATTCAATAAATTCAAAATCACTATTTTCAAACATTTGTAGGTACAGTTCTCTCCTTCAATAGAATCAAAAGTTAAACCAAATCAGCAAAGGAGAGAAAACAGAGTTTGATTACAAATTGAAAAAAAGAAGAAAAAGAAAGCCCCCTCCTCACAAAACCAAACTATATCATAAACCACCAAAAATTGTACATAAAAGATTGCAACCGAATGAACCCAAAAACCAGTCCTAACCACTGATCGAGAACCCCAATATGACGAACTGAACTAGATATAACATCACCCATAATAATCAAATAAACTATCAGGACACCTGCATTGTTGATAATTATGCAAATCTCAGACAAAACCCTAGTAGTTCTCCCCATTGCAATTTGCACAACTTCCCCATAAGATCTAGCTTTACAAGAAACCGCAAACCTAATCAACATCTTGAAAAACAGCACCAGAAACACCAGACCCGGTATTGGGTTTACTTAAAACAAGGGTATAATCATCAAGATCAAACCCATTTCAAACCATTTCAAACAAAAAAAAGGCAAGTAATACAGTAACTAAACATTAATCTGAAGGGGACTCAAAAACTAACCATTTCAAACCCATGAAGCGTATGACCATCGACGAGAGGAAAGGGAAAATGTTAGCGATTCTGGGGATGGGGGAACAGAAAAGGGGAAAAAAAGGGGACTTGGGGAAAATGTTAGGGATTTCGGGTTTAGGGAATTAGGGGATGATTTGGGGAAAAAAGAGAAGAGGTGTTTTAGGGATTTAGGGAAGCAAGAGACGAAATGGGGGAAAATTACTTAGCAAAAAATGAAATTGATTTCGGGTAAAGGCCATAAACCTCAGGAGAGAAAAAAACGACGCCGTTTAAAATATGGAAATTTTGTGGCGTTTTCAGCAACGCGCCGGTAATCAGACCTTTTGCGGCGTTTTCAGCAAAGCGCCACTAATGCCTCTTTTATCTACACTACAAAACGACGTCGTTCTAATACGAGTTGTGGCGTTTATTACAGAAACACCGCTAAAGCCATTACTATTCAGAGGAAACGACGCCGTTTTACTGTAATGTATAATGAAATTTTATGGCGTTTTCTTGAAAAACGTCGCTATTTCTGATCTTTAGCGGCGTTTATACATAAACGCCGCTAATACCTTAATATTTTATAAAAATTGATCAAAATTTAAAACTATATATTTAGAATTTCTTTTAAATTATATCTAAATAATGTTACTGTGATGAATGTTAGTGTAGTACAATATCTATATTTCATATATTTATATTAGGTTTAGTACAAATTCCCAAGAATCTCATAAAATTCTAAATATTAAATATTCAATAATAATATTATACCTTAAACTTTAAACCTCAAACAATAAACTTACATTCTAAACCCTAACTATAGTTGAAACTTAATTTTTATTTAATACACATTTTAAATTACATATTATGTATGCATATAAATTAATTTAAAAAATACATGATGCTATTTATTATATCAATAACGCGTAAATATTTTACAAGATCTACATCAAATTACAGAATTCATGTACAAAATTATACTCTAAATTTAAAACCCTAAACCTGATACTCTAAACCCCTAAACCCCTAAACCACAAACACAAAACCCCTAACCCCAAACTTTAAACCCCAAAATCAATCGGTAACCTTAAACCAACCATAACTCCTAGACCATAAAGCCCAAACTATAAATTAAGTACTTTAAAAACTGCTAACCTTAAACCATAATCGTATACATATTATTGGGAATTTGTGTGGGCAATGTTAGTGTAGTACAAATTAAAACACACACATATATATATCTATATATATATGTTTATATTCTTATATTAAATAATATGAGTATATACAAAATAGCATGGATCTTAAATGTTCTTCAGTTAATTTCTAGCTAATAGTTCAACAAATGCTAATTCCACATTCAAAATCACCCTTTTTTAATAGCATCCCATGCATGTTATAAGAATCTGGAAAGAAAATTATCTCTTAAGAAGTTAATAATTGTCCCATTGTAAACTTCAACCCTAACCTTTAAACCCTAAATCATAATCCCTAAACCCATAATTCATCATAAACCTTCAATTACTAGTTAACTCCTAAACCGTAAATCTTAAACCATATATAGTTAACTCATAAACCTGCTTAAACCTTAAACCATATATCTTAAACTATAATGATAATTAATTTAATTAATATTTTAAATTCAATACTATATATCTTAAACTAGAATGTTTAATATATTGTATAACCATAAATTTTAATAATTATTGTTTTAGGGGTTATAAGCTTAGTATTTATGATTTTTGTTCGGGTTTAGGGTGTAACGTCCCGTACCCGAGACCGTTGCCGGAGTCGGACACGAGGGGTTCACAGACTAAATTCGCTTACTATCGCAGTCCATTTTAAAATTTTCCAGACAGCTGGCTAACTGTGTTGCTGTCACCTTAAAAATAATATCTTGAGTTTCACAACTCGAAAATAAGTTTCGTGATTTTTCCCTAAAACTAGACTCATATGTCCATCTACACATTTTTTTCTAGAATTTTTGGTCAGGCCAATTAGTACAGTTTATTAGTTAAAGTCTCCCCTGTTACAGGGTGGGACTACACTGACCTTCATGCATTACAATTTGGATATCTCCCTGTACAGGGCTTCAATACTGATGCCGTTTGTTTCTATAGAAACTAGACTCAGAGAGGAATCTATACATATATTGCATGACTCCTAATTATCTCTGGTTAATTTATAATTAATTTCCAAAGTCGGAACAGGGAATCCAGAAGCTGTTCTGGCCCTGTTTCACGAAAACCTAATTATCTCTTAACATACCACTCATATGACCGTTTCGTTTCTTCCATATGAAAGTGGATTCATCAAGGTTCATTTAAATAATTTATTCACTATTTAATTTCATTCCTACTATTTTTAGTGATTTTCCAAATCTACATCACTGCTGCTGTCAGCATCTGCCTTTAAGGTAGGCTTTACCTATTTCATAGTTTCCATGATTCAACTAGCCATTTTAGCATAAATAGCACAAATTATGATAGTGATTAACCATTCCCATGGCCAATCCTTGTTAAGCATATCCACACCTCTCAATAACCATATCCATACCAAATGATTAAAACATTATGCTCAAACATATATAAGCCATTTTCTCATGGCTATCCAAAATTATACAAAACCGAAGGGTACATGACCAACAACAAAAGGGTAGTCCTATACATGCCATTTTCAGAGTTCAACCAAAAGTGTACCAAAAGGGTTTTGATAGTGTGGGCGACTTCGACTTCAATAATCCCGAGTCCGATAGCTGACGAACCAAAATCTATAAAACAGAGATTCAAAGAACGGAGTAAGCATTTAATGCTTAGTAAGTTTTAAGCAAAACAAAGTGTTCTCAATCACTATCATTGGTCATTCATTTCAACTGTTCGATGAAGTTAATCTAGAGCTTCATCTCGATCTATAATATCATTAAACGCAACACTTGGCTGCCACATATATACTTTCGAATAATAATGACCTAGATGGTCAAATATTTCCAAAGCACATTCTTCATCAATTTTCAACTTTCAATAATCCTTTCCACTTGTTCATAATCACATCCATACTTTTAAGTATTTCAACATGACAAGTACTAAATTACCATAGGCACATAAAGAACCAACATATTCCTTATCACATATATGTAAGCTTACAAATCATAATCCTTACCTTGTACTGGCACATCTAGCTCAACCCAACCCATACTCAGATCATAAGGCTTTTGGGCAGAATATGCACTAATACATAAGAATATTTCATCGCATACTTTATTATACAAACATACCATTACCAATTAGATCATTCTCACATTTGGAGTTATAATATTAATCACATTTACCTACCTCTTTGATACTGATAATTCACCTCGAAATCACTCCACCGATGAGTAAGTAATACGTACCTGAACATCTTGAATACATAATACTTATTTGATGGTAACTTAATGCAGATACTCAATATCAAAGTCTTACTTGAATCCTAGCATTTAGCCGTCGGGTCTTTAAAGCTCGGATATAGTACGAGCACGAAGCCTACGGACATTAGTCAGGATAATATTCTCGCATAAAGCCTGCGGGGTTTTAACCCGGATATAGTACTGACACAATTGCCCTTCGGGACTTATCACATTTATACACTTCCACATCCATCACATTGGCCATTCGGCCTTATCACATATATACACTTTCACATTCATCACATTGGCCATTCGGCCTTATCTCATATATGCATGTTCACATTCATCACATTGGCCATTCGGCCTTATCACACATACACATGTTCACATTCATCACATTGGCCATTCGGCCTTATCACACATACACATGTTCACATTCATCACATTGGCCACTCGGCCCTATCACATATATATACTTGTACATCAATTTCATCATAACAAAATTGACTAGGTATACTAGTCATTTGTGGCTTATAGCTTCACTTTAATACGGATTTGGTACTTTGATTACCAATGTTTAATCGATAGCTTATAAGCAACTAAAACAAGTTTATCAAGGTTTACAACATAATCTCAAATTCAGCACAAGCTGTTTTTCCTGAGCAATAGTCACTAAATTATTTATAACTGGAGCTACAAAACTCCAAATCACTTTCCGTTAATTTTTCCTGAATATAGACTCGTATATCTTCCATCCATAAAATTTCCAGAATTTTAGGTTTGGCCAATCAATACCAGATTTTTCTTAAAGTTTCCCCTGTTTCACTGTTTGACTAATCTGACCACTCTTCACTACGAATCAAATTTCTCATTTTACAGAATTCAAAATGTGTTGTATTTGATTTCATTTGAAACTAGACTCATTAAGGAGTCTAAGCATATAAATTTTATCTTATAACCATTTTTTTACAATTTATAATGATTTTCTAAAAACCGAACAGGGGATTTCGGAGTCATTCTGACACCGTCTCACACAACTTTAAATATCTCTTTATAGGAAATTTCTTTGCTCACAAGGTCTCTTTTATAAGAAACTAGACTAATTAAGCCTTGATTACATATTTTATGCAGCCTATAATTCCATACCAACAATTTATAGTGATTTTCTAAAATCACGTTACTGCTGCTGTCCAAAGCAAATTATTACAATTTACTCTTAAATTTCCAAGTCCAAACACATATGAACTTACCATTTGAGTTTAAGACATATCATGGCCACATCATATCTTATTAAATCAACTCATTATGTCCTATTATGATTGAATTTACTCAATGTTTAATCACTTAAAACTTACCTCGGAAGTGGTCGACGATTAGATGTCCACGGCTATTCGTTTACTTTCTCTTTTCCCTTATCCGACTTTGATCCTCTTTGCTCTTAAGCTTAAGTAAAACAATAGATTTGCTTAAGTACTTAACTAATATTATTCACTTAACAATCACATTTGGCAATCACATATCATTTAATCTTTGATTGACCAATTTAACACATACCAAAATCCAATCATACATCTAACCTTTATCTCAATACCAAACCGAGTTATAAGATCATACATTATACTAAGCATATTATTAAACATACCTATTCAATTTAGCTAATTTCATAGCCAATTAATCACCATGAAACTTACCTTAATACACATTTTATCCCATTGCCGAATACATATATATATCATCAAACAAATCAACTAGTTTAGCATTCAAATTCTTCTAACCATTCCTCAATCATTTACTCAATGAACAACAATCCAAGCACATCAAAGCATAGTCGAATGTATCATTCTTCTTAAATTCAAAAATAAATGCATGGGCTAACTTCAAAATCTATTTAACAACTCAACTTTATAAACACATATTCGGCTAGGAAGAAAGATTCATAATTTAACAACCTTAGCTTAACATATAATTTGTTGTGACACATCTTTAAGCATTCTTTTATTCCATCAACTCAATAACTAAACTCATATTCGGCAATGGCCTCCAATATAGTGACCGATTCTTCTCAACTAGCACCTAGTGTACACACATGATCATTTGTTTGATTCAAGCACCTATCCACCAAAAATTCATCCAAATTAACAAGAACAACAACCACATTCTTTGTTATCTACCATGACCGAAACCCATATTCATTCACCAAATATCAAAAATTTATCATCAATTTGACATATAAGGACATAACCAAATGTTTCTTGCAACACAAACTCAAAAATTAACACATGGGTCATGTTATGAGCACCAAAACAAACTCAACTTCACAAAAATTCCAAAAGAATCACATGATATCATACCTTAATTCCCCCCACACAAGATGGCCGAATGCCTTAGGTGTGCTTTCTTCCATTTCTTGGTTAGTTTCGGCTTGAGAGAGGTAGGAGAAGAAGATGAACATTTTTTTTCTTTTGTTTTCTTCCTTCAATTCACGGCAATGGAGGGGGGGGAAACATGGATGAGACAATTTTTTTTTTCATCACTCCTCCCTTTGCATTATTATATTATTACCCATACTCCTTATTTTATTTTTCCTAACATGAATCACTAACATAACATGTTTATGACATGTTTTGCCCATAACATTTTGTCCTCCTTCCTTGTCATGGCCGGCCACTACTAAATTAAGGGGTAAATTGACATGCAAGTCCACCCTTTTATTACATGCACTAATAGATCCTATAGATTAACCTATCACATTTCAAAAGTGTCACACATAAGTCCTATTAGCTGAATTCACATGCAGTCGACTAAATCGAAGCTTAAAACTTTCACACATTCATATTCACATATTTTAGAAAATAAATATCGTATTCAAATAATTTGGTGACTCGGTTTAGCGGTCCCGAAACCGCTTTCCGACTAGGGTCAATTTAGGGGTGTCACATAGGGGTTCTATGACTTTTAGCGGCGTTTTACTGAAAGCGCCGCTAATGCTCTGGTTTTTAGCGGCGTTTTACCGAAAGCGCCGCTAATGCTCTGGTTTTTAGCGGGTTTTACCGAAAGCGCCGCTAATGCTTTGGTTTTTAGCGGCGTTTTACCGAAAGCGCCGCTAATGCTCTGTTTTTTAGCGGTGTTTTACCGAAAGCGCAGCTAATGCTCTAGTTTTTAGCGGCATTTTACCCAAAGCGCCGCTAATGCTCTATTTTTTAGCAGCGTTTTACCCGAAGCGCCGCTAATGCTCTGGTTTTTAGAAGCGTTTTACCCAAAGCGCCGCTAATGATCTAGTTTTTAGCGGTGTTTTACCTAAAGCGTCGCTAATGATCTATTTTTAGAGGCATTTTAGTAAAAAACGCCGCTGTTGCTCTGTTTTTAGCAGCGTTTTTCTTAAAACGCCGTTATTGCTCTGTATTTTAAAATTTTTGCGGCGTTTGTTGATAAAATGCCGCTAAAAACGCCGCTAAAGCCCTATTTTCCTGTAGTGCACACACCCATAGGGCTATCCGTGTGTCACACACGGTCTAGACACATGCCAGTGTCTACCCGTATGGACAAAAATAAGGCTATTTACCAAGCCATTTGCCACCTTTACTCGCACCAACCTACACCACAACAAGCAACACCAATCCAAGCATTTATACACTAGACACAAGCCCGTGTCTACCCGTGTGGAAAAAATAAGGCTATTTACCAAGCCATTTTGCCACATTTACTTGCTCCAACCTACACAACAACAAGCAACACCAATCCAAGCATTTATACACAACCAATTCAACCACAACCAAGTCATCCACACATCAATTACATGCTATTTTTTATCACATACAACATCTCATACTTATCATCTCAAACCATGCAAAATCCATATCCATGAAAGACATCATCATATGCTTATATATCAAATGGCCATTTACAAAATGAATAATCAATCATCGAAGCCAACACATTTGGCCAAATCAATTAGGACACATAACAAAATGACCAAGTCCCTATACATGCCATAACACAAGATATTAAAGTCGTTGGTACCCAAAATGTTAAGTTGATAGCATGAATGGATTTCCAATAGTCTTCGATCCCCGAGCTGGCTTGGTGGCTCTATAAGACAAATGAAAAAGAAAGGGGAGTAAGCTTTAAAGCTTAGTAAGTTCCTATACAAATAATAGGCATCATATACACTTTAGCATAAATTTAACATGAAGTAAATTATCATAAATATCATTGTAAAATTTCATAATCAAACTTAACATAGATGTTATTAAAACGTTAACATCATAACTTATTCAATCATACCACACCGAGGGTTCATCACATATTGAGCTCATTAAACATGGGTTTTATGTACATACCTATACCAACTTGCAACTTACCATAATCTTTCACAACATACCATAGTTTTTCACAACTTAAACATTGCCGTTAAGTTTCCCATTGAACCACTTGGAATACTAAAGGATACTCAGCATATCTCATACACATAGTACCATACCAATGCCATATCCCAGATATGGTCTTACATGGGATCTCATATCGATGCCAATAACCCAGCTATGGTCTTAAAAAAAGTCTCATATCGATGCCATATCCCAGATATGGTCTTACACGTAATCTCAACTAACCCTAATGTCATGACATTTGTATCCTAACTATTCCTAAGGTTCAATCAGGATTTTCTTACTTGTCGAACTTTGTCAATTACGTTCAAAGAGTAAATTACAATTCATATGATATTAAAGCAATTAAAGCATAAATAACAATGCATTATTTACATACGAACTTACCTCGGTACAAAAATAGTAGAAAAGGATTTAATCGTCAAACACCTTATTCTTTCCCCGATCAATGTCCGAACTTTGTTTTTCTTGATCTATAATAGCAAATTTAACTTATTTAATATTCACATTACTCAAATCAGTCCAAACATCACATTATCGCAAAATTACCTTTTTGCCCCTAAAGTTTTACATTTTTACAAATTAGTCCCTAGGTTCGTAAAATGAAAGGTATTCAATTTCTTTCTTACCCAAGCCTAGCCGAACCATATAAATGCTCATATCAGGCCACATTTTTCATCAAATCAGATTTTTACTACCCATTTTACATCTTTTTCCAAATCGATCCTTTTTATACATTTTCACTAAAAATCACTTAGTAAAAGTTGTTTATCACACCTTAAACTTACAATATCTTCTATCAAACATCAAAATACATACATGTCACACATGGGTAAATTTTTAAACATGAACCCTACTTCAAAACAATGGTAGAAATAGCAAGATCGGGTGATAACGACTTTAAAAATTTAAAGAGCATTAAAAACGGGGCTAGGATGTACTTACAATCAAGCTTGAAAGTTGAAGAAAACCCTAGCTATGGTGTCTCCAAATTTTCAGCTAAGGGTTGGAGAAGATGGACAAATTTTGGCTTTATTTTCCCTTTTTATTCTTTTATTTACCAAATGACCAAAATGCCCTTTTTACCAAACTTTAAAATTTTATCTCACTATGTCCATTTTTGTCCACTAACTTAAGAAATAGTCTAATTATCATACAAGGACCTCTAATTTAAAATATCATAGTAATTGGACACCTTAACATGTAGAACTCAACTTTTGCACTTTTTACAATTTAGCCCTTTTTACTAAATTGAGTGCCCAAACGTCAAAATTTTCGAATGAATTTTTCAGGAAATCATTCCATGAAATTGTAGACCATAAAAATATAATAAAATTGAAATTTTCTATGTCGAATTTATGGTCCAGAAACCACTATTCTAACTAGCCCCAAAATTGGGCTAGGCTGTTACAACTCTCTCCCCTATAGGGATTTTCGTCCCCAAAAATCTTACCAGAAAATAGGTTTGGGTACTATTTTCTCATAGCCTCCTTAGGTTCCCACGTAGCCTCTTCAGCACTATGTCTTTGACATAAAACCTTCACTAGGGCTATATTTTTATTTCTTAACTGTTTAACTTACTGAGCCAAGATCTTAATCGGTTCTTCACCGTACGTCATATCCAGTCGGATCTCAATCTTTGATGGACAAATCACATGTGAAGGATCAGAACAATATTGTCTCAACATCAACACATGAAACACATTATGAATTCTTTCCAACTCTTTCAATAATCTCGTACGGCCCAATGAAACGTGGACTCAACTTGCCTTTACGGCTGAATCTGAGAATCTTCTTCCACGGATATACTTTCAAAAATATTTTATCCCCAACTTGAGACTCAATCTCTTTTCTTTTCAAATCTGCCTATGAATTTTGTTGGTCTGAAGTTGTTTTCAAGCAATCACAAATTATCTTTATTTTTTCTTCGGTTTCCTTAACCAAGTCAACCCCCGTGAATCTATTTCTCGTTAAGCTCGGTCCAATACAAAGGTGTTCTGCACTTGTGACCATACAATGCCTCATAATGTGCCATTTTTACACTCGACTGATGGCTGTTGTTATAGGCAAATTAGACTAATGGCAGATATTTTTTCCCAACTACCCTCAAATTCTAGAACACAGCATCGAAGCATATCTTCAAGTATCTGAATTACCCTTTCGGATTGACCGTCGGTCTGTGGATGAAATGTAGTACTAAAATTCAATTTCATACCCAAGGCTTCTTGCAACTTTTTCCAAAACCTCGAAGTGAATCTTGGATCCCTATCCGAGATAATAGAGATAGGCACACTGTGCAATCTCACAATCGCATTAATGTACAGTTCAACTAGCTTATCAAGCAAGTAATCAGTATGTACCGGTATAAAGTGAGCCGATTTTGTCAATCTATCAACAACAACCCAGACAGTATCTTTCTTTTTCGACGTCAAAGGCAAACCCGTTACAAAATCCATCATAATCCTATCCCATTTCCACTCAGGTACCATCACTGGATGAAGTAAACCTGAAGGTACATGGTGTTCAGCTTTCACTTATTGACAAATCAGACAGATCAAAACAAACTCGGAGATATCTATTTTCATGCTCGACCACCAATACATTTTCATCAAATCATTATACATTTTTGTACTACCGGGTGTATAGATAAACAACCATTATGTACTTCATGAAGAATTTTCCAAATGATTCATCATTTTTTGGTACACAAATTCTACCTCGGAACATCAAACAATCATTGAATCCGACATGAAAATCTGAACCACTAACCGATTCATAATAAGCTCTTTTGGCTTGCAAATCATTGTCACATTTCTGGGTTCCACAAATCTGTTGAATAAACATCGGCCTAGCTCTCAACTCGGCTAGAATAGAACCGTCATCGGATAAAGTTAATCTCGTGTTCAATGCCCTCAAAGCAAACAAGGCCTTCCTACTCAAGGCATCTGGGACTACATTCACTTTACCCGGATGATAGTCAATCACTAACTCATGATCTTTCAACAATTCGAGCCATCTTTGTTTCCGTAATTTCAAGTCCTTCTGAGTCATCAAATACTTTAAACTCTTATGGTCAGTAAAAACATGACATTTCTCATCGTACAAATGATGTCACTATATCTTCAAAGCAAATACAATAGCGACTAATTCCAAATCATACGTTGGGTAATTCTTCTCATGCGGTTTCAACTATCTCGAGGTATAAGCTATTACTTTGCCCTCTTGCATCAACATACATCCTAATCCATTTAATGATGCGTCGCTATAAATTACGAATTCTTTTCTCGGTTCAGGTTGCACTAAAACCAGTGCCTCAGTCAATAAAGCTTTCAATTTCTCAAAACCTTGCTGACATTTTTTGGACCATTCAAACTTGACATCTTTTTGCAAGAATCTCGTCATAGGAGTAGCTATCATAGAAAATCCTTTAACAAATCGTCTATAATAATTGGCTAATCCCAAAAAGCTTCTAACCTCAAATACATTCTTTGGTGATTTCCACTCAACAATATCAGAAATCTTGCTCGGATCAACTCGAATACAATCACCTGAGATAATATGGCCCAAAATCCAACTTTTCTGAGTCAAAATTCACTTTTACTAAACTTAGCATACAACTATTTGTCTCTCAAAATTTGTAAAATAGCTCTCAAATGCTTGGTATGCTCGGTCTCATCATGAGAATAAATCAGTATGTCATCAATAAAAACAACTACAAACTTATCCAAATATGGTCAAAAAATTTGGTTCATCAAGTCTATGAAAACAATAGGGGCATTAGTTAATCCAAATGGCATAACAAGAAATTCATAGTGCCCGTACCTTGTTCTGAAAGTAGTTTTCAACACATCTGACTCTTTAACTCATAACTAATAGTAGTCGGATTTCAAATCAATCTTTGAAAACATGGTTGCTCCTCTCAACTGGTCAAACAATTTATCAATCATTGGTAAGGGATACTTATTCTTTATGGTGACCTTGTTGAGCTGTCGGTAATCAATGCACAATATCATGGATCCATCTTTCTTCTTTACAAATAACACTGGAGCATCCTAGGGGGAATAACTCGGTCTCGCGAATCCCTTATCTGTTAACTCTTGCAACTGAGCTTTCAACTCTTTTAATTCAGTTGGAGCCATCCTATACGGAGTAATAGATATCGATGAAGTACCAAGGACTAACTCAATGCCAAACTCAACTTCTCTAACCGGGGGTAACCCAGGCAACTCTTTTGGGAACACGTCTAGATATTCACAAACTATCGGCACTGATTCAACTTTTAATTCAGACTCTTTTGTATTCAGCACATAAGCTAGATAAGCCTCATAGGCTTTTCTTATACATTTCTGAGCTGACATCGAAGAAATCACCACAGGCAATCTATTTGACTCATCTGATTCAACTCAAAGAATTTCACCATTTTCACATTTCAATTCAATAACTTTCTGTCTACAATTTACTAAAGCATAATGCAACTTTAGCCAATCCATACCCAAAACAACATTAAACTCATTAAATGGCAACAACATCAAGTCAGCCGAAAAACAGTAACCTTTAATCATCAAAGGACATTCCTTACATAATTTGTCAATTAAAACATGCTTGCCTAAAGGGTTTGGCACCTTAATCACAAATTTGGTAAACTCAACAGACGATTTCTTATTATTTTACAAATTTATACAAACATACGAATGAATAGATCCAGCGTCAATCGGTGCAACAACATTAGTATCATAAAGAGAAAAAGTACCAATAATAATATCGGGAGATGTCGCTTCTTTGCGAGCACGGATGGCATAGGCTCTCGCCGGTGCTCTCGCTTCCGATCTTATAGCTGTATCTTTAGCCACTCCTTTAATACTAGCTCCATTTCTAGTATTCCTCGGGGGCCTTCCTTTAGAAGTAGTATTACTAGGCCTTGCACTTTGGAACTTCTCTTTCTCTGCCATCTCTGGGCAATCTTTGATAAAATGATCTTGAAAACCATACTTAAAACAAACCCGATCATTCTTTCTACATTCGTTGGGATGACATCTGCTACACTACTGACATTCGGGTCTGTTAGACTTCACATTACCCACACTCGCCATTGAGGTGGCTTGAGATTTAAAACTCGAATGTTGTTTCCCATGATCTCTGTGTGAATACCCTGCTAAAAAATTCAAACGGGAATACATTTCTTTAGACTTCTTGGACTGAGATGGAAACGACTTACTCATCAGTCTCTTCTTCGAGTCTCTAGCTTCAAGATCAGCTTTCCTTTTCTCTTTGTTCAATTCTTTGGCCTTCCAGCCCGTTCAACCAACACCACAAACTCTTTCAGCTCTAAAATCCTGACTCTCACACGAATGTCTTCATTCAATCCATCCTCAAATCTCTTGTACATGATGGCCTCATTGGAAACACACTCCTGAGCATACTTACTCAGTCTGACAAACTCTCGCTTATACTCTGTTACGGTCATACGACCCTGTTTCAGCTCAAAAAATTCTTTACGTTTCTAATCGATGAACTATTGGCTAATAAACTTCTTTCAAAACTCCTCTTGAAAGAAGTCCCATGTAACCCTCTCTTTCAGTACTAATGATACTATTGTATTCCACCAACCGTATGCAAGATCTCTTAGAAGCAAGATAGCACACTTTAAACACTCATCTGGTGTGCAGGACAACTCACCAAATTCCCTGGTGGAGTTTTTGAGCCAAAACTTGGCTCTCTCGGGATCATCATCCATATTAGCTCTGAAATCCTCAGCCTCATGCTTCTGGATTTTATCCACTGGGGGCTTATGCATTCTTACAAAGTCCATTCCTTGTGGGGCTACGGGAACTGGTCGAGGAATAGGTAGGGGTGGAGGAGGTTGGGCATTTGGATTTGTTCAAACAAATTTCGTATACCACTTGTTCATCATATGGAGAAAGGCTTTCCTGCCTCCTTCTCCTTGACTAACCATTGGGGGTCTACTATCAAACGGTGCTGCCCCTTGAGTAGAAGCCGGCGCATTACTTTCAACTTTATCAGCCTTAGCTAGATTGGGATCCATTACTATATGAAGACACAATTTACAATTGTCAGGAGTCATCACACTATCATAGTTTATTTATGGCTTGTATAGCTAGACTCTTACATATGCTACGTTAGTTTGAGAATCTACTAAATCGTAGCTCTAATACCACTAAATGTAACACCCCTTACCCGTATTCGAACCAGAATAGGTACGAGGCATTACCGTACTTAAACACAAACAAACATTCAAAACCAAGACATGAATTTCCATCCAAATTTAAAACTTTTTGCATGCAGTCATATCGTCCCAAATATAGGCCTACAAGGCCCAAAACATACATTAGAAGCGGTTCGGGACTAAACTGAGAACTTTTAAAAAAATTTTAAAACACTTAGAAAAATTTTCATCAGAACAGGGGTCACACGCCCGTATGGCTTTGGGACACGCACGTGTTGGCAAATCGTGTGGTCACACACACCCGTGTCCCTAACCTATGTAACTCTCTGTTTATGATGTCGTCAACATTTAAAAGTCACACGACCAAGTCACACGCCCATGTGCTTAGGTCATGTAGGCGATTTAATTTTCATAATTTGTCATAAAATAGGTGCAGACTTCATACGCCCTGGGCTCGCGCAAATTTTGTGGCAGGGGTAGGGTCGGTCAAATCATCCACAGGTACATAAACTGCTTGAATAGAAGTTATGGATCCCTCCTTGGTAGAAGTAATTCTTTCTTCTAAAGTCCCCATTTCGGTACTAAGGGTGGGTTGATAACCCACAGCGGAAGCCATTCTACCCCATAAGACAGATACTTCGGATCCCGCTTGGACAAAATGGAAGATATTGTCTATAAATAGAAGTACGTCTTGTTCATTAACATCTTAAAAGTATTCTGCCATAGTTAAGGCAATCAATCCAACTTTTGTACGAGCTCCTAGTGATTCATTCATTTGACCGTAGATAAAGCCACTTTTGATTTCGCAAGATTTTTTTCATTAATTACTCCAAATTCTTTCGTTTCCATGTAAAGATAATTTCCTTCATGAGTCCGTTCACCTACTCCGCCAAATACGGATATGTCCCTATGAACTTTGGCAATATTGTTGATCAATTCCATAATGAGTACAGTTTTACCTACCTCAGCCCCCCAAATAGTCTGATTTTTCCTCCACGACGATATGGAGCTAAAAGATCGACTACTTTAATTCCTACTTCAAAAATAGATAATTTTCTATCTAATTGTATGAAAGCGGGCTTAAATTTATGAATAGGGGATGTTGTGCGAGTACCTACAGGACCTAAATTATCAACGGGCTCCCCAAGCACGTTAAAAAATTGTCCTAGGGTTGCTTCGCCGACTGGAACACTTAAAGCAACTCCCGTCTCAATCACTTCCATTCCTCTCGTTAGACCATCTTTAGCGCTCATAGCTATAGCTCTAAATCGATTATTTCCTAATAATTGTTGTACCTCACAAGTTACATTAATTTGTTGACCAGTAGTATCTCGACCCTTAACTACTAGGGCGTTGTAAATATTAGGCATCTTGCCCCGGGAAAAGGCTACATCTAGTACTGGACCAACGATTTGAGAAATACGCCCCAAATTTTCTTTTTCAAGCATGGAGACTCCAGGAACAGAAGTAGTAGGATTTATTTCCATAATAAAATGAAATAAGTCAAATTTTTTTCCAAAATTATCTAATACAAAATAAATCTTTGACATGAGGTTGATCGGTTAATTCAATAAGAAATGGGGGTTAACGCTTGATTTCGTTGGTCCCATCCAATTCAAGTGCATGCAATTGGATTGTTTCCTTATTCAATGAAGGAATTTTTTAAGTTCAACCAACATATTTTCAAAATAAGAAGTGGATAAATAAAAATTTTGGGAGAGTCTTTCATTTGTCTATCATTATAGGCAACACCATCCATATTATCTATGGAATTCGAACCCGAACTCTATTTATGATTCCTTATTTCTATCTCATTAGCCTTGTTTCAATTTTATTTCGTATTTTATTTCAATATATCGATTTTTTTTACTTTACGTCCAACCTCTCCCCCCTTTTTCCATCTATATTCCCTTTTTTTTTTTCATTTCAGGGCCGAATTACGCCTATTTTCACATCTAGGATTTACATATACAACATATATTACTGTCAAGGGTGAATTTCTTATTTCTTATTATTGAGCTTATGATATACAATATATAATTTATATTAGATGTTACAATATTAATTCTATTATATATTTATCTATTCTATTATATATATTCTAATATATATTAGTATTATTTTTATATTATTTATCTATTTCTATTTCATTTATTTCATTTGCTTTTAGAATTTTGAGTCAAAAAAAAGTAAGGAATTATAAACTTGAAAAATACAGATCGAGTTGCGCCATACATATGAAAGAATATAGAATAATGCTATATTTGGTGAATTAAATGCCATGGTCTAATAAGGAACCTTTCGGATTCGTTGATAATTTTTTGAAAGATTTCTTCGAAAAGGTTTCATTAACTCCTCATTTATATCGATTAGACCTTGTTGTTGCGAGAATGCTTAATTCATGAGTTGTAGGGAGGGACTTATGTCACCACAAATAGAGACTTAATCAAGTGTTGGATTCAAAGCTGGTGTTGAATAGTATAAATTAACTTATTATACTCCTGAATATGAAGTCAAAGATACTAATATCTTGGCAGCCTTCCGAGTAACTCCTCAACCCGGAGTTCTGCCTGAGGAAGCAAGGGCCGTAGTAGTTGCTGAATCTTCTACTGGTACATGGACAAAGTGTGGACCGATGGGCTTACTAGCCTTGATCCTACCATATTGAGCCCGTTCCTAGAGAAGAAGATTAATATATATGTTACGTATATTTTTTTATGCCTACTAAGATGATGAATGTGTGAAATGTGTGTTATTGAAAGCCATATGTTAATTCGATATAGTAAAATATTTTAATTCATGTCATTAAGTTGTAATTGCATTAATGGATGCTTCATATGATTTTAATTAACTACTCTTTTCTGTCAATATGTTCTGTATAATCAATGTTGGAAGTTGTGAGAGATTATATTTTTTAAAAGCATGCTTACAAAAATGATTTAGGTAGTATTATGAATAATTTTGAGCATTGAATATTCAGTTGAATATTAATAAAAGTGCTTAATTACATAAGTTTAATAATGAGCATGAGAATTGATTACTCTGTTATCTATTTTTTGAGCCTCGAAATGAAGTAATGGCTCGATTGAGTAACCAAAGGTAGGTGCTTGTCTGTCATTTACCTTTGTATCTAAAAGTTTGATGTTCCTAAGTATGCTCTGTTGATGTTGAAAAATCAAAAGAGTAATTCAGGGTAGCTGCTCGGGTTGCAAAAGGTTAAGTGTGTGGTTGTGATAAAGGTTCCTATTTCATATGTTTTAGGCCTTTGCTTGGTTTTTAAGTGAAAAATCACATTTTAACCTACTTTTCATGTTTAGTTCTTCATTTGTGCATAATTGCCTTTTTAGTTTATTAAGCCTTCTTTTTATGAGATTTTAATAACAAATATGTGACAGCCCTAAATTGACCCTAGTCGGGAAGTGGTTTCGGGACCACAAAACCGAGTTAAGAAAATAATTAATTGTTATATTCTATGCTTATTATGTGTGTACATGCATATGTGGAAATTTCATTCCCTAATTTTGCCAATTGTATGAGGAATTATTAATTAGGGATCAACATGAGACATGGTGAAATATGATAGGCTAATTTTAAAGGGCTTATTAGTGCATGTCAACACAAAGGTGGACTTGCATGTCAAATTTGCCCAATTCCCTTATAGTGGCCGGCCAAGATGGATTGATGATGGGCAATTTATTTGTGAATTAGATTTTATAATAGGAAATTGGGGTATTGGAGACATAAGGAATAATAGAAAGAATGGGAAGAAAACAAAGTCTTAACTTTGTTCTTCTTAGCCGAACCAAGAGGGAGAGAAGGGGGAGCAAACATTCGGCCATTGAAACCTAAGGAAGGTTAGTGAATCAAGTTAGATTTTTTTTGAAATTCTAGTTTGTTTTAGGTTACTCATCATGCTACTTACTTAGCCCATGCCAAAACTTTGAATTTGGATGGTTGAATTGAACATTCGGTTATGGTAGATAAGGAAGGAATTTGATTTTTATCTTTAAGTTTTGATGAAGAAATTGTTGATGAAAGAAGTTGATCTTGTTAAAAACTATAATTTCTAATACTCATGTGTGTAATAGCCGAACCTAGACCTTGCTTAATGCCTTGAGCAAATGCCGATTTGGTGTTTTGAAATGGATGAATTAGGTGCTTGATTTCCTAAAGGTTCGGCATAGTACATGATATTTTGTTAGTATGCTTTCGAAGAATTTGAGTAGTGTTATGTATAAGTAAGATTATTACGTACGGTCTTGGCGGTATATATGTACAATCGATCAATAGGCATTAAAAGGCTAAATGTGTGAATTTAAGGTATAAGAACCTATAGGTAATTACATAGATAATGTTGGAAATTAATGTAGTGTATTCGGCCATGTAGAGTATATCCTAGAGATATTATGTTTAATTCTCTATAATCGGCTAAATGAGTGATAATGGGTTATAATGTTGAATGGAATTATATGTATAAGTGGTTAGTAAAGTGATTAAACTACCGAATTTAATTAGTAAATGTGTTCTAAGCTTGATGAATTTTGAGATGCGATTGGGAGTAAATTTGTCATGAGCATACTTTGTTAATAATAAATATGATAAATGTATATATATATAGCTGAATGTGATATGTGTGAATTATATGTTAAATCAAGGCTTGGTAAGCTAGCTATTAAGGTGAAATGCTAATGTTAGTATTTGATTTGGTAATAATCTGTTTGGGGACAGCAGCAGTAAGGTGATTTTGGAAAATCGCCATAAATTGTAGGAGTTGAATTAGAAGCTGAGTGAATTATGTCATTAAAGCTTGAAGAGTCTATTTTCTTACAAAAGAAACTATAAAAACAAAAGAGTTACCGATCTTGAGATATTTGAAGTATTGTGGGGCTGAGTCATAATGACTGCTGGATTCCCTGTTCTGTTTTTAGAAAATCATTATAAATTGTACAAAAATGATTATAAGATAAAATTTATATGCTTAGACTCCTTAATGAGTCTAGTTTCTAATGAGATCAAATACAACACATTTTGAATTCTGTAGAGTGAGAAATTGGATTCGTAGTGAAGAGTGGTCAGAATAGTCAAACAGTGAACAGGGGAAACTTTAAGAAAAATCTGGTATTGATTGGCCAAGCCTAAAATTCTGAAAATTTTATGGATGGAAGATATACGAGTCTATATTCAGGGAAAATTAACGGCAAGTGATTTGGAGTTTAGTAGCTCCAGTTATAAGTAATTTAGTAACTACTGCTCAGGAAAACAGCTCGTAGTGAATATGTGATTTTGTTGTAAACATTAATGAAAGTTTGCCGATGAATTATTTATTGATTAATATAAAGCTTGCTATAATCTATGTGTGTGAAAGTCGGATCAATATATATAATATTATTCTGAAAGTAATACTTGAATAGTCGATTAATGACTATTTTAAATTTTGTTGAACTTAAGCTCAAGAGCAAAGGGGAACTAGATCCGATAAAGGGAAGGAAAAAGTAATTGAATAGCCGTTGAAGTCGTTCGACGACATTTGAGGTAAGTCTTCGAGTAATGACCCTACTTGAATTATATTGAAATGAATAGTCATACTATGACGGATAGTCGAATGTGCTTAGAGACTATGTTATAAAGCCAATTGAAATTATGCTCTTTGTGTGCGGCTACTGAGCCGAAATTTGAAAGGTTTAATAAATGTTTTGTGTTTGAGCCTTAGTAACGAAGAAATGAAATGGATGTGTTATGATTATTGATATATGTGTGCATGAGCATTGGAATATATCCGGGCTAAGACCCGAAGGCAATTATGCGAGTTGATATATCCGGGCTAAGACCCGAAGGCAATTATGCGAGTTAATATATCCGGGCTAAGACCCGAAGGCAATTATGCGAGTTGATATATCCGGGCTAAGACCCGAAGGCAATTATGCGAGTTAATATATCCGGGCTAAGACCCGAAGGCAATTATGCGAGTTGATATATCCGGGCTAAGACCCGAAGGCAATTATGCGAGTTAATATGTCCGGGCTATGACCCGAAGGCAATTATGCGAGATGATATATCCGGGCTAAGACCCGAAGGCAATTATGCAAGTTGATATGTCTGGGTTAAGACCCGAAGGCAAAGGTGTTTGCGGTTGTATTCGGTTAAATACCGAAGAAACTTGGGTTTGAATGTGAGCGTTTTGTGCTGTAACTAATTCAATAAATATGCTCGACCAACCCGAACGATAAGGTGTGTTGCATGTGCATTGGAAAAGTCGATTCGTTTTAAATAGTATTCGCGCGATCGGCTAACGAATTTTCGGCTTTTAGAAAGGTTGATACTTTGTGTATATATGTTGATGGAGTGTGAAGTAAGTATGATTATGAGAATGTGTGTTAATAAAGTGACTTAGTTAGTTATGTGAATGTAATACTGTAGTCAAAGCCGATTTCATTACTTGAGACTTACTAAGCTTAAAATGCTTACCCGGTTGCTTTGGCTCTCTGTTTTATAGATTTTGTTCGTTAGCTATCGGATTCGGGATCAGCGAAGTCGAAGTCATCTACACTATCAAGCTCTTTTGGTACTCTTTTAGTTAAACTCTGGATATGGCATGTATAGGACTACCCCCTGTTGTTTAAGTTCTTTTGTGATGTATGTGTGTAAAGCCATGCGAAAATGGCTTGTAGATGTGGAGTATGGCATTAGACCATTTGTGTTTATGTATGTATATATATGGTTTCACGATGTGACTATGGATTGAAATGGAAGTGTTGGGCTAATTATCAGCCATTGGAATGGCTAAATATGATCACATGTGGACCTATGTATGGCAAAACCCTAGTTGGTCCATGGTAACCACAAAATAGGTAAAGTTTATCTTGAAAACAGATTTTGACAGCAACAGTGGTGTAGAATTGAAAAATCACATAAATTCGTAGGAGTGGAATTAAATAGTGAATAAATTATGTAATCGAACCTTGATGAATCTACTTTCATATGGAAGTAACGAAACAATTATAGGAACAGTACAGAAAGAGATATTCGGGTTCTTGTGGAACAGGGCCAGAACAGTTTCTGGATTCACTGTTCCGCCTTTGGAAATTCACTATAAATTGACCAGAGATAATTAGGGGTCATACCATATATGTATGGATTCCTCTCTGAGTCTAGTTTCCATAGAAACAAACGGCATTAGTATTGAAGCCCTGTGCAGAGAGATATCCCAGTCGTAATGGGAAAAGGTCAGTGTAGTCGACCCCTGTAACATGAGAGACTTTGACTAATAAACTGTACTAATTGGCCCGACCAAAAATTCTAGAAAAAAAATATATAGGTGGGGAAATGAGTCTAGTTTCAGGGAAAAATCACAAAACTGATTTTTGAATTGTGAAACTCAAGATATGATTTTTGAAGCGACTAGTACTCAGACTGGGCAGTGTCTGGAAAAATTTTTAAAAGTCTGTCAACACCTCGTATTCGACTCCGGTGACGGTCTCGGGTTCGGGGTGTTACAATTTAGTGGTATCAGAGCTACGGTTTAGTCGATTCTAGGACTACCGTAATGTGTTGGGGTCTAGCTATACATGCCATTTTATGTGATTAATTGATAGTGTGGTGATTTCTGACATTTGCAAATGTGTTTATTTATAGTAATGGATCCCGATCCCAACCGAGCGGTAGCTGATGATCTTGAGAGTGTAGCGCCTGCTCCCGCACAAGGGACAGCGCCGGTGGACTCTCAACCTAATGCGAGTAACCCGAACGATGAAGCTAGACAAGCTTTCTATAGCGTGATGAATGATTGGTTCAACCAATACATTCGAACTAATACGGCTGTTCCACAACCTCCATTCCCGACAAACACCACCCCCGCACCTACAATACCTCCGGTAACTGACCAAATAAGGTCAAATAAGCCCCCAGTTGACCGAATCCGAAAACATGGGGCTACTGAATTTAAAGCTACGGATAGCGACGATGCCGAGCAAGCTGAATTTTGGTTGGACAACACTATCCGGGTACTCGATGAGCTATCTTGTACACCCGATGAATGTCTAAAGTGTGCTATCTCCTTGCTACGTGATTCTGCCTACTATTGGTGGAGTACTCTGACTTCTGTCGTGCCCCGGGAGCAAGTAACTTGGGAGTTTTTCCAAACTGAGTTTCGGAAAAAGTATATCAGTCAGAGATTTGTTGATCAAAAACGGAAGGAATTTCTTGAGCTTAAGCAAGGTTCTATGTCAGTTACTGATTACGAGCGAAAATTTGTTAGACTTAGTAGATACGCTCGGGAATGTGTTTCGTCCGAGGCTGTTATGTGTAAACGCTTCGAAGATGGGCTGAATGAAGATATAAAAATGTTCGTTGGCATTCTTGAGATACGAGAGTTCGTAGTACTTGTCGAGCGAGCTTGTAAAGCCGAAGAGCTTAGAAAGGAAAAACAAAAAGTTGATGTGGGAACCGGGGAGTTTCGTAAAAGATTCTCGGGAAAGTCTCATCAACAGGCATCGAAGAAATTTCGAGATGATGTGGGCCGGTCTAAAAGCACTTCGGGCCTTTTTAGACGAGATCGTGATCGACCCCCTGTGGGTACACGAGGCACTTCAGTCGCCAGTGTTGGGAATGAACGTCGAGGCCGAACGGAATGTCGACATTGCGGTAAATGGCATTTGGGGAGTTGTAGATTCCATGGCCGCTCCTGTTACAAGTGCGGATCAGTGGACCACTTCATTAAAGATTGCCCGAGGCTGTCCGAACAGAATGTAAATCAGAGTGGGAAACCGGGTGCTACCACTGCTCGAGGTAGACCATCTAGAAATATGGGCAATGCTAGTGGTGGTCAGAGAGGATCTAGAGATGCTACGACCAGATCCGAGGCTAGTGCACCTGCTAGAGCATATGCTATACGTGCCCGCGAGGATGCTTCTTCGCCTGATGTTATTACCGGTACTTTTACTCTCTTTGATACTAATGTAATTGCTTTGATTGACCCCGGTTCTACTCATTCGTACATATGTGAAACCTTAGCATCCAGTAAGACTTTACCTATTGAGTCTACTGAGTTTGTAATTCGGGTGTCAAATCCCTTGGGTCGTTACGTGCTTGTCGACAAAGTGTGTAAGAAATGTCCCCTAGCAATTCGAGGTTCCTGTTTTCCAGCGGACTTGATGCTTTTGCCGTTTGATGAATTTGATGTTATCCTTGGGTTGGATTGGTTGACCGTGCATGATGCGGTTGTGAATTGCAAAAGCAAGACTATTGATTTGAGGTGTGCAAATAACGAAGTAATCCGAGTTGAGTCTACGGATTTGGATGGGTTGCCCGCTGTAATATCCTCAATGTTGGCCCAGAAATATGTGAGAAAAGGGTGCGAAGCATACCTTGCGTATGTACTGGATGACCAAGAACTAGAAAAGAAACCTGAATCTGTGCCGGTGGTTTGTGAATACCCGGATGTTTTTCCTGAAGAATTGCCGGGTTTACCACCTGTTCGAGAGATAGAGTTTGGTATTGAGCTTGTACCTGGGACTACGCCGATTTCGATAGCTCCGTATCGTATGGCACCAACTGAGTTAAAAGAGTTGAAAGCTCAGCTGCAAGAATTGACGGATAGAGGTTTCGCTCGGCCAAGTTTCTCACCTTGGGGTGCACCAGTATTGTTCGTGAAAAAGAAGGACGGAACCATGAGGTTGTGCATTGACTATCGTCAACTGAATAAAGTGACGATAAAGAATAAATACCCACTACCGCGTATCGATGATTTGTTTGATCAACTAAAGGGGGCCTCAGTGTTCTCAAAAATAGATTTGAGATCGGGTTATTATCAGTTGCGGATTCGAGATTCAGACGTACCCAAAACTGCTTTCAGAACGAGGTACGGTCACTACGAATTCTTAGTGATGCCGTTTGGGCTCACTAATGCCCCGGCAGTATTTATGGATTTGATGAATCGGATCTTCAGACCATATTTGGATCGGTTCGTAGTTGTGTTCATTGATGACATCTTGGTCTATTCAAGAGATGAGACCGAACATGCTGAGCACCTGAGACTAGTGTTGCAAATTTTACGGGATAAGCAGTTATATGCTAAGTTCAGTAAGTGTGAGTTCTGGTTAAGAGAGGTTAGCTTCTTGGGTCATGTGGTATCCGCGTCGGGTATTCGAGTTGACCCGAATAAAATTTCAGCCATACTTGACTGGAAACCTCCGAGAAATGTTACTGAAGTTCGGAGCTTTTTGGGGCTCGCCGGTTATTACCGACGATTTGTGAAAGGTTTCTCGATGATAGCCACACCAATGACGAAGCTACTTCAAAAGGATGTTAAGTTCGAGTGGACGGAGAAATGTCAGAAAAGTTTCGACCAACTGAAAACTCATTTGACTGAAGCTCCAATTTTGGTGCAACCCGAATCGGGTAAAGAGTTTGTCATCTATAGTGACGCATCCCTACTTGGGTTGGGTTGCGTATTGATGCAAGAAGGTCGAGTTGTGGCCTATGCGTCGAGACAATTGAAGCCACACGAGAGGAATTATCCGACCCATGATCTCGAACTAGCTGCCATCGTGTTTGCTTTAAAAATATGGCGACATTATCTGTTTGGTGAGAAGTGCCATGTATTTTCGGATCACAAAAGTCTCAAATATTTGATGACTCAACGAGACTTGAATCTGCGACAAAGACGTTGGCTTGAGTTGTTGAAAGATTACGAGCTTGTCATTGATTACCACCCGGGAAAGGCTAACGTGGTTGCGGACGCCTTAAGCCGGAAGTCATTGTTTGCTTTACGAGCGATGAACGTGCATTTGTCTATTCTACCAGACAGTGTGTTAGTAGCTGAATTAAAAGCTAAACCATTATTGACTCACCAAATTCGTGAAGCTCAGAAAGTTGATGATGAATTGGTTGCAAAACGGGCTGAGTGTTTTCCGAACGAGGAATCGGAGTTTCAAATTGATGATGATGATTGTTTGAGGTACAGAAATCGTTTGTGTGTTCCAAGGAATTCGGAACTCATTTCGATGATTCTGAACGAAGCCCATTGTAGCCGAATGTCAGTTCACCCGGGGAGTACGAAAATGTACAACGATTTGAAACGTCAATTTTGGTGGCATGGTATGAAACGGGACATCTCTGACTTTGTTTCGAGATGTTTAATATGTCAACAAGTGAAAGCGGAACATCAAGTGCCTTCGGGATTACTCCAGCCGATCATGATACCCGAGTGGAAATGGGATCGAGTCACAATGGACTTTGTGTCCGGACTGCCTTTGTCAGCAAGTAAGAAGGATGCGATATGGGTTATTGTTGATAGACTGACTAAGACGGCTCATTTCATCCCCGTACGTACGGATTTTTCATTGGAGAAACTAGCTGAATTGTACGTTTATCAAATTGTGAGATTACATGGGGTACCTGTTTCTATCGTGTCGGATAGAGATCCGAGATTCACCTCACGATTTTGGAAGAAATTGCAAGAAGCTCTGGGTACCAAGCTGCATTTTAGCACTGCTTTTCACCCCCAAACCGATGGTCAATCCGAGCGGATAATTCAGATACTTGAGGATATGTTGAGATGTTGCATCCTCGAGTTCAGTAGTTCATGGGAACGGTATTTACCTTTGATTGAATTCGCTTACAACAATAGTTTTCAATCAAGTATTAAGATGGCACCTTACGAGGCTTTGTACGGTCGTAAATGCCGTACACCATTGTTTTGGACCGAGCTCGGTGAAAGCAAAATTTTCGGAGTTGATTTGATTAGAGATGCGGAACAGAAAGTAAAGGTAATCCGTGAAAGTCTGAAGATAGCCACGGATCGTCAGAAATCGTACGCAGATTTGAAACGAAAAGACATCGAGTATCAGGTGGGAGACAAAGTGTTCCTTAAGGTTTCACCTTGGAAAAAGATACTCAGGTTCGGCCGTAAGGGCAAGTTGAGCCCAAGATTCATTGGGCCGTACGAAATCTCCGAACGAGTTGGCCCGGTTGCGTATAGATTGATTTTGCCCCCGGAGCTTGAAAAGATTCATGACGTCTTTCATGTTTCGATGCTTCGACGCTATCGATCTGATCCATCGCATATAATTAGCCCATCAGAGGTTGAAATTCAAGTCGATATGAGCTATGAAGAAGAACCGATGCGTATCCTAGCTCGTGAGGTGAAAGAGTTGCGAAACAAAAGAGTTCCGCTAGTAAAGGTGTTATGGCTCAAACACGGGATCGAGGAAGCTACTTGGGAGACCGAGAGCTCGATGAAAGAACGATACCCAAACCTATTTGCCGGTAAGTTTTTCGGGGACGAAAATTTCTTAAGTGGGGGAGAGTTGTGACAGCCCTAAATTGACCCTAGTCGGGAAGTGGTTTCGGGACCACAAAACCGAGTTAAGAAAATAATTAATTGTTATATTCTATGCTTATTATGTGTGTACATGCATATGTGGAAATTTCATTCCCTAATTTTGCCAATTGTATGAGGAATTATTAATTAGGGATCAACATGAGACATGGTGAAATATGATAGGCTAATTTTAAAGGGCTTATTAGTGCATGTCAACACAAAGGTGGACTTGCATGTCAAATTTGCCCAATTCCCTTATAGTGGCCGGCCAAGATGGATTGATGATGGGCAATTTATTTGTGAATTAGATTTTATAATAGGAAATTGGGGTATTGGAGACATAAGGAATAATAGAAAGAATGGGAAGAAAACAAAGTCTTAACTTTGTTCTTCTTAGCCGAACCAAGAGGGAGAGAAGGGGGAGCAAACATTCGGCCATTGAAACCTAAGGAAGGTTAGTGAATCAAGTTAGATTTTTTTTTGAAATTCTAGTTTGTTTTAGGTTACTCATCATGCTACTTACTTAGCCCATGCCAAAACTTTGAATTTGGATGGTTGAATTGAACATTCGGTTATGGTAGATAAGGAAGGAATTTGATTTTTATCTTTAAGTTTTGATGAAGAAATTGTTGATGAAAGAAGTTGATCTTGTTAAAAACTATAATTTCTAATACTCATGTGTGTAATAGCCGAACCTAGACCTTGCTTAATGCCTTGAGCAAATGCCGATTTGGTGTTTTGAAATGGATGAATTAGGTGCTTGATTTCCTAAAGGTTCGGCATAGTACATGATATTTTGTTAGTATGCTTTCGAAGAATTTGAGTAGTGTTATGTATAAGTAAGATTATTACGTACGGTCTTGGCGGTATATATGTACAATCGATCAATAGGCATTAAAAGGCTAAATGTGCGAATTTAAGGTATAAGAACCTATAGGTAATTACATAGATAATGTTGGAAATTAATGTAGTGTATTCGGCCATGTAGAGTATATCCTAGAGATATTATGTTTAATTCTCTATAATCGGCTAAATGAGTGATAATGGTTATAATGTTGAATGGAATTATATGTATAAGTGGTTAGTAAAGTGATTAAACTACCGAATTTAATTAGTAAATGTGTTCTAAGCTTGATGAATTTTGAGATGCGATTGGGAGTAAATTTGTCATGAGCATACTTTGTTAATAATAAATATGATAAATGTATATATATATAGCTGAATGTGATATGTGTGAATTATATGTTAAATCAAGGCTTGGTAAGCTAGCTATTAAGGTGAAATGCTAATGTTAGTATTTGATTTGGTAATAATCTGTTTGGGGACAGCAGCAGTAAGGTGATTTTGGAAAATCGCCATAAATTGTAGGAGTTGAATTAGAAGCTGAGTGAATTATGTCATTAAAGCTTGAAGAGTCTATTTTCTTACAAAAGAAACTATAAAAACAAAAGAGTTACCGATCTTGAGATATTTGAAGTATTGTGGGGCTGAGTCATAATGACTGCTGGATTCCCTGTTCTGTTTTTAGAAAATCATTATAAATTGTACAAAAATGATTATAAGATAAAATTTATATGCTTAGACTCCTTAATGAGTCTAGTTTCTAATGAGATCAAATACAACACATTTTGAATTCTGTAGAGTGAGAAATTGGATTCGTAGTGAAGAGTGGTCAGAATAGTCAAACAGCGAACAGGGGAAACTTTAAGAAAAATCTGGTATTGATTGGCCAAGCCTAAAATTCTGAAATTTTATGGATGAAAGATATACGAGTCTATATTCAGGGAAAATTAACGGCAAGTGATTTGAAGTTTAGTAGCTCCAATTATAAGTAATTTAGTAACTACTGCTCAGGAAAACAGCTCGTAGTGAATATGTGATTTTGTTGTAAACATTAATGAAAGTTTGCCGATGAATTATTTATTGATTAATATAAAGCTTGCTATAATCTATGTGTGTGAAAGTCGGATCAATATATATAATATTATTCTGAAAGTAATACTTGAATAGTCGATTAATGACTATTTTAAATTTTGTTGAACTTAAGCTCAAGAGCAAAGGGGAACTAGATCCGATAAAGGGAAGGAAAAAGTAATTGAATAGCCGTTGAAGTCGTTCGACGACATTTGAGGTAAGTCTTCGAGTAATGACCCTACTTGAATTATATTGAAATGAATAGTCATACTATGACGGATAGTCGAATGTGCTTAGAGACTATGTTATAAAGCCAATTGAAATTATGCTCTTTGTGTGCGGCTACTGAGCCGAAATTTGAAAGGTTTAATAAATGTTTTGTGTTTGAGCCTTAGTAACGAAGAAATGAAATGGATGTGTTATGATTATTGATATATGTGTGCATGAGCATTGGAATATATCCGGGCTAAGACCCGAAGGCAATTATGCGAGTTGATATATCCGGGCTAAGACCCGAAGGCAATTATGCGAGTTAATATATCCGGGCTAAGACCCGAAGGCAATTATGCGAGTTGATATATCCGGGCTAAGACCCGAAGGCAATTATGCGAGTTGATATATCCGGGCTAAGACCGAAGGCAATTATGCGAGTTGATATATCCGGGCTAAGACCCGAAGGCAATTATGCGAGTTGATATATCCGGGCTAAGACCCGAAGGCAATTATGCGAGTTGATATATCCGGGCTAAGACCCGAAGGCAATTATGCGAGTTGATATATCCGGGCTAAGACCCGAAGGCGATTATGCGAGTTAATATGTCCGGGCTATGACCCGAAGGCAATTATGCGAGATGATATATCCGGGCTAAGACCCGAAGGCAATTATGCAAGTTGATATGTCCGGGTTAAGACCCGAAGGCAAAGGTGTTTGCGGTTGTATTCGGTTAAATACCGAAGAAACTTGGGTTTGAATGTGAGCGTTTTGTGCTGTAACTAATTCAATAAATATGCTCGACCAACCCGAACGATAAGGTGTGTTGCATGTGCATTGGAAAAGTCGATTCGTTTTAAATAGTATTCGTGCGATCGGCTAACGAATTTTCGGCTTTTAGAAAGGTTGATACTTTGTGTATATATGTTGATGGAGTGTGAAGTAAGTATGATTATGAGAATGTGTGTTAATAAAGTGACTTAGTTAGTTATGTGAATGTAATACTGTAGTCAAAGCCGATTTCATTACTTGAGACTTACTAAGCTTAAAATGCTTACCCGGTTGCTTTGGCTCTCTGTTTTATAGATTTTGTTCGTTAGCTATCGGATTCGGGATCAGCGAAGTCGAAGTCATCTACACTATCAAGCTCTTTTGGTACTCTTTTAGTTGAACTCTGGATATGGCATGTATAGGACTACCCCCTGTTGTTTAAGTTCTTTTGTGATGTATGTGTGTAAAGCCATGCGAAAATGGCTTGTAGATGTGGAGTATGGCATTAGACCATTTGTGTTTATGTATGTATATATATGGTTTCACGATGTGACTATGGATTGAAATGGAAGTGTTGGGCTAATGATCAGCCATTGGAATGGCTAAATATGATCACATGTGGACCTATGTATGGCAAAACCCTAGTTGGTCCATGGTAACCACAAAATAGGTAAAGTTTATCTTGAAAACAGATTTTGACAGCAACAGTGGTGTAGAATTGAAAAATCACATAAATTCGTAGGAGTGGAATTAAATAGTGAATAAATTATGTAATCGAACCTTGATGAATCTACTTTCATATGGAAGTAACGAAACAATTATAGGAACAGTACAGAAAGAGATATTCGGGTTCTTGTGGAACAGGGCCAGAACAGTTTCTGGATTCACTGTTCCGCCTTTGGAAATTCACTATAAATTGACCAGAGATAATTAGGGGTCATACCATATATGTATGGATTCCTCTCTGAGTCTAGTTTCCATAGAAACAAACGGCATTAGTATTGAAGCCCTGTGCAGAGAGATATCCCAGTCGTAATGGGAAAAGGTCAGTGTAGTCGACCCCTGTAACATGAGAGACTTTGACTAATAAACTGTACTAATTGGCCCGACCAAAAATTCTAGAAAAAAATATATAGGTGGGGAAATGAGTCTAGTTTCAGGGAAAAATCACAAAACTGATTTTTGAATTGTGAAACTCAAGATATGATTTTTGAAGCGACTAGTACTCAGACTGGGCAGTGTCTGGAAAAATTTTTAAAAGTCTGTCAACACCTCGTATTCGACTCCGGTGACGGTCTCGGGTTCGGGGTGTTACAATTTAGTGGTATCAGAGCCAGGTTTAGTCGATTCTAGGACTACCGTAATGTGTTGGGGTCTAGCTATACATGCCATTTTATGTGATTAATTGATAGTGTGGTGATTTCTGACATTTGCAAATGTGTTTATTTATAGTAATGGATCCCGATCCCAACCGAGCGGTAGCTGATGATCTTGAGAGTGTAGCGCCTGCTCCCGCACAAGGGACAGCGCCGGTGGACTCTCAACCTAATGCGAGTAACCCGAACGATGAAGCTAGACAAGCTTTCTATAGCGTGATGAATGATTGGTTCAACCAATACATTCGAACTAATACGGCTGTTCCACAACCTCCATTCCCGACAAACACCACCCCCGCACCTACAATACCTCCGGTAACTGACCAAATAAGGTCAAATAAGCCCCCAGTTGACCGAATCCGAAAACATGGGGCTACTGAATTTAAAGCTACGGATAGCGACGATGCCGAGCAAGCTGAATTTTGGTTGGACAACACTATCCGGGTACTCGATGAGCTATCTTGTACACCCGATGAATGTCTAAAGTGTGCTATCTCCTTGCTACGTGATTCTGCCTACTATTGGTGGAGTACTCTGACTTCTGTCGTGCCTCGGGAGCAAGTAACTTGGGAGTTTTTCCAAACTGAGTTTCGGAAAAAGTATATCAGTCAGAGATTTGTTGATCAAAAACGGAAGGAATTTCTTGAGCTTAAGCAAGGTTCTATGTCAGTTACTGATTACGAGCGAAAATTTGTTAGACTTAGTAGATACGCTCGGGAATGTGTTTCGTCCGAGGCTGTTATGTGTAAACGCTTCGAAGATGGGCTGAATGAAGATATAAAAATGTTCGTTGGCATTCTTGAGATACGAGAGTTCGTAGTACTTGTCGAGCGAGCTTGTAAAGCCGAAGAGCTTAGAAAGGAAAAACAAAAAGTTGATGTGGGAACCGGGGAGTTTCGTAAAAGATTCTCGGGAAAGTCTCATCAACAGGCATCGAAGAAATTTCGAGATGATGTGGGCCGGTCTAAAAGCACTTCGGGCCTTTTTAGACGAGATCGTGATCGACCCCCTGTGGGTACACGAGGCACTTCAGTCGCCAGTGTTGGGAATGAACATCGAGGCCGAACGGAATGTCGACATTGCGGTAAATGGCATTTGGGGAGTTGTAGATTCCATGGCCGCTCCTGTTACAAGTGCGGATCAGTGGACCACTTCATTAAAGATTGCCCGAGGCTGTCCGAACAGAATGTAAATCAGAGTGGGAAACCGGGTGCTACCACTGCTCGAGGTAGACCATCTAGAAATATGGGCAATGCTAGTGGTGGTCAAAGAGGATCTAGAGATGCTACGACCAGATCCGAGGCTAGTGCACCTGCTAGAGCATATGCTATACGTGCCCGCGAGGATGCTTCTTCGCCTGATGTTATTACCGGTACTTTTACTCTCTTTGATACTAATGTAATTGCTTTGATTGACCCCGGTTCTACTCATTCGTACATATGTGAAACCTTAGCATCCAGTAAGACTTTACCTATTGAGTCTACTGAGTTTGTAATTCGGGTGTCAAATCCCTTGGGTCGTTACGTGCTTGTCGACAAAGTGTGTAAGAAATGTCCCCTAGCAATTCGAGGTTCCTGTTTTCCAGCGGACTTGATGCTTTTGCCGTTTGATGAATTTGATGTTATCCTTGGGTTGGATTGGTTGACCGTGCATGATGCGGTTGTGAATTGCAAAAGCAAGACTATTGATTTGAGGTGTGCAAATAACGAAGTAATCCGAGTTGAGTCTACGGATTTGGATGGGTTGCCCGCTGTAATATCCTCAATGTTGGCCCAGAAATATGTGAGAAAAGGGTGCGAAGCATACCTTGCGTATGTACTGGATGACCAAGAACTAGAAAAGAAACCTGAATCTGTGCCGGTGGTTTGTGAATACCCGGATGTTTTTCCTGAAGAATTGCCGGGTTTACCACCTGTTCGGGAGATAGAGTTTGGTATTGAGCTTGTACCTGGGACTACGCCGATTTCGATAGCTCCATATCGTATGGCACCAACTGAGTTAAAAGAGTTGAAAGCTCAGCTACAAGAATTGACGGATAGAGGTTTCGCTCGGCCAAGTTTCTCACCTTGGGGTGCACCAGTATTGTTCGTGAAAAAGAAGGACGGAACCATGAGGTTGTGCATTGACTATCGTCAACTGAATAAAGTGACGATAAAGAATAAATACCCACTACCGCGTATAGATGATTTGTTTGATCAACTAAAGGGGGCCTCAGTGTTCTCAAAAATAGATTTGAGATCGGGTTATTATCAGTTGCGGATTCGAGATTCAGACGTACCCAAAACTGCTTTCAGAACGAGGTACGGTCACTACGAATTCTTAGTGATGCCGTTTGGGCTCACTAATGCCCCGGCAGTATTTATGGATTTGATGAATCGGATCTTCAGACCATATTTGGATCGGTTCGTAGTTGTGTTCATTGATGACATCTTGGTCTATTCAAGAGATGAGACCGAACATGCTGAGCACCTGAGACTAGTGTTGCAAATTTTATGGGATAAGCAGTTATATGCTAAGTTCAGTAAGTGTGAGTTCTGGTTAAGAGAGGTTAGCTTCTTGGGTCATGTGGTATCCGCGTCGGGTATTCGAGTTGACCCGAACAAAATTTCAGCCATACTTGACTGGAAACCTCCGAGAAATGTTACTGAAGTTCGGAGCTTTTTGGGGCTCGCCGGTTATTACCGACGATTTGTGAAAGGTTTCTCGATGATAGCCACACCAATGACGAAGCTACTTCAAAAGGATGTTAAGTTCGAGTGGACGGAGAAATGTCAGAAAAGTTTCGACCAACTGAAAACTCATTTGACTGAAGCTCCAATTTTGGTGCAACCCGAATCGGGTAAAGAGTTTGTCATCTATAGTGACGCATCCCTACTTGGGTTGGGTTGCGTATTGATGCAAGAAGGTCGAGTCGTGGCCTATGCGTCGAGACAATTGAAGCCACACGAGAGGAATTATCCGACCCATGATCTCGAACTAGCTGCCATCGTGTTTGCTTTAAAAATATGGCGACATTATCTGTTTGGTGAGAAGTGCCATGTATTTTCGGATCACAAAAGTCTCAAATATTTGATGACTCAACGAGACTTGAATCTGCGACAAAGACGTTGGCTTGAGTTGTTGAAAGATTACGAGCTTGTCATTGATTACCACCCGGGAAAGGCTAACGTGGTTGCGGACGCCTTAAGCCGGAAGTCATTGTTTGCTTTACGAGCGATGAACGTGCATTTGTCTATTCTACCAGACAGTGTGTTAGTAGCTGAATTAAAAGCTAAACCATTATTGACTCACCAAATTCGTGAAGCTCAGAAAGTTGATGATGAATTGGTTGCAAAACGGGCTGAGTGTTTTCCGAACGAGGAATCGGAGTTTCAAATTGATGATGATGATTGTTTGAGGTACAGAAATCGTTTGTGTGTTCCAAGGAATTCGGAACTCATTTCGATAATTCTGAACGAAGCCCATTGTAGCCGAATGTCAGTTCACCCGGGGAGTACGAAAATGTACAACGATTTGAAACGTCAATTTTGGTGGCATGGTATGAAACGGGACATCTCTGACTTTGTTTCGAGATGTTTAATATGTCAACAAGTGAAAGCGGAACATCAAGTGCCTTCGGGATTACTCCAGCCGATCATGATACCCGAGTGGAAATGGGATCGAGTCACAATGGACTTTGTGTCCGGACTGCCTTTGTCAGCAAGTAAGAAGGATGCGATATGGGTTATTGTTGATAGACTGACTAAGTCGGCTCATTTCATCCCCGTACGTACGGATTTTTCATTGGAGAAACTAGCTGAATTGTACGTTTATCAAATTGTGAGATTACATGGGGTACCTGTTTCTATCGTGTCGGATAGAGATCCGAGATTCACCTCACGATTTTGGAAGAAATTGCAAGAAGCTCTGGGTACCAAGCTGCATTTTAGCACTGCTTTTCACCCCCAAACCGATGGTCAATCCGAGCGGATAATTCAGATACTTGAGGATATGTTGAGATGTTGCATCCTCGAGTTCAGTAGTTCATGGGAACGGTATTTACCTTTGATTGAATTCGCTTACAACAATAGTTTTCAATCAAGTATTAAGATGGCACCTTACGAGGCTTTGTACGGTCGTAAATGCCGTACACCATTGTTTTGGACCGAGCTCGGTGAAAGCAAAATTTTCGGAGTTGATTTGATTAGAGATGCGGAACAGAAAGTAAAGGTAATCCGTGAAAGTCTGAAGATAGCCACGGATCGTCAGAAATCGTACGCAGATTTGAAACGAAAAGACATCGAGTATCAGGTGGGAGACAAAGTGTTCCTTAAGGTTTCACCTTGGAAAAAGATACTCAGGTTCGGCCGTAAGGGCAAGTTGAGCCCAAGATTCATTGGGCCGTACGAAATCTCCGAACGAGTTGGCCCGGTTGCGTATAGATTGATTTTGCCCCCGGAGCTTGAAAAGATTCATGACGTCTTTCATGTTTCGATGCTTCGACGCTATCGATCTGATCCATCGCATATAATTAGCCCATCAGAGGTTGAAATTCAAGTCGATATGAGCTATGAAGAAGAACCGATGCGTATCCTAGCTCGTGAGGTGAAAGAGTTGCGAAACAAAAGAGTTCCGCTAGTAAAGGTGTTATGGCTCAAACACGGGATCGAGGAAGCTACTTGGGAGACCGAGAGCTCGATGAAAGAACGATACCCAAACCTATTTACCGGTAAGTTTTTCGGGGACGAAAATTTCTTAAGTGGGGGAGAGTTGTGACAGCCCTAAATTGACCCTAGTCGGGAAGTGGTTTCGGGACCACAAAACCGAGTTAAGAAAATAATTAATTGTTATATTCTATGCTTATTATGTGTGTACATGCATATGTGGAAATTTCATTCCCTAATTTTGCCAATTGTATGAGGAATTATTAATTAGGGATCAACATGAGACATGGTGAAATATGATAGGCTAATTTTAAAGGGCTTATTAGTGCATGTCAACACAAAGGTGGACTTGCATGTCAAATTTGCCCAATTCCCTTATAGTGGCCGGCCAAGATGGATTGATGATGGGCAATTTATTTGTGAATTAGATTTTATAATAGGAAATTGGGGTATTGGAGACATAAGGAATAATAGAAAGAATGGGAAGAAAACAAAGTCTTAACTTTGTTCTTCTTAGCCGAACCAAGAGGGAGAGAAGGGGGAGCAAACATTCGGCCATTGAAACCTAAGGAAGGTTAGTGAATCAAGTTAGATTTTTTTTGAAATTCTAGTTTGTTTTAGGTTACTCATCATGCTACTTACTTAGCCCATGCCAAAACTTTGAATTTGGATGGTTGAATTGAACATTCGGTTATGGTAGATAAGGAAGGAATTTGATTTTTATCTTTAAGTTTTGATGAAGAAATTGTTGATGAAAGAAGTTGATCTTGTTAAAAACTATAATTTCTAATACTCATGTGTGTAATAGCCGAACCTAGACCTTGCTTAATGCCTTGAGCAAATGCCGATTTGGTGTTTTGAAATGGATGAATTAGGTGCTTGATTTCCTAAAGGTTCGGCATAGTACATGATATTTTGTTAGTATGCTTTCGAAGAATTTGAGTAGTGTTATGTATAAGTAAGATTATTACGTACGGTCTTGGCGGTATATATGTACAATCGATCAATAGGCATTAAAAGGCTAAATGTGTGAATTTAAGGTATAAGAACCTATAGGTAATTACATAGATAATGTTGGAAATTAATGTAGTGTATTCGGCCATGTAGAGTATATCCTAGAGATATTATGTTTAATTCTCTATAATCGGCTAAATGAGTGATAATGGGTTATAATGTTGAATGGAATTATATGTATAAGTGGTTAGTAAAGTGATTAAACTACCGAATTTAATTAGTAAATGTGTTCTAAGCTTGATGAATTTTGAGATGCGATTGGGAGTAAATTTGTCATGAGCATACTTTGTTAATAATAAATATGATAAATGTATATATATAGCTGAATGTGATATGTGTGAATTATATGTTAAATCAAGGCTTGGTAAGCTAGCTATTAAGGTGAAATGCTAATGTTAGTATTTGATTTGGTAATAATCTGTTTGGGGACAGCAGCAGTAAGGTGATTTTGGAAAATCGCCATAAATTGTAGGAGTTGAATTAGAAGCTGAGTGAATTATGTCATTAAAGCTTGAAGAGTCTATTTTCTTACAAAAGAAACTATAAAAACAAAAGAGTTACCGATCTTGAGATATTTGAAGTATTGTGGGGCTGAGTCATAATGACTGCTGGATTCCCTGTTCTGTTTTTAGAAAATCATTATAAATTGTACAAAAATGATTATAAGATAAAATTTATATGCTTAGACTCCTTAATGAGTCTAGTTTCTAATGAGATCAAATACAACACATTTTGAATTCTGTAGAGTGAGAAATTGGATTCGTAGTGAAGAGTGGTCAGAATAGTCAAACAGTGAACAGGGGAAACTTTAAGAAAAATCTGGTATTGATTGGCCAAGCCTAAAATTCTGAAAATTTTATGGATGGAAGATATACGAGTCTATATTCAGGGAAAATTAACGGCAAGTGATTTGGAGTTTAGTAGCTCCAGTTATAAGTAATTTAGTAACTACTGCTCAGGAAAACAGCTCGTAGTGAATATGTGATTTTGTTGTAAACATTAATGAAAGTTTGCCGATGAATTATTTATTGATTAATATAAAGCTTGCTATAATCTATGTGTGTGAAAGTCGGATCAATATATATAATATTATTCTGAAAGTAATACTTGAATAGTCGATTAATGACTATTTTAAATTTTGTTGAACTTAAGCTCAAGAGCAAAGGGGAACTAGATCCGATAAAGGGAAGGAAAAAGTAATTGAATAGCCGTTGAAGTCGTTCGACGACATTTGAGGTAAGTCTTCGAGTAATGACCCTACTTGAATTATATTGAAATGAATAGTCATACTATGACGGATAGTCGAATGTGCTTAGAGACTATGTTATAAAGCCAATTGAAATTATGCTCTTTGTGTGCGGCTACTGAGCCGAAATTTGAAAGGTTTAATAAATGTTTTGTGTTTGAGCCTTAGTAACGAAGAAATGAAATGGATGTGTTATGATTATTGATATATGTGTGCATGAGCATTGGAATATATCCGGGCTAAGACCCGAAGGCAATTATGCGAGTTGATATATCCGGGCTAAGACCCGAAGGCAATTATGCGAGTTAATATATCCGGGCTAAGACCCGAAGGCAATTATGCGAGTTGATATATCCGGGCTAAGACCCGAAGGCAATTATGCGAGTTAATATATCCGGGCTAAGACCCGAAGGCAATTATGCGAGTTGATATATCCGGGCTAAGACCCGAAGGCAATTATGCGAGTTAATATGTCCGGGCTATGACCCGAAGGCAATTATGCGAGATGATATATCCGGGCTAAGACCCGAAGGCAATTATGCAAGTTGATATGTCCGGGTTAAGACCCGAAGGCAAAGGTGTTTGCGGTTGTATTCGGTTAAATACCGAAGAAACTTGGGTTTGAATGTGAGCGTTTTGTGCTGTAACTAATTCAATAAATATGCTCGACCAACCCGAACGATAAGGTGTGTTGCATGTGCATTGGAAAAGTCGATTCGTTTTAAATAGTATTCGCGCGATCGGCTAACGAATTTTCGGCTTTTAGAAAGGTTGATACTTTGTGTATATATGTTGATGGAGTGTGAAGTAAGTATGATTATGAGAATGTGTGTTAATAAAGTGACTTAGTTAGTTATGTGAATGTAATACTGTAGTCAAAGCCGATTTCATTACTTGAGACTTACTAAGCTTAAAATGCTTACCCGGTTGCTTTGGCTCTCTGTTTTATAGATTTTGTTCGTTAGCTATCGGATTCGGGATCAGCGAAGTCGAAGTCATCTACACTATCAAGCTCTTTTGGTACTCTTTTAGTTGAACTCTGGATATGGCATGTATAGGACTACCCCTGTTGTTTAAGTTCTTTTGTGATGTATGTGTGTAAAGCCATGCGAAAATGGCTTGTAGATGTGGAGTATGGCATTAGACCATTTGTGTTTATGTATGTATATATATGGTTTCACGATGTGACTATGGATTGAAATGGAAGTGTTGGGCTAATGATCAGCCATTGGAATGGCTAAATATGATCACATGTGGACCTATGTATGGCAAAACCCTAGTTGGTCCATGGTAACCACAAAATAGGTAAAGTTTATCTTGAAAACAGATTTTGACAGCAACAGTGGTGTAGAATTGAAAAATCACATAAATTCGTAGGAGTGGAATTAAATAGTGAATAAATTATGTAATCGAACCTTGATGAATCTACTTTCATATGGAAGTAACGAAACAATTATAGGAACAGTACAGAAAGAGATATTCGGGTTCTTGTGGAACAGGGCCAGAACAGTTTCTGGATTCACTGTTCCGCCTTTGGAAATTCACTATAAATTGACCAGAGATAATTAGGGGTCATACCATATATGTATGGATTCCTCTCTGAGTCTAGTTTCCATAGAAACAAACGGCATTAGTATTGAAGCCCTGTGCAGAGAGATATACCAGTCGTAATGGGAAAAGGTCAGTGTAGTCGACCCCTGTAACATGAGAGACTTTGACTAATAAACTGTACTAATTGGCCCGACCAAAAATTCTAGAAAAAAATATATAGGTGGGGACATGAGTCTAGTTTCAGGGAAAAATCACAAAACTGATTTTGAATTGTGAAACTCAAGATATGATTTTTGAAGCGACTAGTACTCAGACTGGGCAGTGTCTGGAAAAATTTTTAAAAGTCTGTCAACACCTCGTATTCGACTCCGGTGACGGTCTCGGGTTCGGGGTGTTACAAATATTTAGTTGGGTGTTCTCAAATTTAAACTGGAAGCTTGAAACTTGAGCTTGAAGTTTGTTGAAGGATGAAATGAGAAGCAACCAAAATTGAGAAATTTTGGCAAGTAAGATGTCCTAGCGCCATGCACCGAAGCCCTTGCATGCGAGAGTTAGCACCCCAATACCACCAGCATGTCCTAGCACGTGGTCAGCCTACATCTAATTCGTGCCCTAGCACCACTTGACGCCCATGCCCCATCATTTGTGTCCCTTACGCGACACCTTGGCACCCTAACGCTAGTTCTGTCGATTTGATGAAGTCCATCGCATTTCAATCAAGTTTTAAGGGCATGATCCATTTCAAGTTTTATTACTTAAGCAAGCTTATGTAACCTAGTTTACGCTGAATAGACAATATAAATATTATACTTTCAGAGGAAGGTAGGACATTTCAGTCATTTTCTGATTTGATAGCTATTTTATTTTTTGTTTATTGTGTTCTTTTAACTTTATGGCTTTCTAAACTTTCTTTTCTAGTCGAAGGTTAATCAAAATTAGATTTGATAAATTTGTAAGACTTAATTTGTGTTTTAATTTTTCTTTTTTATTTGGTAGTCATTCATCTTTTGTTATAATTACAATTGCTCAAGTTTGTTAAATATTCGGTCAGTATTTGATAGCTTAGAACAATTTCCTTGCCAATTAGAATAATTAAATTTGTAATTGTTTAATTCATTCTAATGCTAGTGACAAACTACATAAATTGCTTATGTTGTAGATTATGTGGTGTGAATGTGTGATCTAGTTTAAATTAACCCTGTTGAGTTTGTTGGTTAGAATTAGATCTCTCTAGTTCGTAACATTGTAGGTAAGTTAAATATTGAGAGTTGAATTAAAACGTTATTTACTGGTTAGGGAAGTAATTTCAAACGAGTTGCTTCTTGGTTACCACATAAGTAAGAAGAGATTGGCTACTAGAAGTAACTTACTAAAAGCATAGAAGACATTCGTGCGTCAATGATCAAATCTATGAATCAAATAGAGATTTGACATTTGACTAGAGTTTCTCATCATTGATTTTTTTCTAAACTTTTAATTATTACTTTCTTCGTTTAAAGTTTTCAATTTAAATTTAGTTTTTTATTTAATTTTACTTTTTGATTTTATAAAGAAAACATTTTTTATTTACTTTACCTATTTTTGTTTGAGAAATAAAATTATCACCTATGTCTATGGATACGACCCACGCTGCTTTCTACTAATCTCATATTTTCAAGTAGGTATTTTTTTGGTAGGTCTCGATAACCTATCATAAGTCGTTAGAAAGTTTTTTAAATATTTTTTTATGTTAAAAAAGCGATTTTCTAGTGCAAAAAAGAAAGAAAAACTCAAATATTACTAGTGTCGAATAGAAAAATTATTAAAAAACTTTCTAGCACCAATTATTAGTAAAAATATTTAAGGCTAAATTTATTGATTTAGATCAACAAAAAAAGGTCATGCCAAACTTTCGTTACTATCTTAACAACATGATGCCTAAAAAACATGATGATTAAAAAACCTATTTTAAAAAATTTTGGTGGCTAAATTAAAATTATTTTATAGTTAGATAACTAAAACATGAACACGCTCATAATTGTGTGACAATTTATATAGTTTATAATGACCACGTCATTCAGCCACTTTAAAGTTAACGCTTTCATAGTTTAATAACTAAAATAGAAACATGTAAAAATTCAGTGACTAATTAAATAGTTTACCCAGCTTACCAGAAAAATAGAACAAATAAATTAAAGAAATGGAAAGAAAGAAGGGGTCGGAGAAAGCAAGAAAACAATAAATGATAAAGAGAAAATAATAAAAATAAAAGAGGTATAAGAACTTATTTGACCCTCCAACTTTATAAAAAAGTTATTTTAACCCTTTATTTAAATTTTCTCTTTTTTTAGTTCTTTAAACTTGCATTTTGTCAGATCATCCTAAAATGAATAACAAAATTTATGCCTTTTAACTTTCCTGATGTGACATACACATAGATTGTTATGTGGGTAACATGTCAGTATTTAATTAATTTTTAAAATTTTTTAGATTTTTTAAAAAATATTTTGTATAAAATCTATACTTTTTAAATAATTTTAATGATTTTTAATTATATATTTTTAAAAATTTTAAATTAAAAAAAAGAATGTTGACGTGTTAGGCACACAACAATGCATATGTATGTCACGCTAGTAAAGTTAAAAAATGTTTACATTTCCATCTATTTGGGCGATTTGACAAAAATACAAGTTTAAGAGCTAAAAACAGTCAAAAATTAAATGGAACACTAAAATTACTTTCTTATAAAATTTGAGAACCAAATGAGTCATTATGCCTAAAAAAGAAAGGAAAGAAAGAAATAAGTGGCATAAAATTAAAAAATAATAATAATAATAATTAAATGAAGTAATCGACAAAGTTTAATGACCTTTTCGTAATAAATTAAAATTTAGTAGTTAAAACATAAACTTAACCAAACATAATCTACAATTACATGCACGAACGGTGTTTTCGTTTTCTTGCGTTATTTTTTTTTTAGGTTTTCATCTGAGTTTTGTCTGCTTCGTCTTTTTTCATCTGCTGGAATAGGTTCTTTGGGATTCTTGCTAGGAGTTTTCTTTTATTTTATCTTTGGCAGCTTTTGTAGTAATTGTAGTTTGTACGTAACTTTCTTTTTCTTTTTGATTTCTCCCGTGTTTTTATTTTTTTGTGTTTCGTATTGTTTTGGTGCTTAGGCTTGATATTAGGTTTTATTTCGTTTCTTTTAGTATATTTGTTTCTGTTTTCTCTTTCATTTTGTGATTTCCTAGGTATTGTGGTTGTGGGTTCTGAGGGGTGGTCTCCTCTTTCTTTTGTATTGCTTGGTTGGGTCGGTATTGTAATAGCTCGGTTTTGGGCCTAGTCGGAACAGTGGTTTTGGAACCACTATTCCAAGGCTGGGGAAAATTATTTTGATGTTATTGTATGTGTTGTAATGTGAATTTATAAGTGCAAGTTAATTTTGGTATATTAATTTTAGCGATTTCTAGTTTAATTTCGAAAAAGGACTAAATTGCGTAAAAGGTAAAAGTTGTGTTTTGATGCCTAAAGGTGTTAAATTGATTTGTATCTTAAATTGGGGGTCTTTAAAGTGAAATTAGACCATTGAAAGTGTGATGGCCGGCCAAGGGAGACAAATTGGTCAAAAAGCCAAAATTTGTGGCTTTTAGGTGACTAAATTGACTAAAAATAGAATAAAATAAAAAAAAGAAAGATCTCATCTTTTCTTCATCTTCTCTCCACCGAAAATGGCAGCAAAGAAAGGGTTTAGAAGCTGTAAAATTTCAGCAAAGAAACTCCCATGCTAATGATGAAAAACAAGATTCGGGTTTAGAACGAGGAAAAACGAGAAATTGATGTTTAGGCCTCTTTTACCAATTTGGTGTCGAGGTAAGTTGTATGAAAACAATGCATCATGTTGTTATTATTATATGTCTAATGTTTAAATATTGCATGAAATGTATATGTACATGTATTTTTCTTTATGAAATGGATTCACGATGTCTCGATGACATTCGATAAAGTTTCAATATGAGATTTTATATAAGACCATATTTGGGACATGACATTGACATTGATATATGTGATCCCATGTAAGACCATGTCTGGGACATGACATTGGCATCGATATGTGTGAACCTATGTAAGACCGTATTTGGGATATGGCATTGACATCTTACTATGTGTACGAATTTCCCCGAGTACTCTTTTGTATTCTAAGTGGTTCAACGGGAAATTCAAAGATTTTAACAAAGCTGTGATAAGGAATGATTATGTCATTAAGTAGTATAGGTATGTACGAAAAACTTGTAAGAAATGATTCGGTCTATGATGCACCTTTGCTAAGGATGCAAATAAGTAAGTCATGTTTATGAGAATGATTTTGTAATGACCTTATGGTTATAGGTCTATGTTCATGATGTATATAGTAATTGGTGAATACTATGAAAATGGCATGATTTTGGAATAAGTCTTTGATACTTGATGACATTGAGATTATGGGTCCATACTTATGATGCACAGCTATGTGTTCTTACCATGATAGATGATATGATGTTGTATTCTTTTGGTGAACAATAATTGTGAATGAGTAAATTAGCCTGGATAGTTTTGGGCTGTTACAGTGGTGTAACTTTGAAAATACACTAAAGATAGTGGAAAATGAGTTAGAGGCTGAATAAAATATGGGATTAAATCTTATTGAGTCTAGTTTCTTACAAAAGAAACCGTGTAAGCAAAAGCATTTCCTACAATGAGATATTTGAAGTTGTGTGAGGCAGAGTCAGAATGACTTTGAAATCCCCTGTTTTGATTTGAGAAAATCATTATAAATAGTACAAAAATATTTATAAGTTATAATTTATATTTTTAGAATACTTATTGAGTTTATTTTCAAGAGAAATAGACAGGAACATTATTCGAGTCCTGTGCTATGAGATAATTAAACTTTAGTGTAGAAGGGTTGAAACTGTCAGACAGTGAATCAGGGGTAACTTTTAGGAATAAACTGTACTATTTGGCCAAACCAAAAATTCTGGAAATTTTATGGTAGAAAGGTACATGAGTCTAGTTTCAAGGAAAATTAACGTAATTTAATTTAGAGCTTTTTAGCTCTAGATATAAATATTTTATTGACTATTGTACAAGAAGATAGCTTATCATGAACTTGAGAATATGTTGGGAACATTGATAAAACATGTTAATGAGTTTCTTATTGTTTTCATATGAACTTACTAAGTGTAAAGCTTACCCCTTCCTTTTCCATTTTCTCTAGTGTTGCCAGGTTAGCTTGGGTTGGAGTTCGTCAGAGATATTATCACACTGTCAAGCTATCGCTATTGGTGTAGGTGATTTCAAGTACTTTGAGTCTATGACATGTATAGGAGTTTAAATATTTGAGTATGTGATATTGCTTTAGCCAAATGTATTGGCTTATTTTGATTATAGGGTTGGTAAACCTATTTATTTATGAAAAGTATTTAACGGCTTAGTATGAATGGTATGTGGATGTGATCATGAATGCTTAGTGATGAAAATGAGGTTTGATGACATGTTGGTAGCTATAGCATTAATGTGGTAAAGATAAAGGTAACATCTATGATATTGGTTGCATGTGAAATTGCCATGGTCATGACATGTTAGGAATGTTTAAGTGCCTAATTTTACCATGTTGTATGCTATTGTATAAGTATGCGTGCATGTGTTGTGAGGGTGACAAAATGGCTTGGAAAATATCCTTGTAACACCCCAAACCCGGCCCAGACATTACGGCCGAATTCAGCGTGTCACAAGGGGAATGTTACTAAAGAAGTTATGTTTTATCCAAAAATCTTTCTTAGGGTTTGAAGAATATTTTGTTTTAAGTTAAAGTGAACGGAAGCTGTGCACCAGGTAGGAAGCTAGAAAAGAGAAGGTGAGTCTGTTGGACTGCTTAAGTACCAAGCTCTTCACGGATCCAATCCTAGACATGCACACATCTTGTGAATGTTACTAAAGAAGTTATGTTTTATCCAAAAATCTTTCTTAGGGTTTGAAGAATATTTTTTTTAAGTTAAAGTGAACGGAAGCTGTGCACTAGGTAGGAAGCCAGAAAAGAGGAGGTGAGTCTGTTGGACTGCTTAAGTACCAAGCTCTTCACGGATCCAATCCTAGACATGCACACATCCATTGCCACACTTTAAGCCTGTTACTAGTCCACGAATAATTAATTAAGTTTAAGTCTATTTAAAATATTCATTTCCTTTGAAAACGTTTACATTGCGGAAGCTTTACTCGGTTATCGTGATATTTTGAAAATAGGAAACTTTTATAAAATGCGCCCTAAAGCTAACCAATTTAAATACCCAAAATAAATAAAATAATAAGAAGAGCGGCCTTATTACAACTTAAACCAGAAACAAAATAATCAAAATAATAATTGCGAAACTTAAAAAAAACATAAATTAATCTTTGTGGCCACTCTGAATCCCGCCCAGCTCTAAGTCCACCAACTAGGCCTCACCTGCAAGGATGGAAGGGAAAGGGGTGAGTTTGGAAAACTCAGTGTGTAAGGAAAATCCATTCAAAGACCAAGCCAGCTCAAGCCCATTGGGCCTAAGCCCATTCAGATAACAGTATGTATTGGGTCGAAGCCCTTTTCAGAATAAACTAGACCTTAGCCCCATTTTCAGATAACAGTATGGCCCAGAGGCCCATTCCAGAATAGATCAGACATATTCGTGTATGCAAGCCCAACCCCGCCTATAACCAACCACTACACTCCACCCGTACCAGCCCTACACTCCATGTGGGGAATAGCTCAACCCACCCAGCCCTACACTCCACAGTTGCAACATTGCTGCTCAGTTATCAGTAAGTTGAGGCAAAGCCTCCAGTACGTGGACAAGCCACTTTCAGTACTTCCTCCATCAGTATCCCAATCCCATGCATCAGATAATAATAACATGGCATGCAGTAAATAATAACAGTCAAACATGTATTCAAGTCAACCTTAACCCTAGGGGTATATCAGTAATTTTACTCCTAGGGGTAAATCTGTAAATTTTCCACCTATAAAGGTGTTTCAGTAATTTTATCAGTTTTAAGGGTTTTCATGCATATTCCCACCTTTCGCGTACTAACAGAAACACTTACCGAGGGTTTTTACCGAATTGGGCCCGTTGGCCCATTATCCCAATTTTGGCCCATAAAACCCAAAAATATTGAAGGCACAGAAATCATGCACTCTACAGTCTAAACATTTTAGTTTACCAAAAACGTTAATCGATTTACCTCACGAGCATTCGCACACTCGCAAGTCCATAAAATATCGATTTTTCGACATTTCGGCTTTTCGGCTTTTGCCGATCTAGACTATGAAAGGGTGTCAGTTACACACCTGTTTGGACGATATGCTGACGAGATCCACACACACAAATTGCCTACAATTGGATTACTAACACGTTAATCTAACTATAAAAATGAACTACGTATTATCCCCCTTACCATATTCGGCCAAAAGCACCTTAGGCGCTAGCGATCCTACCTTTGCCGAAATTAGTGACTAGGTTTAGATCCAGTTGTTCCACTTGTACAAGCCCTCGATCAGCAGCCTCTAGATCACACTATTATCAAAATAAAACAATTATAACATCCCTTAGAGCTACAAGCCCAAATCGACAGCCTTCTTATCTTTTAGGGACTTCGGCTTTTTCTAACTTGAAAAAAATAAGACTAGATCTGAAGTAATGAGCACTTACCACTTATTCCTCCTTGATTTTTATGCAGATCTGATGTAGATCTATCCTCTAAATGATGGCAGAACCCGAATCCAGGAGATCTGAAGTTTCGGCTATAAGCCCCTAAGTCTTATGGTATTTCAGCTTTTTAAGTGGTGAAGAAGATGATGATTCGAGGCTATAACCTTGGAATAATGCTGCCGACCGGTACCAAGGGTTTAGAGAAGATGAGTGTTGATCAAGAGGAAAAAAAATACTAAAGGATTTTGGCTTTGGAAAAATCGGCACAAGTAGTGAGTTTCGGGATTCGGCTTTTATGGAAACGGCTATGGAGGTTTTTTGGAGGATGGGATCGATAGAGAAGGTGAGTAGGGTGATCAGAAGGTTTTGGCTAACAGAAGAAGCATAAGGGAAGAAAGAAAATGGAGAAAAAGAGATGGAGAAAATTCGGCATCAAGAAAAGGAACTTGAATTTTTGACTTTTGTGAGAACTCAGAATGAATGAATGAAAACTTTCAGGTGGCTAACCCTAATCCTCCAAGACTGAAAAAGAAAATAACCTAACCCTAATATCAACTAAAGCAATCAGCCCAACCTCCCTAAGGCCCTTGCTGAAATTCTCTTGAGTGATCATGTGCCCAGCACATGTCCAAAATTAAAAAATAACTACATGCCTACCTTGCGACTCGAACCTTGGACCTTCAATTCCTTCCCATGCGCCATTTTTTTAGGAATCTAGGAGCGCCACCTTGCCACTTTACCAAAGCCATATTTGTGTTATGACTTACGAAGTTCTTCTTAAAGCCCACTTAACCCAGTCTCCTATTCACTTAAAATCCAACCTTGATATTTTACCATGTTTAACCTAGGCTTGGGCCTTCTAAAGACCTACTAACACATTTAAACACATTTCTAATATTCAGAACACCAAAATTCCAAAATTTACCAAAAATCACAGAAACCCGAAAAAATCCCGAAAATCAGGACGTTACAATCCTTGTATTTGTCCACGCGGGTAGACACATGAGCATGTGTCTAGGCCGCGTGTGACACATGGTTTGCCCCCATGGGTGTGTTGCCCAGCCGTGTGTCCCTTGCACATAAGTTTTTCAAATCAGTATGCATAATAGTATGCACACGGGTAAGAGACACGGCCATGTGTCTCAGCCATGTGAGGACACGGTTATTGGACACGGGCGTGTGCCTTGGCCTTGTGGCTTTAATTTATTCATGACCAAATTGGCAGAATGTCTAGGTTTTTGGACACGGGTTCGGGACACGGGCGTGTCCCAAGTACACGGGCGTGTGCTCTATACCCACACAGGCATGTGAAGTTTTAAGCATGAAATTTTCCAAGTTTTTCTTAAGTTCTTAGTTTAGTGCCTCTAATGCATGTTTTGGGCCTTGTGAGCCCGTTTAAAGGACAAAATGCATGTGAACGAGAAGTTTTAAGTTAAAAGAAATTTTATGGCCTGGTTTTATATGCGTATGCTTAAGTTAAGTCCGGTAACACCTAGATCCCTGTCCCGGGGCTGGATACGGGCGAGGGGTGTTACAGGTCTTGCCTGAAATATGGAGGAACAATTAGAAAATGATGCGACAATTATAGAGGATGAGATTAATGAGCTGCTGGGGAAGTTGACGTTTTTAGAAGAAGAATCTGTCCAAGTGATAAGCATATACGATGGACAAAAGGTCTAAGGTTTTGAGTCATGGGCTGTGGGAAAAATCATGGCGATGGACCTTCCGAACAGAGAAGTGATGTACAGAGTGTTCAGGTCACTTTGGTATACAAAATAGGAGGTGAACTTTGTTGCTTTAAAAGAAGGGGCAGTTATCGTTAAGTTTAGTTACATGGAGAATCAGGATCGTATCTTAAATTTGATGCCCTGGCTATTTGATAAGTGCCTATTCTCAATAGTGCCTTTTGAGAATGGTAAGGATATAGAGTCCTATGAGTTCGGACGGTCGCCCTTTTGGTTAAGAGTCTACAATATCCCCATAGAACTCATAGATTGTAAGATGGCTTTGGCCATGGGAAAAGCTATAGGGGAGCTGGTGGCGATTGACTGGAAGGACCCTAACGGAGGATGGACAGAATTTATGGGGCTAAAAGTTAAGATTAATATCTTTAAACCCTTAAGGAGAGTTATGAAACTGGTCAGCAAAGATGGGGAGGAAACTATAGGGGTGATAAAGTATGAGCGGCTCTCAGATTTTTGCTACCTGTGTGGACTGATAGGACATACCATTCAAAAGTGACAGAATAAGAGGGAGGGTGATCCGGTGGATGGTTTAAATCTCTTGTTTGAGGCTTGGATGAGGGCACCAATCGTAACCCCAAATCAAGACAGAGGTATGAGGAAGAACGGGGTTGAAATGGTGTTGACTACGGATCTTTCAAATGAAGTTAGGGAGGAAAGCCAAACAAATATGAAGGATGATAGTGGGCAACCTAATCGGTCAAAAAAAGAGAAGGGTGTTGAAGAAGAGTCGATATCAAACTTGTTTGTGGAGAAAAATAGCCATAAGTTGATTTGGGATAACATAGGACGATTCAAGCAAAAGAGAAAGAGGATGAGGGGATGGAATGGAGAAAACAATGATGAAAGCCCATCCAAATCTACTAGAAGAAGATTAATGGAGAGTGTTTCACCCTTGAAGGCGGCGGCTGGCGATCAGCCCCGCCAGGAACTATGAAAATCTTTTGCTGGAACTGTCGTGGGGTTGGAAATCCCGCAACAGTTCATGAATTGAAGCAACTCCTTGTTGCAAATGCTCTTAATATTGTTTTCTTGTGTGAAACCAAAATTCATTCTAATGGGTTTTCTCGTATTCGATCTATGTGTAAGATGGAAGGTTGCATGGCGATTAACTCTGAGGGCAAAAGTGGTGGTATTCCTTTGATATGGAAAGAGGGTGTGAAGGTTGATGTGCAGAATTTCTCTAATCACCATATCGATTCCCTAGTCACTGTAGATGAGAATGAGGTGATTCGGTTTACTGGGTTCTATGGTCAAGTGGACCCAAATTTAAGGAGTCAATCGTGGGATATGTTAAGAAGGGTTAAAAGAACGGTCAAGGAAGGTTGGATTGTAGGGGGCAATTTTAATGCTATAATTAACAATATTGAGAAGGAAAGGGGCGTAGAAAGCCGAGAAAACCTATGGATGAGTTCAGCGATATACTAGATGAGCTGGCTTTGATTGATATTAAGACTAGCAACGGATGTTTTACATGGTTTAATAACAGAGAGGGAGCTAACCTTGTTAAAGAGAGGCTGGATAGGTTTCTTATTTCAAAGGATATGATCAAAAAGTTGCCTTTTATTACTACCAAAGTGGTGCACCAGTCAAAGTTGGACTATGAGGTGAATTTGTTGAACACGATTGGCTGTAAGCCGGGGGAGAAAAGGTGCGACTACAGATCTTGCTTCAGGTATGATGCTTGTTGGGCTAAGGAGATGGAAGCGAGGGATATTATTACCCATATTTGGGCTGACAAGAACAGTGATATTCTGAATAAGATGGATAATACCTGCGAGGAACTTGGCTAGTGGCAGTATCAATGTTACAAAAGAATGAAGTATAAGATTAACGGGCTGGAGAGGAAGATTGGATGATTATGGATGGGCCAAATAGTGAGAGGTCGTCGAACCTGTTGAAGGCTGCTCGTGATTAGCTGGGTCATTTATATGATGTGGTAGAGCGGTACTGGGTGCAAAGGGCTCGCACTCAATGGCTCAAAGAAGGCGATCGTAATACCCGTTATTTTCATGTGCAGGCTACAGGCCGTAAAAAGAATAATAGCATTGATAGGCTTAAGGACATGCAAGGTGTGTGGCATGAAGACAAGAATGAGATTTGTCACATTGTTTGGAACTATTTCCACGATCTTTTCAGTTCCTCTATCGCACCAGATGAGGATATCGACTTGAGCTTTATGCCGAAGTGTATTACCGATGATACGAATAGCTTTCTTAATAGTGAGTTCACTGATGATGAGTTTATAAAGGTTTTCAAGCAAATGGATCCTCGGAAGGCCTCGGGGATTGATGGGTTGTCCGGGAGCTTTTTCAAAGAGCATTGGTCAGTGGTGGGTGGTGATGTTTTAAGGATGTGTCGGGATGTTTTAAAAGGAAATAAAAATTTGGATTACATCAATGAAACCCTGCTAGTCATGATTCTTAAGATTAAGAATCCCTGTGAGATGACACACTTTTGCCTGATAAGCTTGTGTAGGGTTATCTATAAGATCATCTCCAAAGCTTTGGCTAACCAGCTCAAGGTTGTGCTTCCCCAATGTATTAGCCAAAATCAAAGTGCTTTCATCCCTGGCAGGATGATCAACGACAACGTCCTTGTGGCTCATGAGCTTATGCACTACCTTCGGAGCTCTACGAATGGCCCTAACAAGGGTTGTATGATCAAGCTCGATATGATCAAAGCATATGACCGGGTGGAATGGAGCTTCCTTGAGAAAGTGATGATAAGAATGGGTTTTTCTAGAGAGTGAGTTAATAAAATCATGAATTGTGTTTGTACGATTCGGTATAAGGCTAAATGCAATATGACCTTTACTAATATCATTATCCCTGAGAGGGGTCTTCGCCAATAGGAACCCCTCTCCCCTTACTTATTTCTTTTCTGTATGGATGTCTTCTCCCGTGTGTTGCTTAAAGCCCAAAAGGACAATAATATTAAGGGCATTTGTGCGAGCAAGGATGGCCTTAGAATTAACCATTTATTCTTTGCTGACGATACTCTTTTGTTTGTCAGGAATCAACATGGGGAAGCCGAAGCTTTTAAGAGAATTTTGCACAACTTCACAAGGATGTCGGGCCAAAGCATTAATCTGGACAAATCAATGGTGTACTTTAGCCCCAACACCCCTACATCTCAACGTGTGTTGTTGGGGGACTTACTCAAAATGAAAGTGGTCGATAAATTGGATGGTTACCTTGGTCTTCCTATCTCTGCTGGTAAAAAAAGATCGAGCACTTTTCTGAACACACTGGATCGTCTGGCGAGTAGAATAAATAGTTGGTCAAAGCGTCTTTTGTCAAATGGTGGTAAGGAAGTCTTCATTAAGTCGGTGATCCAAGCAATACCTACTTATGCATTTTCGGTCTTTATGGCTCCGAAGGGGCTCCTTGAGGAGATCTAATCAATGATGAGTCAGGTCAGGTAGGAAGGTGGTGAGAAGAAAAAGAGTTGGAATATGCTGCCTTAGGATAGGTTGTGTTACTCGAAAGGTATGGGTGGCCTCAGCATCAGGGATTTACGCCTGTTTAACGTTGCGCTGTTGGGTAGACAGGTGTGGCGCCTCATCAACTGTAGGGATATGCTATGCTATAAGGTTTTAAGCGCGAAGTACTTTCCGAATGGTGATGTCTTTCAGCCTAAAAGCATGGACAAGCCCTCATTCACGTGGCAGAGTATTGCTAAGGTGGCTCAGGAGCTTTACAAGGATTTTGGTTAGACTAATGGTAACAATAAAAGTATTAAGATATGGCACGATAATTGGGGTTTTGAAGGTCTTTCGGGTCAATCTATTTGTCTTGACAAAAGGATAGTCAAAGAGGAAAACGTGTGTGATTTGTTCAACGACAGCAAGGATGGATGGGACAAGAAAAAGGTCTTGGATATCTATGGTGAAAATACGGGGGACCAAATTTGAATATCCCCATTTTTTATAATGGCCCTGAAGACCGACGTACATGGTTCCATAACCCGCACAGTGTGTTTTCTTCTAAATCTGCTTATTCGTGGCTGCTACTTAAACAGGTGAGGTTCGGTCCTCACAGGATTTTTTGGAGAATAGTTTGGAAGTTAAAAACCCTTCCGAAAATTCGTGTTTTTTCTGGAGAATTGGCTATAATATCCTACCTACGTACGATAAAATTTCCAGCTTTCGTAGTGGTTTCGATGATACCTGTCCAAGATGCGGCAAAGAAAGGGAAACCCTTATTCACGTTGTAACACCCCAAACCCGGCCTAGACGTTACGACCAAGTCTAATGTGTCATATTGACTTACGGTTGATTGTGTTCTTTGTTTATGGTAATTAGGGTGATTTTGTAAAACAATGGTTAATTGTTGACTAAGAAAAAAACAGCGATTATTTAAGTTTTTAGGTTATCCATTTGTTACGCTCGTTGTGTTTTGAAATCGTTTATTAATTTTTGAACAAAAACCCACACTGCCTAAATCTAACAGTTTAAATCGAGTATAAATAAAACAATTAATAAAACTATAAAACTTACGAGCGACCTTATTACAACTTAAAACCCAAAACAATTAAAGTAAGTAAATGCTGATCAAAACATATGAAGAAAACCGAATTTGCAGAACATGTGGCCACTCCGAATCCCTCACAGCTCCATGTCCACTATGATTGGGGATTTCCTGCATGGATGAAATTAAGGGGTGAGTTTGGGAAACTCAATGTGTAAAACAGCCCAACCATGGTCCAAATCAGATCAAACCATAGAAACAGATTAAGTTGGGCCTTAGCCCAATACAGAATTCAGAATGAAGCCCATAAGCCCATAACAGATACAGAACAGAAATATCATGTATGTAGAAAACCCAACCTTACACCATGTGGGGAGACAACTCCACCCACCCATCCACTACACACCACAGAATTTGCAGCATGGCTGCCAGAATAGATATTGTGATAGAGTCACCAAATACAGATATTGTGGCAGAGCCACCATAACAGATATTTGTGGCATAGCCACCAGAAATAGATATTTGTGGCATGGCCACCAGAAACAGATATTTGTAGCATGGCCACCAAAATGCTTCCTCCATCAATATAACCCATATCCCATCAACAGATATACATGTCATGGCATACAGCATACAGAATCAGAATATCATGCATTTCAGTCAAAATCAACCCTAGGGGTATAACGGTCACTTTACACCTAGGGGTATAATGGTAATTTCATACTTAGGGGTATTTTAGTAAATTTACTATTTTAGGGTTTCATGCATATTACAGCCATTAACGTATTAACAGAAACACTTACCGAGCATTTTTATCAAATTGGGCCCGTTGGCCCATTAACCTGATTTCAGCCCGTTAAGCCCAAATATAACGAAGTGCACAAAATTGCGCACTCTGCAATCTTACCACTTGAGATTACCAGGATTAACAAACAACTATCTCACGAGCGCTCGCACGCTCGTAAGTGCACAAAATGCCGGCTCTTCGACATTTCGGCTTTTGCCGATCTAGTCTATAAGTGGGTGTTGTTTACACACCTGTTCTGTAATGATACGTTGGCGAGATCCACACACGAGTTGCCTTTCTGCTGAAGTATGGACTAGATCTAGATGTCCAACCGTGTTAGCCTTCAAAGCCCTTTGCTGTAGTCCCCTTGTCCACACAAAAACGTTATGACACTACTCCCGATCTACTGCAGATCCAACCACCGCACAAGAAGAGAAAAGTATAATCAAAGATTCGACTTCTGAAGTACCTCAGTGTAGAAAAGTTTTGGTTTGAAAAAAAGGATGAGAGGTTCGGCTTCAATGGAGATTCTGCTTTAACGAAAAGATGAGTAAAAGTAAAAGAGATCGGCACAAGGGGAAAACAAAAGTTGCGGTTTCGACTTTTGTGAGTGATCGGCTAAGGTGATTGAATGGGAGAGGTTTTTTCTTTATGATTGGTGAAGCAAAGAAGATGGGAAGATGGCGATAAAAGAAAGGAGAGGAATGGGTTAATGGCCTCTGCTTGAAGAACTAAGAGAGCAAGAGAATGAAAGAAGAAAAAATGAGCAAAAAGAACAAAAATATAAATTTGAAATAAAACAAAACAAGAACGGATTGAAAGGGAAGCAAGATCGGCCAAATTAAAATACCCCAACTAACCCAAAAAGAAAAAAATAAATCATAAAGGCCAAAAATAAATGGCACTTATTTGCTATGGCCGAATGAGTGCATTTCGGCATAAAAATTCTTCCTAAATTCCAATTCCATGAATTGCTCCTTGATTCTTGGCCAAATTTAATGTTTGAATTTCATCCAAACTCCTAACCGATCAGTAGCCTTATCCACCGCTTCATCATGCTGCTAAGAAGAGTTTCAGTCCAACTCTACTACTCTCCCTCACGCATGCAGCAAAAAGAGAGTCCTTTGCACGCACAGCAGCTCGAACCTGGGTCCTCCAGGCACACCCCCACGCTACTGGCCACTGGGTCGCAACCTTGTTTTCGATATAAAACTGCCACAATAATTTTATAACCCTTACCTGCTTCAGTTCTAGCCTGCTTTGAAAAAAAATAAAACAGAATTCACTCGCGCAATGACTCAAACCTGCGCCCTCTTCGCGTGCTTAGCACGCTGCTGCCACTACGCCACGGGCACTCCTTGTGCTGGATTATGCTCGCAACTCCTCTTAACCCCTATTTTAATCGCAACCTGAATACTAAAAAAAATAACCATTTGCGCACGCCGTGCCTTGAACCCAAGCACCTCCCACGCCCTCTTAAGGTGCTTAGCCACTGGGCCAAGTGCTTGTTTGTGCTAAAACTCAGCTCAAATTATTAATACTGTCCAAATTCCCTAAGGTAGCGTAAAATTTAATTTTTTTTTTTGCTAGAGTCTTAAATCGAACCCAAGCCTTTTCCCACACTATAAATACATCATAATTCACTTAGATCCTACACTAAATAAATAATAACAATATTGATAATAATTTCCCGTAAAAAGTTAAAACATCAATAATCCTATCTCGGGCTATCTTCTACCCGAACTCGGATTCCAAACCCAATATTTCTAGGCCCAATTTTTTGGGCGTTACACACGTGATGAAGGACTGTCCGTTGGCTCGTACAGTGCTTGAGCATGGAGGGCTTAATCATAAGTTTTTGGTTGGGAATTATTCTAATTGTATTGATTGGATCGAGGACATCGCGAGTGAGTTGGATTGCAAGGCAGTCTCCGACCTCATCACCGTCCTCTGGAATATTTGGAACTGTACAAATCATCGGATCTTTAGAGAGGCTGAGGAAAGTGCCAAAGTGACGTGGGAGAGAGCAGTGGCTTTGAGTAAGGATTTTCGGATCTTTAACCTGCTGGACGAACCGATGTTACCAAGGAAAGTGGAGGAGAAAGTCTAACAGAAACCGACTCAGGGGGTGATAAAGATTAACTTTGACGCTTTTGTTCATGAGAAGAAAGTGTACTACGGTCTAGTTGCTAGAGACTCTGAAGGCTTTGTTCATGGTGGGCGGATGGGTGTTGTGGATAAGGAAATGAATGCTGAGTGGACTGAGATGCGGGCCATGGAAGAAAGCATAATGGTTGCCCATTCGAATAATTGGACGTGTTTAGAGTTGAAGTCTGACTGCGCTAGCCTTGTGAACCGCTCCAATAAAAGGAATTCAGATTTGACTATGCTGGGCCACCGCTTGCGGGAGATTGAAAAGCAATTTCATTTTTTTCGTTTTTTTAATTTTTGCTGGACACCTCGCTGTTGTAATAAAGTTGCCAACTCCCTTTGTAATTGGCCAAAACATATGATTGTACTAAGGATTTTAATATGGACTATCCGTTAGAAGTCCATGCATTTGTTTTAAATGATGCTATTAATTGAAGTTGACCCTCGGGTCTTTTTATCAAAAAAAAAAGAAATCCTAATTTAAAAGGTAATCTAATCAAATCCGTAAACCTTCAAACTCCGATGTTCCGAAAGATAAAATATAAGAAACACAACAACAATAAAACCATTAAAAAGTTGTGATCATGTCCACCAAGACTTTGCCACCACTTCTAATTTCCAAACCCATTTTCCGCCGTCGAGCAGTGTTTAATCTTTGAAAACCTTAAGTAAGCATGAATTCTTTTCTTCAACATATTTTCAACAAATTTCACTTGGAACTGCATTTGCTTAGCCAGGTTATATGTAGCTGCCCACTTATGCAATATATGCTTGTCGAGTTCATCAACCGGCACATCTCCCATCTCTTTGACTGCAGCAGAGACAAAGAGTAGAATATTTTGATATGCATCGTTTGTAGGTTCACCACGTTTGTCTTCGATTTTGTTAACAATAGATTTCAGGTAATCTGGAATATTACCTTCAGCACTGTCTTTCGCATCTTTTAAGCCTGGGAAGTTTGAAAATCCCACGTTGCAATTGTCCTTGTTAAGAAGTTCCTTTTCTAAATCTTCCATGTCCTTATCACCAGACCCTTTACCGTTTTGCAGGCTTACTTGGAATTGATCAACAGCAGCCTTGTTAGTTGCACTTGCTTCCCCAAAAAGCCATGGAAAAGCCTTAGAAAACTAAAACAACAATAGAAAAAGCAAGTGTCAAGAAATCAGAGTAAACATTATATATGCAGTCATTACTTGTGGTGCAAGGTAGCAACTATCGTACCTCCTCTTCTAGGGTCTCCAATCCAATGCCCTGAAATTTGAGAGAACAAATAAATGATCGATATGGACAGCAGTCAACAAAGATAAGTCTAAAGCTTATGGCGTGTGCATTGATACATGAGAATTCATTATTTTGTATAGAGAATGCTATAAAGGTCAAGTGTTGTGCTACGTGTCTTTAATTTTGACGGAAGACCACAAGTTCTATTAGCTGTTTAATTTTTATGAAACTGTTCAGCAAGTAGTGCTTAAGTTGTGATGAAAGGAATTATGATACCGTAACAGAGAACCTGAGATTTTATGGAGTTGCGGACCTATTTATAATCATTCCGACAAGGGGTAACACATCATATCCATGACAAGAATTTTGCATACCTTAGTAAGGAATGTTTCGGCAAGCTTAGCTGTTTTCTCTGAGTCCTGAAAAACCCAAGTTTAAAAGTTAGGATAAAAGGTAAAATTTGAGGATTGTTACATTGAAACATGGATCTTAATATATAGGAGGATATGAAACAATTCAATGAAATCATTCCATCAAACAAACTAACTAACGGTACCTTTTCTCGCTCTTTATCTAATTTCTTAATGTCCTCTTCTATTTTTTCCAATCCCGGAAGTGCCTCCATCTTCATCTCATCAGCATTCGGAAACTGCTTTGCCTTGCGTCGTTCCTTGTCCTTCATCGCCTTGATATCCATCATTATGTTGTCCAGGTCAGACCGAGCGGGCCATTTGCTTAAGATTTGCTTGAGGGTTTGGCCTATTGGTTGGGAAGGAAATGAAATATCGTATTGGATCACAGAACCCAACAACCATATATGATATTTCATGGCTGAAAATCGGTCCTTCATATACCAAATTTACACAGGTCAAACAATAGTTAAGAACCTAAAGCAAAGATACTAATAGAAATAATATGAATTAAGATGAAGTACTAGGAACAGAGTTCTTTAGATTTACATTCTTTATCCGTCGATGAACTCTATCCCTCAAATTTTTTAGTACTTTCAGAACAGATCTCTCCTTGATAAGTTCTTTTACAGGGACATCTTTTCCCTTTGGTTCAGTTCCACGCCTTCTCTTGGTGCTTCTTCCTCTTTCCTTTTCTTTGGGAGCTTTCCGTTTCCTTTGCCTCGTTCTGGTCATCCGGTTCTTGTCATCGGGGTCTTCCGAATCACTCTCTTGCCCAGACTCTTTACCACTATGCAGACTTCCTTGGAATTGATCAACAGCTGCCTCGTTAGTTGCACTTGATTCCCCAAAAAGCCATGGAAAAGCCTTAGAAAACTAAAATAACAACAAAAATAGAACAAGTTAGTGTCAAGAATTCAGAGTAGGCATTATATATAAAGTCTTAACTTGTGGTGCAAGGCAGCAACTATCGTACATCTTTTTCTAGGGTCTTCAAGCTAATGTCCTGAAATTTAAGAGCCACAAATAAATGATCAAGATGGAGAGCAGTCAACAAAGACAAGTGAAAAGCTTATGACGTGAGCATTGATACATGAGAACACGTTATTTTGTTTAAAGAATGATTGTAGTCAAATCCCAAATATATTAGATATTGGCACCAATAATGGGTTAGCTGTACAGGTAAAATGTTGTGTTCAATTTTGATGGAAGACCGTAAGTTCTATTAAATGTTTAACTTTTATGAAACTTACATTTAGCAATATTTATGTTCAGCAAGACATGAACAAGTTTTTGTGGATAGTTAACAGAGAAACTGAAATTTTATTAAGTTACAGTTCTATTTATAATCATTCTGATAAGAGGTAACACATTATATCCATGACAAGAATTTTGCATACCTTAGCAACGAAGGTTTCTGCAAGCTTAGCTGTGATTGCTGAGTCCTGAAAAGCCAAGTTTAAAAGTTAGGATAAAAGGTAAAATTTGAGGATTGTTACATTGAAACATGGATCTTAATATATAGGAGGATATGAAACAATTCAATGAAATCATTCCATCAAACAAACAAAATAACGGTACCTTTACTCGCTCTTCATCTAATTTCTTAATGTCCTCTTCTATTTTTTCCAATCCCGGAAGTGCCTCCATCTTCATCTCATCAGCATTCTTATACTGCTTTGCCTTGAGCCGTTCCTTGTCCTCCATCACCTTGATATCCATCTTTACGTTGTCCAGGTCAGACCGAGCGGGCCATTTGCTTAAGATTTGCTTGAGGGTTTGGCCTATTGGTCGATAGAGAAACGAAATTTGGTATCGGATCACAAAACCCAACAACCATATATAAGATTTCATGCCTGCAAATTGGTCCTTCATATACCAAATTTACACAGGTTAAACAATAGTTGAGAACCTAAAGCACAGATACTAATAGCAATAATATGAATTAAGATGAAATACTAGGAACAGAGTTGTTTAGATTTACGTTCTTTATCCGTCGATTAACTCTATCCCTCAAAATTTTTAATACTTGTGGAACAGATTTCTTCTTGATAAGTTCTTTTACAGGTTCTTCTTTTCCCTTTCGTTCGGTTCCATCCCCGCTCTTGTTATCATGGTCTTCCCCAGTAACACTCTCCGATTCCTCTGCAGAATCGTCCCCGGCGCAGTTGATGGGCAAGAGTGAACAATATGTATCATCCTCCTCCTCACTCAGCATCTCTCAGGAACCTGGTTATATTTTTGACACCAACAAGGTAACAAGTTAATAGCTGCAGTAAGATTTTTGAATAAGGAAACTCGGAACAGGTCATTTAATGGATCGGAAACATCAATTTTGGCAGTCAACGATGATTCAACGGCATCATCTTCTTTCAAACAATTACATGAATAAACTAACAAACCATAAAATAAGAAACTAACGAACCAGTAACAAAAATCAAAACATGAACGCACAATTTCCTCGAGAAATTAAAGCAAGTTTGCAAATCAAAAGCATCATATATGATAGACAATCACTAATTATTACTCACTTGTGTCAGCAGAGAAGAAGAGATGGCAGCTGAAGAAGAAAGCGAAAGTAAAAGCAAAAGCATTTCATTATGGGATTTAATAACAATGTAGGAAGGAGGCTTCTCTACCATGCGCGCGAGAAGCCAACTGAAGGGCTAAGTAATTTAATTTCTTAAACCGGAGCGCGTTCATTATATCTTATACAAAGGTATTATTCATAACTATAATTTACAGTTTACCCATGTCTTTAAAGGAAATAAAATATAAGCTTAACTTTACCTAGTAGCCATCCAAATATTAGTATATGTTTTTTGTTCACTTAATTATAAAAAATTACAAAACGGTCAATTAATTATTTAATTTTATCTATTTTTAGTACCGATTGGCTAATAGTTGTAGTTTTTAAAATTTACATTATAACAATTTTAACCCTAAACATTTATAAACATGTCAATTTTGTCTTAATTCTAACAAAATAACCCTTAACATTTACACATTTTGTAATTCGATCTTTTTTTCTCAATTTTTTAGTATCATTTTTACCTAAAAAGCTAAAAAAACTAATTTATCATCTAAATTTGATTGAATATAAATAAGAATATAAACACCCAAAAATCCAAGATAATAATTTTTATCTTTCTTTTCTCTTTCTTTTCAAATGAACCCTCAATATCACAAAGAACAAGAAAAATGCAAAAAAAAGTGATCAAATTACACAATGTGTAAATGTTGAGGGTTAAATTTTTTAGAATCAAGACTAAATTGACGCAATGTATAAATGTTGAGGGTTAACATTGCTATTCTCTTAATTTTAAAAGTTGCCACCATTAGCTAATTGGTGGGGAAAAAAAAGAGACAAAATTGAATAATTAGGTAGCCATTTCCATAATTGGGTGACCAAAAGAGAAGTTTACTAATAGTTGGGTGACTACTAGTGTAGTTTACCCAAAAAGTAAACTACACAATTGGTCACCTACTTTTCATAATATTTCATTTGGACATAAAAAAAGAGTTTACATTTTATGCACTACCATTAAAAATCGTTTTTATTTTGGTCACCTGTTGTTAATTCAATGTCATTTTGCAATCATTTTAGTTATCCAACTTTACTAAGTGTTCATTTTGATCACTCATTTCCCTTTTTAAAAAACAAATAATAATTGAGTTAATTGCACCAGAAATCCCAAATTATGACCCTCATTATAAATTGATCCCTAAACTTCAAAACATTCTAATTACACCTCAAACTATCAATGTTATATCAATCAAGTCCTTCCATTATTAAAATCGTTAATTTAACCATTAAATGAAACATCAAATCTTATGTGGAATAATTTAAAATGAAAATTTTAAAGAAAAGTGAAACAATGTCACATAAGTTTTAAAAGTAAAAACGAAAAATAAAGTAAAACCGAAAAAAGAGAGTGAAAGATGAAAATTCTATAAAAGCTTTGAAAACCTCAAAACCAAAACATTTACAATATTCATTTTCCTTTAATATTTTCATTTTAAATTACGTCACATGAGATATGACATCTAATTTAACACTTAAATTAATGATTTTAGTCTAGAAAGGACCTTACTGACATAACCTCAATAATTTGGGTATGTAATTAGAATGTTTTAAAATTTGGGGACTAATTTAGAATAAGGATCCTAGTTTGGAGTTGTCTGGTGTAATTAAATAAAAAATAATTTTATTCTTTCACAGAAAAAGAATAACACAAGTTGTCTAATATCATTCAATAACTCTTTTAAATCAAGTAGGAAATACATTTATGGACCTTAAATTGAGACTATGAGGCCCTAAAAATAATTTGAAAACAATCAGGGGTCATTTTGAAACAAATAGAAAAATTTGAAAAATTTTACATGGGTCACACGGCCCTGTGGCCAGGCCCTGTGACACATCCTAGACCGTGTGGCTCAAGAATATGGCCGTGTGGCTACTTCACACGCCCGTGTACGTTGACCGTGTAACTAACTGTGCCCGTGTAATATAAGGTGACACAGTCGTGTGGCTAGACTTTGTAACTCACTGTGACCATGTAGCTCAGGGTCACATAGTCGTGTCACCAAGCCATGTAACTCTCTGTACCCGTATGGACCAATCTGCACTGAAAACAAATAAGGCCTACGACCGTATGAGTAGGCCGTGTGTACCTTAAAAAGTTTGCAAAACAAGATACATTTTCATCCAAAACTTAGGTGTTTGGGTTAATCAAAACAAACCAATTCCATATCTTAAAAACACATTTAACAAGCCTAAAACATTCATCTTAAGTGCCTAACCAATGTGCCCTCATTGACACCACAATTCAAACACCTAACAATACACAATCAAAGCTATGTTTCATGTCAAAAGCATTTACCAAATAGTTTGCATTTAAACTCATAACCCAACTTACATTCAAGTCAAAACTTACCATTTCTCTACTAATCCATTCACATTCAAATGTACTACAATTAAACCACCTATATAAGGTTTACACCAAGTGACCAAATAGCATAACAATACTATGAACATACAATGTCTAAAACATGATCACATATAACTATTACAAAACTTAAACATCATTTCATCCATCTAAACATTACCATATATATGGCACAACCAAAACATATACAATTTCACCTATTACATGTCATATAAGCCAAAAGTAAAACGTTCCAAAAACTACCAAAAGATATTTGGATAGTGTGATTTGTTTGAGTTGATCCGATTGCCTGATTTCCACAAAACGTTATCTATAGGGAAATAAATAAATAACACAAGTAAGCTTATATAGAGCTTAGTAAGTTAAATGGTTAAAATGATAAAACTTACCAAATTAAACCTAACAATTTTAATAACAAGATTAAAAGTTAAAGTTTCTTGTCAACCACAATCCAAAATAGGTGAGTTTATACATAAACAAGTACGAGATACATTTGATTATATCCATACGAGATCATCCACTATCAAGCCACAATACTATCAAGAGATTCATGAATAATCTTCTAACAATTCAATAAAAAGACATTTAACACAAGAAACATTGCTCGATGAACGATATACGGATATGAATACACAGTTATCCATTCGAAACACGCCAAATGCTCAAACGAGCTAGTCCAACTGATAACATACCTTGGCCCTAACTGCTTAGCCTGTAGGCCAACATCCTCAAAAAACATGCATGGGCACTAAGTGCCAAGCCCGTAGGCTTTACATTCGCCCCCGGTAACACGCCATAATCAATGTAATATATCATGATAGTCCGCAACAAATGCTGGATTTCAGTATATTAAGTGTAAAATCACATGTCAGGAATCATCATCTCATCCCAAAAAAAATATCGTGCAGTGCGCATTATAACTTATTAGCATGCCAATCGTACTCTATCTTACATTCATCTGGCTTAGGAGTTATCATCGTTAAACATTGTTATAAACAATTCAGTCTGCAATTCAAAATGTATTAAACTAAACCAAACGAACTTACTAGGGCTAAACTGCAAAGTTTGCAAAAGTCCAAGAACTATTCCGCAACCATCCCTTTTCCTTGGTTTTCAACTTGTTCTTGATCCATAATATAATTTTATTTCAACTATTAGCCTCAATTTCATATATAATCCAATTTAATACATGTGACCTCTTATGAACAATTTTACACAATTTCCCTAAACTTTTACACTTTCTTCGGTTTAATCCCTAAACCCAAAAATTACTAAATTAACCTTATTTGGACACAACCCATACCAACCACCTATCTAAAACCCCTAAAAAGCCCTCCATTTATCATTAATTCACAAAAATACCATGGTATTTTAAATATTTAGTCCTTTAACATTAAAATCAAGAAAAATTGCTTTTCAAAATAGTCTTATTTACCAACCAAGGTTAATAATCCATCATAAACTTTCATAAACTCTTCAAACTCATCCATGGCACATTCTAAAACATTTAATAGTTTCGAAAAGAAAGTCATGAGTTACCTGGACCTAATTGCAACGATCGCAAAAACGTAAAATTCATGAAAACTGATGATAAACACACTTACATGCAAGGAAGAATGTTAAACTGAAGCTTCTTCTTTCCCCAATAATGGCATTCGATCTTCAAAGTTAAAATGCAAAAAAAGATGATGACAATTTTCTTTTGTTTTGATTTTAACTTAATTACAAAAATGTCATTACCATATGTTTTGATTTGAAATGATTTAATTACCATATGAAACCATCCTAAGTAATTTAAATGCCCAATTGACACTAAAACATTAAAGCAATTGTCTTTTACACTTTTATTTAAATTTTAATCCTTTTTCTTTAATTACTATCTATACGTTAAAATTTCTTAACCAAAATTTAATACAACACTAATGACCTTGTAAATATTAAATAATTTAATATTTATAGACTGACACACTGAAGTTGTGGCCCCAAAACCACTGTTTCCGACACCACTGAAAAACGGGTTTTTACAGGTACCCATATTTTCCCCTTTTTACTAAAAGAACTAGGGAAAACTATTTCTGTGTTCACTAAACTATTAGTAAGTTTACGTTTTTTTCACTTGACTTTAAAATGTTACAAAATAGTCACTAAACTATTCAAAAGTCTACATTTAAATGTAGGTTGTTAAGCCTTCTTTTAAAAAAAAAAGTTTGGATCGCGAGCTCCAACCAACATTCGATGAATAGTACAATGGAACAATACTTATAGATGAACAAAAGAACATACCTTAGATCCAAGCTGATCTAACAATTAGTGTTAGAGATCGAAGAAAAAAATTGTTCAGATTTTGGTTTTCAGATTAGTGATGTTCAAAGCTGTATCATAAACAAAACTATAAAATATAGAAAAAGAAGGAAATGAGAGCTTTCGATTAGTGCCACCTGTAAAAAGGATATAGAGACAATTCTAACAGCCTTGTGACTTATATGAAAACTTTTGAATAGTTTAATGGTTGTTTTGTAACTTTTTGAAATTGAGTAACCAAAATGTAAACTTACTAATAGTTTTGTGACCTTAGATGTAGTTTGACCAAAAACTAAAATTAAATCTAGAAGAGTGAAAAAAAAAATTAAAATGATAAAATGATTTTCCTTGTAAAAGTCCAAGTAATTCCCTACAAAACCAAAAGTTTTTCCCTTTTACTAGAAAAAAACTAAAATTAATTTTGAAAAGAGAAAAAATAAAGGAAATTAACGAGTTAAATAATTTTTCCTATAAAACCCAATTTTTTCTTGTAAAAATCCAAATAATTCCCTGTAAAACCCTAAGTTTTTCTCTTTTATTGGAGGAAAACTAAAATTAATTTTGCAAAAGGGGAAAAAATTAAAAATGATGTAAAAACCTAAGTTTTCCCTATAAAACTCAAGTTTTTCCTTTTTATTGAAAAAACTAAAATTAATTCTAAAAAATAAAAGAACTTAAAAAGATAAAATGAGTGACCAAACTAAAAATGGTTTTTAATGGTAGTACTTAAAATGCAAACATTTTTAGTGCCCAAAATGAAATATTATGAAAGTTAGATGACCAACTATGCAATTTACCCCTTAAAAATAGAGTTATTTATTGGAGTTTGGTGTCACCTAATATATATCGATGGTTTAAATAAAAGAATTAGCCCTAAATTTTGGTTTTTTTTTCTGCTAGGGAATTAAACTCTTTTATTTTGTTAAAGTGATGCCTAAAGTATGATTATGTTATATAAATTACCCAATTGTTACTAGGGTTTAGGGCAAAATTTACAAAATAATAAAAATGATGCGAGAGAAGGGATTTGAACTTGGGTTTCAAGAAACGTTACACTAACACTTAACCAACAAACCAATACCTCATTTGTTTCCTAAAACTGCATAGATAATTTAAAAAATTAAAGTATGATCATTCTCTCTCGATTTACAAACTCGATTCCACTAACCCCGATTTTTGGGATGTTATAATTTTCCCCTCCTTAAGGAAATTTCGTCCTCGAAATTTTCTTGGTCACAAAATTTGTTACCCCTTTTCCTTCAAACTAGGTCACCAAGCTTTCGCTGCGCAACTCTGATTAGAACATAATTCCAGACAACGCGTATCCTTAAATTCCCAACATATATTTTGCATATCTAATTAAGGAAACTTTACTAACATATTCCTCTACCCCAACTCCCAATTTTGGTAGAAACTGTACTGGATTACACTTACCACAATATCTACAAATCGGAATCCTAGCTAATCTAGCAGTTTCTCTAGTAATAACTACTATAACCTTTCGTTGATGATTGACTCATCTAGCCCACTTTAAAGGTCACAGATTTGGTCCAGTGGAAGCTGACTCTCTCCTTTTCCGAACTTTATTCTTTTCCTTTCTTTTGCACTCCAAGCGTTTAGTCTCTTCCTTCATATTAGTCCTTTCAGTCATAATCTTGAAACCTATAACTTAACAATATCTTTTCTATGACAACCGGCACCGGAGTCTTAGACCTGATTTTTTTTGTAGAATATCATTTTCAAAATTCTATATGGCTTGTTTTTCCCAAATTTCTCCTTTCTCATGTATGCATGCATGCAAACTTATTTAAGTAAATTCAAAAAATTAGTCTGAGGTTTTGAACCAAGGCTTTGATACCATTAAATGGAACCTCCCAAACCTGACCTAGACGTTATTTCTAGATTGAGAAGGCTATATTAGACACCAAATGGCTAAGCTAATTTATGTTACTTTTTAAGACTTTAAATAAACACATTTTAGAGAAAATCGTAGTTGTACTTTGAGTTAGTTTAAATGCATTCATTCATTAGGTCGTGTATGCTTAAGATTCATTTTATTATTCAGAGTGTTGTTTTAGAAAAACTGTTTGCTTGTGGCTCTTCCTTAAAAAAAAAACTCGAACTTAAACTAATGCAGGGGAAAAACCATTTTTCAAGTCATTTTGGAAAATTAGTTACCTTATCGATTTGTTTTTCAAAAATAGTTCTTTTGCAATGTAGTGGAAACTAGGGAACAGTATCAAATTTTACTTAAGCCTAATATCATGCATTATTCAGTTATTATGCTTGATGAATTCATGCATGCAAAAATCCCCAAAAGAAAAGTTAACAAGCCATAGACCAGAAATAATTAAAAATTACAAGCCTAAACCAATAAAGAGTTAATAATACTTAATTAAAAAATAATAATTTGAGGTCCAAGTTTATTCTCTGAATGCCGAGTTCGATTCTAATTTTTAAGTTTACCTGAAAAGTTAAACACTATTGGGGGTGAGCTTATGAAAAGCTCAGTGTGAGTCAAATAATTATTTAAACGGACAAAAACATAAATATTGAATACATTAAAACATATTAGCATTAACAGAAGAACACAAAACCATCATTGGAATTTCATATCATTACATAGCCATTATCAAATTGATGTCAAATGGTGTATGAGCATGACACATCATTCATTCAAGTAATAATTACCATTTCGTACAACAAAATATAATACATAGCATAAATCAATAACATTCGAATATGTCATGCACATGCTACAATAAAAAAAGGTTCCTACCCATACCATCTGCTATACACTACGAGTTCCCTAGAGCCCGTCTGCCAAACTCCAAAACATTATGAGCATAGCTCGATGTGGTAAAACCATCAAATAATCAATAATGCAGAAAATCTATTGGATATCAAATAGTGCGATACAATCACCAATAACATATAATATGCGATAAAATCGCCAATCCCCTCAGTACTCTAGGTGTAGTGCACTGACTATGAATAATGCAGACTTAATATGTCGCCGGTACTCCACGGAACTACTCCGTCAACCAAAAAATCCCAACCTAATGCACATACAATATGTCACACAATCTCATACATAATCATATCTCAATACTTTTCCCATTCATTTGATATGCTCAGTATGTCCTCAATAATCACATACTTTCAGTAAATGAGAACAGTGTTCCAATCTTTCAAATTACCATTGTGTTGGTATCAATCAATATCATTCAATTTCACATACTTTACGGATTTTCATTGTGCATAAATAGCACATTTTTCAGTACAAAATATAACAAATGTCTCATGCGTTTAAATCATACATATGCTTAATATCTCAACACATTATATATTTCATTCAAACATTCTCATATATCATAACTCAAATATGCAATTACAAACTCAATCAAATATTCATACTATCAAACTAGCAATTTTGCCAACATGTCAATCTTTTAAGGCTCGAAACATACTTGGTTCAACCACTCCCAAAATAAATAATGTGGCTATTGAGCCAATCTAATAAGCTAGCCAATTTATCAAATATAACATGATATTTAACATTTTTAAACAATGTTATGAGTTTAGGAACCACACCTTATTTTTCACTTCCTCGCAGCACACTAGCGAATCTTCCAATTTTCCTTAATAATTCATTAAATGAACCTAAACCAAAATTCAGTATAAATTCAATCCACTTACCTTTAAACCAGCCCCCAAACACCCACTTATTAGTTCAAACCAATCGTTGAAATTATAACTATTTTATGAATCCAAACTAGTTATATTCTTTACATTATATCGATGCAAACTGTATATACAATTGTTCTTTTCCTTTACGGATGATTTGGGGCGTTTGGGTCAGCACCTAATTATATACTGGAAAATAAGAAGATAATTAATTATTAAATTCCTTCATTTAATCAATTCATAACCTTTACCCAATGACTATGTCGAAATAACAAACTAGTTCCCTTTAATTGCACTTACACTTCACGATTTATAGGATTCGAATGGCTAATCGATCAAGAACGTTTTTCCCTAATTTAAATGGGTTTAAAATATTATTAGGAGGGTTCAAGAACTCAAATTAAGTCTTGAAAAATATAACCAAAAACCAAGAAAGAAAACAACCCCCTTTCTTGCACATAGGCGCACGCACCACCACCCATTTGGGCAAAATTGGGGCTGGATTTTAAAACGGTTTGAGATCTCATAAAATATGGAAAAATACCTTTGAAATAATTTAAAATATCCCAAATTCTAGATCTGGAAATTTTGGTTTTTAATCGACAAAGTTAATCAAGAAATTGAGGAGAAAAAGAGACCTTACCCAAGCTAGTTGAGAGAAACAGCAATAACACTTTCTTGCAATGTTTGGGATCGATCTTGAAGTTCAAGATTTCAAATTTGAGGCTGATTTTAATGAAAAAATGGCAGAAATATGGTGTAGAATATTTTAACAAATCTTGTGGCAAAAAGAAAAAAAGAAAGAGATGGTAAAACTAGGTGTAGGCGGCGACAATAATGGAGGAAAGGCAAAAAAATTTAAAATCAAAGAGAATGAAAGGAGGAGAGGAACGGCTAGAACAATGAGAAGGAGAATTAAAGGCTGATTATTAGTGAAAAATTAATATTTATACCAAGGTTAACTAGGCTTGGATGACCTATACAATAAAAAAAGGGGTTTTTGTCAAAAAATTAAATTATTTGCATAAGAAGGGAATTGAAGTTAGGATCTCAAGGATAAATTCACCAATGTTTAACCATCAAACCAATAACTCATTATTGATATAATTTGAAATATTTATTTTAAAAAATAAGGCATGTCACATACTAGGGTTTAAGGCAAAATTTACAAAATAATAAAAATGATGCAAGAGAAGGGATTTGAACTTGGGTTTCAAGAAACATTACACTAACACTTAACCAACAAACCAATACCTAATTTATTTTCTAAAAATGTATAGATAATTTAAAAAAATTAAGGTATGATCACTCTCTCTTGATTTACAAACCCAATTCTACTAACTTCTTATTTTTGGGATGTTACAATTTTGGCGTGTCTTGGGTGGATAACTGCATATCTGTATCTGTTTATATCATTTATCAGGTAAATTTTCAATGGTTAAATGACATGGTGATGATATGTAATTGATATTTGGTTATGATGACTTGTTCACACTATCCAACTATTTTTTGGTAGACTTTGAAAATATTTTGTTTTGGTTATGTGGCATGTAATAGAAGCTAAGTTGTATATTAGTGTTTATTGTAATATGGAGTTGCTAATATAATGATGTGATTCATTATGGTTGAAATGGAATGTGATAATATAATGTTTGGAATTGTTTGGAAAGCTAAAAACATGGTAGGTGGAATGGTTGATTTGTTGAGATATACATATATATGTATTTGATCATTGAATACTTGGTTGTGTTATCATACTTTGATGGTTGATTTTGTGATATTCTAGTTGATTAGATTTCATGTGGTCAAATGTATGCCAATATATATTATATATGATTTTTTAGTTGTGGCAAGAATTGGTGACATTTGCTATTTTTATAACATTGTTAGACAAGCTTGAATTGGTTAAACAATGATGTTGGATGTTTGAATGGATTTTTGTTTATGATGGTGCCCTATGGCATTTTGGTTAGAATAGATGGCATGTTTTTTTTTTTTGTGTGGTGTGTTTTGAACAGGTTGAATGATTGGTAAATGACATGCTTGTAGCTTAAGTAAGCATGAAATGTTTGACTAGCTATTAAAGGTACATTTCATGTCACATGGGTTGAGACATGGCCATGTGCCATACATGGGTTCTCGGCACGATCGTGTGGCTTGTGTAATTTTTTTTCCATTTTGCACACACAACCACAATTAGTTGCACGGTTGGAAGACACAACCGTATGTCTCCTTCCCCATGGTTTTAGTCCTCACACACAATTGAACAACACACCATGTCCCATAGTACACACGACCTAAACTTATCACATAGCCTAGTCGCACAGTCGTGTGAACCCATTTTTTTACCTTACTTTTCTATTTTTTTTTTGAATTAGTTATTGCTTGTTTCAAAATTGATTTTAGAGTTTCAGAACCTCGATTTAAGTCCTATTTTTGTATGAATAGTATAATTATTGAATATTTATCTATTAATGAATGATCAAATTGAATTTTTGGATTGAAATTGCATATTCTTGACTGTTTATTTGTCGTAGCATCCCTTAACCCTAATTCAGTGACGAAGATAGGCGAAGAGTGCTACAATAAGGCTTGTTAAACTTTTGACATCAAAGAATTCAAATGACATTTAATACATATTCATGAACTTGAAAAAAACTAGGCCATAACATACAAAAACCAACCTTATCATACAAATTAACCTGACATTGGCTACATGGATGATCATTACTTAAGAGAGACTCTATATACATGCCACAATGTTAAGTACCAAAATGAACATACTCGTTACATTTTGTTGGTAGCATGATAGATCCAACTTTTAGATTTTCAATAATTAGGGATCTACATGTAAGGAAAACAACAATAGATAAGCATTCAATGCTTAGTAAGTACAAATGAAATTTAAAATACTTACATTGATCATAGGTGACCTACCAAAAGAACTAGGCACATATCTAACTAAAACAAGGCACATAATGTTACAACATAGTAAGTATAGGAAACATATATATCCATATGCATCAACATTATAAGCATAACCCAAATACATCAAATTGCATCAATTCAAATTAGATCATCACAATCTCATATACCTTCACTAAGCTACTAGTTTATGTTGATACAATTGTAACCACATCCCTTTATAGCTTATCAAATCTGGTTCTGTAACACCCCTCACCTGTATTCAACGTCTGAATAGGGTTACAGAACATTATCGAACATATTATACAATTACACATAAATTTTCACATACATTTTCAATTTCATGCAATTATCAATCAACAACATTCATATTGTCCCTAATACGAGCCTACGATGCTGAAAACATGCATTCGAGGTGGTTCAGGACTAAACCGATAACTTTAAAAACTTTTAGAACACTTAGAAAATTTTTCCAAAAATAGGGGGCACATACCCCAAGTGGCCCGGCCCTGTGTCTCACATTACCAAAGACACACCTGTGCCACAAGCCATGTGGACATTCGAAATGGAAGCACATGGTCGTGTCCCAACCCGTGTCCAACCCCGTGTAACTTTCTGACTTGGGTCACACGGCCAACACGCACGCCTGTGTGGCTAGCCCGCGTGCCTTAAAAATTACTACACAAGCCCGTGTGCCAGGCTGTGTGCTAGGCCGTGCCAAACCTGTAGGGTATACTGACTTATGTCACACGGCCAAGTCACACGCCCATGTGTAAGGCTGTGTGGAGCATACTAACTTGGTTTTTATTTCAACACCAAGGAACATGGCCATGTAACACAACCGTGTGTCACACACGGCTGAGACACACGCTTGTGTCTCTACCCATATGGACAAAAATAGGCTATTTACCGAGTCATTTTGCCACCCAAATCTTAATATACCTACATTAACCCAATTGGCATAAAACATCGCACATATAGGCATTCTCATAACCTTAATCAAGCATAAATCATACCATTTCAATACCAACATTAACAAGGTACACTTGTACCACAATATGTTTATTCAATATATACCAAATTCATATTCAAAAATTCAACTAAAGGGACACTTCCAAAATAGGTGTCAATTTTCCTAAACTTACAAGCATACAAATTCTCAAATCATCAACCATTTCACATCCACAATATATATTATCAAACACATAACTAAGCTATATGCACATTGATATATACATAACCACTTTAACGAAAATAAGCCAATTCTCATGGCTATATATAGGCAAACCAAAACATTTAACATTTACAAGCCATTTCAAATGACTACATTCATTACCAAACTACATATCAAAATGACCATAATCCTATACATGCCATGTAACCAAAACATAAGCTCAGAAGTACCAAAATGATAGCTTGATAATGTGATGAAGTTTCCGACAATCCCCGAATCCGAGCTAGCTTTGAAATCACTATAAAACACGGTAAAATAAACAGAGTAAGCTTTATAGCTTAGTAAGCTCATATAATTAATAAGTATAAATGCCAACTCAATCACAATTTAAAGAACATAAGAAATACATTCAATTCCACATTGCCATAATTATTGGTACCATGTATAAATTCATCAACTTACTTACTTTACATATAAACTTATCAATTATCACTTACTTGCCAAACTCATCATGAGTACTTGAACTGATCCGTATAATTGTTTACATCCTCCTACCATCATCTTTTCCCGTTGAACCATTCAGAATAATATCAGATACTCGAGAATCTCACACTGAAGTGCCACATACATAGCCAATGCTATCTCAATCTCATATCACATATATGCTCACTCTCGAGCTATCAACGGGCCTACTCACACAAGCTATCAGTCAAGGCGTAGCTATATGGTGTTGCTCACACAAGCTATCAAGTAACTGCAACACATGCCGGTATACTTAGCCACCGGTAGGACTTACAATACCAGGACCCGGATCACTTAATCACAATAACCCCTAATGACATATCACTAGTATCCTATCTATTCCTAAGGTTCAACCGGGATTCTCACTACGTCAATGCTTTGTCGTAGATTTTGCAATGTCGTAATATCACAGTTATAATATTTAAGCATATAACACATGCAACATAAAACTTATTGATCATACAAACTTACCTCGGTTCACAAAAATGACGAAATAGGTCGATTAGTTGAGTCCTTTGTTTTTCCCCCGATCTAGATCTGAGATTTGTTTTTCTTTATCTATACGTAATCAATTTTAGCTTATTTAATAATCTTTCTATTCAATTTAATCCAAAGCACTCATTAAAACACATTTACACTTTTGCCCCAAGTATTTACAACTTTTATAATTTAGTCTTTATTTCATAAAAACACAAATTAATGCAATTTGATACCAACCCATGCTAACTGACTTTTCCTAGTACACATATCAGCCCATATTTTCCATTTATTTCACATTTTAACTACAAAGTTTCCACATTTCACAATTTAATCCCTAATTTGCATTTTCACTAAAAATCACTTAACAAAACTTGTATAACTATCATCAAACATTCATAATCTATCAAGAAACCTTAAAACACACATAGATTCAACAATGGAAAAACCCTAAATCTTTAATAGTTTTGCAAATTAATCCCTAACTAGCTAGGCTAAGCTGCAACGATCTCAAAAACGTAGAAATCATTAAAAACGAAATGAAAATGAACTCACATGCAAGGGAGTGCTTGGCTGAACCTTCAAAGTTCTCCAATGGTGTTTTCTTTTTCAATATTTGGTTGGGGAAGATGAGAAAATAAAGATGTTTTCTTTGTTTCTTTTATTATTTACAAACTTATTTATTCATTTACTTATTTAACCTTAATTATAAACTATTAAAAACACTTAAATGATGTACAAGATTGTCCACTCATAAAATTAGTGGTATATTTACCACATAAGGACCTCCACTATTTAATTTCATAGCCATTTGATACCTTTAACTATTATAACATTACTTTTACCTTTTACGCTATTTAGTCCTTTTTATCAAATTGAGCATTTAAACGATAAAATTTCCTAATGAAAATTTCACACAATCATATATCCTTGCTGTAGACATTAATATAATAATAAAATATTATTTCAACTTCAGATTTATGGTTTCAAAACCATTGTTCCGATTTGACTAAAAATGGGCTGTTATAGGTTCATTTACATTTCCCGATTTCAAGATTCAATTTTTAATATTTTACCCAATGTAGCTTTAGTGAAAATAGACTCAGATACATAGATTAACTACACCACACCAAGATAGCTTGTATGAGCAAAAATACACAATACCAAAACTCCAAAGTGCCAAACCCATGAGCATCACATGCACATTCATATGCAAATATATCCCTCCACCACACCAAGGTCTCCGAAGAGACAATGAATACTCGATGATCCGTAAAATTAGCTAGATTTTGAATGACATATCATTCTCTCCACATTGTCAATAATTCCATACATAAGCGCAAATATGACCTTATTGGCATGCCAATTTTATCCTAGTTTTTCTATTAAGTTTACATGGGTATCAACCAATCATATCTGTATACACATAAGCAATGACCATCACATTTCAATTTTCATAATTTATCAGAAAAAGTTAAGTACGATCACATATGAAATAAATGGTACATTTAAATATATTTTTCCATTATTATAACCACAATTCAATAGACATAGCATTGTAACTTATCAGAATTCACCCTTATTAATTTATGTTTACTAATCTCATATGTCAAATTCCATCATAATTTTAGCACAAGTACAAATATAGATAAAATAAACAATGAAATTAAATACAAGCACACCTATCAAACAAGGAAGGATAGTGAGTTTCATGAGAACTTACCTTTCAAAACACAAAAATTAGTAGATCTTTCAAGGCTTATTCCTCAATTTTAGCCTTTCCTCTACTATCTCCACTTCTATCCAATTCTTTCTCTGTACAAATATACATATGCATACCAAATCAATATAATAATTTAACATATAATGGCCATTCAGTAGTTCACCAACAATGATGTCATGAGATGCATGACCCTGATATACACTCATATTTTACATTTTATTCATTTCAATCTTTGTACTTGGGATATGCATATTTTTTTATACCTTGCTTTCGATCAAAATCTGATTTCACATTCTTTCATTATGGATTTTATTCTTTCTATTCATAGCATAATTTCATGACATGTTTTCTATTTATTCAATTTTGTCCCTAATGTTTCAATGTTATCAAACAAGCTTACCTAATTTTACAATTTAATCCTTACCATGATCTAAGCTTAATATCTATCAATTTCAAGCCTAATTCATCAATTTATCTACAATGGCACCTTGCTACCAACTTAACAATTAAAAAAAATTATGAGCTAACGAAATCAAGCTCTCATGATCATAAATCTATAAAAAAAATTCAATATAATGGCTTGATTACCTTAATTAAATATTGGTCGAAAGTGAAAGAAAATTTTTGAAGCTTTCTTCTCTTTTCATATATGGTGGACGGTGGGAGAATGAAGAAGATGATAATGAAGTTTCTCACTATCTTACCTATTTATACTTTAATTAGGCTTTAGTTAATCTAGATTAATTAACTTAATTAAGTTTTAACTTTACTAATCTTATTATTAATTAAGCTAAGTGGGATCTAACATCATCAGCCACTAAATCATGCCAAAAATTGGTTTATTAACCCTTTCATTTTTTGGATAATTTCTATCTAGGTCCTCAAACATTTTCTAAATTAAAATACAATAGCAATTGGACTTTTACAATTTAGTCCCTAAGTTTTAACTAACAAATTTCTTGGTTAAATTACTTAACCAAACTTCAATATATTCTCATACCAACATCATATATATTTCTATTTTATATTTAAGGACTCTGTTTACATAAATGAGGTTTCGAAACCATATTTTTTGATAACAATGAAAATTGGATCTGTAACATCCAGAAACAAGGCCTAGTCGGAATAGTGGTTTTGGGACCACAAATCTGACATAAAAATATTTATTTTATGATTATTATGAGGCCTAGAATACAAATATATGCATGTGTTAAAGTTTCATGAGGAAATTCTAAGCATAAGGTGTCCAATTGGAAATTAGGGACTAAATTGAATAAATTGCAAAACTTGGATTCTAGAAACAATTTGTATGAAATTCCTTTAGATTATAAATTATAAGATCTTGGAGAGCAATTTTCCCAAATTCTAAATTTTTGGACAAAAATGGGCTTGCATGGATGAAATTTTAAAGAAAGGGCATAAGGGCATTTTGGTCATTACGCATTTTAATGAAATAAAATGGGAAAAATGAACCAAAATCAGCTCATTCTCTCCTTCATCCAGCCAAATTTCAAGGGTTACCATATCTAGGGTTTTCAAGCTTTCCAAGCTAAATAGTAAGTGCTCCCAAGCCCCATTTTACATGTTCTTTGTATTTTTGAAATCCCGGTAGGTTGCTCTCTTCATTTCTACCCATATTTCATGCTAGGGTTCATGTTCAAAAATTTACCCATGCATGAGTTATTGGTATTTTGATGGATTATGGAGGAATAAGAAAGATAAATGTGTGTTAAATATCTTTTCCAAGTTGGTTTTCATGAGAAACCCTTACAGGGACTATTTTGCAAAAGATGTAAGTGTGTGGTAGAAATGAAAGAATAGTTGATAATGTGGGCTACCATAAGAAGGAAAAGTGTTCGGCTAGGCTTGGGTAAGATAGAAAGTGCATGTGTTTCATTATACGAGCCTAGAGACTAAATTGTAAAATTGTCATAGGTTAGAATCAAAACGGTCATTTGGACCGGGGGTAGATTTTAAACTTGAAGTGTATAATGTGGGGTATTAATGAGTCAATTTTTCTATTATAGACCCGGGGGAACAAATTTCAAAGTTCGATCATGGTAAACGCATGGTTTTGGAATAACTGAAACACAATCCCGAAAAGAATACCAAGTAAGTTCGGATAACTTAAAGTAAACCGCTAATATGCATAATTGTATGATTTATGAATGCATGATATTTTCATTTATTGATGGTATGAAAATGCATGAAATGCACCTTTGGTAATGACTTGTTAATAATTATCTCGGTTGAGGTTAAAAAGGGGGATTCGATGGATAAACCCTGATTGATATGTGTAACGAGATCCTGCATTTGTTGCGGTAAGGATTTAGCCCGGACGGGTAATCCGTTGATCTCAATTATGGAAAGGAATCTAGCCCGGAAGGGTGTTCCTTGAATGATCAAGCCTCCCGAAGAATATATGTGCATTATGGATTTAGCCCGGACGGGTAATCCGATTTGGGTCTGAATTTAGCCTGAACTGGTAATTCAGATTTGAACTCAGAAAAGGTGTTTGTTGCAATAAGAGATTTAGCCTGGACTAGTAATCTCGACATCATCTTACGAGTTCATGATATGGGGGATTTAGCCTGGACTGGTAATCCTGCCATGAGGTCTGAGGTTCGCGGGAGTGCATACATGTGAAATGATCATTCATAAGAATTGACGGATAATGGGTATTCCATCGAGATTTCCTAGAAACTCAACGGGATTAGTATGATGTATGTCAATAAGATGATGAATGATGAGCTCATCTACATAAATTACGTGATGTTTTGTTATGTAACTAACTCATTGATTGAGTGCATGTGATAGGGAATCGTTTCATAATTGATGATTTCATGATTTAGTTATGGATGTATGCTAATTACTCGGTAAGTTTAATTTTCGGTTATTCGAGCTTACTAAGCATGAAAATGCTTACCCCCTCTCTTTTCCCTGTTTTACAGAGCTCGATGACTCATAAAGATTGGAAGACGGTTGGAGAAGCAACACATTATCAACTAGTCAAGCTTTGGTATAAAGACATCTCTATTTTGTTAATGGCATGTATAGGGTTTTGAGTATTTTGTCATATGTGTTATTTGAATTGCCCAATGAAGGCATGTAAAGATGCATTCATCTTTTTGTATAAGGCCATGGAAATTGGCATATTTGAAAGTAGGCTATGACCTGCCTTTATATGCATGTTTATGCTCCATTGTGATAAGTTGCTATAAGTGGCAATGAGTTAAAAAACGAGCCAAATTTTGAATATGCAACAATAACATAAGAACCCATAAATACTAAATGGGAAATAACCTTTTGTATGAAACCAATGATATAAGGTTTCCATACAACTAACTTCATCAAGATCATTTACAAGTGTATAATCATGTTTTACTTTGAATTTGGTATCTTTTAAGAAAAAGAGGTAGAAATGGTGAATAAAAGCTTGGTAAATAGCCTATTAAAGTCCACATGATTAGACACACGGGCGTGTGTCTAGGCTGTGTGTGACATACAGCTTATTCCCATGGGCGTGTGGCATGGCCGTGTGTCATCTGCACCTAAAACTTTAAGTCAAATTAGCACACGGGTAAGACACACGGGCATGTGTCTGGGCTGTGTTAATTTAATAGAATGCTCAAGTTTTGGACACGGGGTGAGCCCACGGGCATGTGCCTTGGCCATGTCTAAAAGTCAGTGTTGCCCACGGGTTAAAGGCATGGACATGCCCTAGACCACACGGGCATGGGTGACTACACGACCCATCATACACGGGTGTGTGACACTTCTTAATAAGGAATTTTTCTAAAGTTATTAAATGTTCCTAGTCCTATCCCGAACTATCTCTATGTATATTTAGGGCCTTGAAGGCCTATTAAAAGGGCAAGATGTGAATGACTAAAAGTTTCAAATCTGAGCTAAACCTGGTGAGTCGAGTCAGCATGTTTTAAATGAAAAGTTTCGATAATGCTTTGAACCCTATCCTGGCACCGGATACGGGCGAGAGGTGTTATATTTATTTGTATCAGAGCTACGGTTTAGTCGATTCTAGGACTATCATAGAAGATGTTAAAGTTAACTATACATGCCATTATTTGAATGTTGATAGTGTGACGTCTCCTAATTTTTTAAATTGTTTTGAATATAGTAAATGTCTTCCAATCAAGCACAAGATGAGTCCGAGGGAGCCTAGAGCCATGCTCTAGCTTCTGTACAATGAGTTGTATCTAGTAGTAGTAGAAGGCTGATGTTTGAAGGCCAAGAAGAGCCCCAAGCTGTCTTCTTTGATATGATGGATGAATGGTTTGGGGATTATCTAATAAATCACCCCAATATACCGAGACCTCCCTCGCCCCCTGACCAACCTGGTGAGGATGTGCCACGAGGTATGGCACCGGTGAGAAATAGTAAAGCCCCTATAGATAAGCTTTGAAAGTATGGAGCTGAGGAATTTAGAGCGAAAGTTGATGATGACGCTGAAAGAGCTGAGTTCTAGCTTGAGAACACTACGCGGGTGTTAGATAATTTGTCATGCACACCCGAGGAATGCTTGAAGTGTGCTGTGTCCCTTTTGAAGGACACTGCATACAACTGGTGGAAGATCGTATCCTCGGTAGTGCCGAAAGAAAATATTACTTGGAATTTGTTCCAAGTTGAGTTTAGAAATAAATACATTAGTCAACGGTTTTTGGACTCGAAGCGAAAGGAGTTACTAGAACTCAAACAAGGGAACAAGACTGTGGCAGAATACAAGAGAGAGTTCGTACGATTAAGTTAGTACGCAACTGAATGAGTCCAAACGGAACCAGAAATGTGTAAATGCTTCAAGGAAGGTCTGAATAAGGACATCAAGTTGTTGATGGGGATCTTGGAAATACAGGAGTTTGCCGCATTGGCCGATTGAGCCAAGAAGGCCAAGGAACTTAATAATGAAAGAAAACAAGCTAAGAGAGAGGCTCGAGTTACGAGCAAGAGGCCTAGCGGTAAAATACTCTCGTTCTCATAAAAGAAAGCCAGGAGCCTGCATGAATGCTCCACTTCGTCAGTGGGATATTCGAGTAGATCAAGAAGCTCTAAGCGACGAGGTCAAAAGTCTTCCTCCCCGATGGTGGGTAGTGTAAGGAGTGTAGATGATAAAAAAAATGAAGTGTAAGAGCTGCAACAAATTTCACTTCAGGGAGTGCCGAATAAAGAGCGGCGCGTGTTTCAGATGTGGTTCTCTTGATCACTTCTTCAGAGACTGCCCAAAGCGAGTTGAAAAAGAAGTGGATGTAACCCCGAAATCGAGTACTCCTATTCCACGAGGTAGACCTCTGAGATACCCAGGGAGTGCTAGTGGCAGTTGAGTCGTGACTAAAGACGCTGCAAAACCAGAGGTTAGAGCCCCAACAAGAATGTATGCGATACGTGCTCGAGAGGAAGCCACTACTCCTGATATTATTATTGGTACTTTCTCTCTTTTTAATACAAGTGTTGTTGCTTTAATTGACCCGGGGTCAACACATTCGTATATCTGTATAACATTAGCGTCTAATATGAACATGCCTATGGAACCTACGGAATTCATTATTAGAGTGTCGAACCCACTAGGCAAGTCAGTTTTAGTTGACAAAGTTTTTAAGAATTGTCCTTTGATGATTCAAGGTTGTTGTTTCCCAGCTAAGCTTATGTTGTTACCATTTGATGAATTTGATGTAATACTCGGTATGGATTGGTTAGCCCTTCATGATGTAACTGTGAATTGTGGCAGTAAGTATATTAATTTGAAATGTCCGGATGGTAAAATTCTACGGATCGAACAAGAGAATTGGGTTCGCCACCGGTTGTAATCACAGCAATGGTTGCCCAGAGATATATAAGGAAAAGATACGAAGCCTACCTTGCAATTGTATTGAACACTAAGGAAATAGAGTTAAAGATTGAGTCCGTGCCGATAGTATGTGAATACCCAGATGTGTTTCTGGAAGAATTACCCAGATTACCTCCTGAAAGGGAGATAGAGTTTGGTATTGAATTGGTGCCAGGGACGACTCCCATTTCCATTGCCCCGTATAGAATGGCACCTACTGAGTTGAAGGAGTTAAAAGCACAGTTGCAAGAGCTGACAGATAAAGGATTCACTAGGCCAAGTTTTTCACCTTGGGGTTCCCCCGTGTTGTTCGTAAAGAAGAAAAATGGTTCAATGAGGCTATGTATCGATTATCGGCAACTGAATAAGGTAACTATCAAGAATAAATATCCTTTGCCAAGGGTCGATGATTTGTTTGACCAGTTGAAAGGAGCCACCGTATTCTCCAAGATAGACTTGAGGTCTGGCTATTATCAACTGCGAGTTAAAGACTCAGATGTGCCCAAGACAGCTTTCAGAACGAGGTATGGCCATTGTGAATTTCTTGTCATGCCGTTTGGGCTGACGAATGCACCGACTGTGTACATGGATCTAATGAATAGGATCTTTCGGACATATTTGGATAAGTTTGTCGTTGTGTTTATTAACGACATTTTAATCTACTCTAAAGATGAGACAGGGCATGCGGAACTCCTAAAAATTGTGTTGCAAACCTTGTGGGAAAAGCAACTGTATGCTAAGTTTAGCAAGAGTGAGTTTTAGCTCTAGGAAGTTGGATTTTTGGGTTATATAGTTTCGGATGAAGGCATCTGAGTCGATTCAAGTAAGATTTCTACAATTGTTGAATGGAAATCGCCTAAGAATGTAACCGAGGTTAGAAGCTTTTTGGGCTTAACCGGTTACTATCGAAGGTTCGTAAAGATCTTTTCTATGATAAAGACTCCAATGATGAAGCTGCTTCAGAAAGGCGTTAAGTTTGAATGGATAGAGAAGTGTTAGCAAAGTTTTGAGAAGTTAAAGACATTGCTGACCGAAGCTCCTGTTTTAGTGCTACCTGAACCGGAAAAAGAATTTGTGGTATACAGTGATGCATCCTTAAATGGATTGGGGTGTGTGCTTATGCAAGATGGCAAGGTGATAGCCTATGCTTCACGAAAATTGAAGCCTCAAGAGAAGAATTATCCAACCCACGACTTAGAGCTTGCCGCTATTATTTTTGCCTTGAAAATTTAGAGGCATTATTTGTATGGCGAGACTTGCCATATATTCACGGACCACAAGAGTTTAAAATACTTGATGACTCAGAAAGAATTAAATTTGAGACAGTGGAGATGGTTAGAACTAATTAAGGATTATGATTTAATTATCGACTATCACCCAGGAAAGGTGAATGTGGTCACTGATGCATTGAGTAGGAAATCCCTGTTTGCCTTGAGAGCCATTAATACTCATTTGACATTGCTTGATGATGGTTCGATTTTGACCGACCTGGAGGCTAGGCCAACATTTGTGCAGGAAATTCATTATGCTCAGTCTAATGATGATAACTTGCAAGCAAAAAGGGCTCAATGTGAGTCTGGTGATGAGTCAGATTTCTGAATTAGTCCTGATGGATGTTTAATGTTTAGAGATAGGGTTTGTGTACCCAAAGATGATGAACTTATTCAGAAGATTTTGCAAGAAGCTCATAACAGTCGTTTGTCAGTTCACCCCGGAAGTACCAAGATGTACAACGATTTAAAGAAGATGTACTGGTGGAACGACATGAAAAGAGATGTTTCTAAATTTGTATCGAAATGCCTAGTATGTCAGCAAGTTAAAGTTGAACACCAAGTGCCTTCAGGTTTGTTACAGCCTGTAATGGTCCCCGAATGGAAGTGGGACAGAGTTACCATGGACTTTGTGACAAGATTACCTTTGACTTCAAAAAAGAAAGATGCCATATGGGTTATAGTGGACAAATTGACAAAGTCGGCTCATTTTATCTCGGTAAAAATAGAGTATTCCCTTAATAGATTAGCTGATTTGTACATCTCTAAGATAGTAAGATTGCACGGAGTACCACTGTCAATTATTTCAGACAGAGACCCGAGGTTCACTTCGAGATTTTGGAAGAAGTTACAAGAAGCTTTAGGTACAAAATTGAGTTTTAGCACAGCATTTCACCCCCAGACCAATGGTCAGTCTGAGCGGATGATTCAAATTCTCGAGGACATGTTGCGTTGTTGCATCCTCAAATTTTAGGGTACTTAGGAAAAATACCTGCCATTGGTAGAATTTTCCTGCAACAATAGTTTCCAAACAAGTTTGAAGATGACACCTTATGAGGCCTTTATGGTAGGAAGTGCCGAACTCCATTGTACTGGACAAAACTCAAGGAAAATCATATTCATGGAGTTGATCTAATTAAAGAAACTGAAGAAAAAGTTAAAGTGATACGGGATTGTTTAAAAGCGACATCAGATAGGCAAAAGTCTTATGCTGATCTGAAAAGAAAGGAAATTGAGTTTCAAGTTGGGGATAGAGTATTCTTGAAAGTATCTCCATAGAGAAAGGAATTGAGATTTGGTCGAAAAGGTAAACTGAGTCCACGATTTATCGAACCGTACGAGATCACCGAAAGAGTTGAACCGTTAGCTTATCGCTTGGCGTTGCCACCTGAACTGGAAAAGATACATGATGTGTTCCATGTATCCATGTTAAGGAGATACCGATCAGACCCCTTTCATGTGATTTCACTGACTGAGATTGAAATTCGACCGGACATGACCTATGGAAAGGAACCGGTTAAGATATTGGCTCATGAAGTTAAACAGTTGAGAAATAAAGATGTGGCTCTTGTAAAAGTTCTATGGCATTGACATGGTGTAGAAGAGGCTACATGGGAGCCAGAAGAAACTATGAGAAGTCAATATCCGAATCTATTTTCCGGTAAGACTTTCGAGGACAAAGTCCCTAAGGGGGAGAAATGTAACATCCTAAAATAGGGCCTAGTCAGAATAGTGATTTCGAGACCATAAATACGACATAAAAATATTTATTTTATGATTATTATGAGGCCTAGAATACAAATATATGCATTTGTTAAATTTTCATGAAGAAATTCTAAGCATAAGGTGTCCAATTAGAAATTAGGGACTAAATTGAATAAATTGCAAAACTTGGATTCTAGAAGCAATTTGTATGAAATTCCTTTAGATTATGAATTATAAGATCTTGGAGAGCAATTTTCCCAAATTCTAAATTTTTGGACAAAAATGGGCTTGCATGGATGAAATTTTAAAGAAAGGGCATAAGGGCATTTTGGTCATTACGCATTTTAATGAAATAAAATGGGAAAAATGAACCAAAATCAGCTCATTCTCTCCTTCATCCAGCCAAATTTCAAGGGTTACCATATCTAGGGTTTTCAAGCTTTCCAAGCTAAATAGTAAGTGCTCCCAAGCCCCGTTTTACATGTTCTTTGTATTTTTGAAATCCCGGTAGGTTGCTCTCTTCATTTCTACCCATATTTCATGCTAGGGTTCATGTTCAAAAATTTACCCATGCATGAGTTATTGGTATTTTGATGGATTATGGAGGAATAAGAAAGATAAATGTGTGTTAAATATCTTTTCCAAGTTGGTTTTCATGAGAAACCCTTATAGGGACTATTTTGCAAAAGATGTAAGTATGTGGTAGAAATGAGAGAATAGTTGATAATGTGGGCTACCATAAGAAGGAAAAGTGTTCGGCTAGGCTTGGGTAAGATAGAAAGTGCATGTGTTTCATTATACGAGCCTAGGGACTAAATTGTAAAAATGTCATAGGTTAGGGGTAAAATGGTCATTTGGACCGGGGGTAGATATTAAACTTGAAGTGTATAAAGTGGGGTATTAATGAGTCAATTTGTCTATTATAGACCCCAAGGAACAAATTCCGGAGTTCGATCGTGGTAAACGTAAGGTTTTGGAATAATTGAAACACAATCCTGAAAAGAATACCAGGTAAGTTCGAATAACTTAAAGTAAACCGCTAATATGCATAATTGTATGATTTATGAATGCATGATATTTTCATTTATTGATGGTATGAAAATGCATGAAATGCACCTTTGGTGATGACTTGTTAATAATTATCTTGGTTGAGGTTAAAAAGGGGGATTCGATGGATAAACCCTGATTGATATGTGTAACGAGATCCTACATGTGTTGCGGTAAGGATTTAGCCCAGACGGGTAATTCGTTGATCTTAATTGTGGAAAGGAATCTAGCCCGGATGGATGTTCCTTGAATGATCAAGCCTCCCGAAGAATATGTGTGCATTATGGTTTTAGCCCGGATGGGTAATCCGATTTGGGTCTGAATTTAGCCTGGACTGGTAATCTCGACATCACCATATGAGTTCATGATATGGGGGATTTAGCCTGGACTGGTAATCCTGCTATGAGGTCTGAGGTTCGCGGGAGTGCATACATGTAAAATGATCATTCGTAAGAATTGACGGATAATGGGTATTCCATCAAGATTTCCTAGAAACTCAATGGGATTAGTATGATGTATGTCAATAAGATGATGAATGATGAGCTCATCTACATAAATTATGTGATGTTTTGTTATGTAACTAACTCATTGATTGAGTGCATGTGATAGGGAATCGTTTCATAATTGATGATTTCATGATTTAGTTATGGATGTATGCTAATTACTCGGTAAGTTTACTTTCCGGTTATTCGAGCTTACTAGGTATGAAAATGCTTACCCCCTCTCTTTTCCCTGTTTTACAGAGCTCGAGGACTCATAAGGATTGGAAGACGGTTGGAGAAGCAACACACTATCAACTAGGCAAGCTTTAGTATAAAGACATTTCTATTTTGTTAATGGCATGTATAGGGTTTTGAGTATTTTGTCGTATGTGTTATTTGAATTGCCAAATGAAGGCATGTAAAGATGCATTCATCTTTTTGTATAAGGCCATGGAAATGGCATATTTGAAAGTAGGCTATGACCTGCCTTTATATGCATGTTTATGCTCCATTGTGATGGGTTGCTATAAGTGGCAATGAGTTCAAAAATGAGCCAAGTTTTGAATGTGCAACAATAACATAAGAACCCATAAATACTAAATGGGAAATAACCTTTTTGTATGAAACCAATGATATGAGGTTTCCAGACAACTAGCTTCATCAAGATCATTTACAAGTGTATAATCATGTTTTACTTTGAATTTGGTATCTTTTAGGAAAAAGAGGTAGAAAGGGGTGAATAAGGCTTGGTAAATAGCCTATTAAAGTCCACATGGTTAGACACACAGGCGTGTGTCTAGGCCGTGTGTGACACACGGCTTATTCCTATGGCGTGTGGCATGGCCGTGTGTCCTTTGCACCTAAAACTTTAAGTCAAATTAGCACACGGGTAGGACACACGGGCGTGTGTCTGGGCTGTGTTAATTGAACAGAATGCTCAAGTTTTGGACACGGGGTGAGCCCACAGGCGTGTGCCTTGGCTGTGTCTAAAAGTCAGTGTTGCCCACGGGTTAAAGGCATGGACGTGCCCTAGACCACACGGGCGTGGGTGATCACACAGCCCATCATACACGAGCGTGTGACACTTCTTAATAAGGAATTTTTCTAAAGTTATTAAATGTTCCCGGTCCTATCCTGAACTATCTCTATGTATATTTAGGGCCTTGAAGGCCCATTAAAAGGGCAAGATGTGAATGACTAAAAGTTTCAAATCCGAGCTAAACCTGGTGAGTCGAGTAAGCATGTTTTAAATGAAAATTTTTGGTAATGCCTCGAACCCTATCCCGATGCCGGATACGGGCGAGGGGTGTTACAGGATTCTTATAGGCCAAATCAATAAACGATGATTTTCATTAATGGATGAACCTAATTGATTTTTTTTATTGAAGGATTAATTTGATGCATTTTTTCACCTGAATAAATTGATTTTTTTATTTATTTTACTAAAAACTTTTTTTACCCTAAAACCTACAATTTATTAACAACTTTTTTTTTAATTTATCTAACAATTAAAAAATGTTTAAGTAACATTTTTTTGAATAATTATTAAAGGTATCATATAGATAATATAACAGCATACATACACTAAAATTGCAACACATGGCACAATCTTTTTAATTTAATTTAATTTAAATAAAAAGTTACTCATTTAATTATATATCTATATTTAATTTTTAAATTAAATTTATGTTCAAAATAAATATTTAATTAGACAAACATAAAATTGAAGTTAAATGATTATTTGTTAAATTATATACTATTTATATAATATATTAGTATTTATTTTAATTTTTAACATATACTAAACTTTAAACCCTATAACTATTTTTAAGTTAATATTTTTTTAGATTTTATATTTAAAATAAATAGTTAACTTGATAAATAAAATTAAAAAAAAAAGTCTTATATCTGGATAGTGATAATGGATTTTATATGTAAACTTTCACATGTTAAATAGAAAAAATATATAATTTTATGATAAATTTTACTTTTAACCCTATAAATAATTACCATGACACTGACTTCAGTGGTTAATTAAGTTTGGACATTTTACATTTTGAAATTTTAAATAGAAATGATAATCAATGAATTTGGACCAACTTGTGAATTGAACATTGTTATAATTGCAAATGCTGTGAAGTGGAGTATGAGAGAAATAATCTTATTGTAAGTTATAATTGGACCATACACATGACAAGATGGCCTAACCTACTATTTCTATGCTCAAATTCCATTGTCTTTATATGTATAAATTTAAAGAGAAATGAAAAAGTGGTGGCGAATTTGTTAACTTCCTAAGCTATTTAACAATTCAAACATTTCCCATCTATCTATTCAACAAAATTTTAATCACGCAAAAGAAACAAGATTATATTTTGATAATAAAAAATCGAGATTTCTTATTTCAACTTTATAATAAATTTATTTTAATTTTTCATTTATATTTTGATTTTTTTAGCACTTGAATTTACATTTTTTGACAGTGATCATATGAATCATTAAGAAGACACAATGGTGACAATAAGATAAAATATGATTGTATTGAGTGAATGGATTTAACTCAAAGGAATCAAGGATATCATATGAGGGTAACACACACATGACAAGGTTATTAGACAAAGCAGTTGGATGGATTGCTTTCGTAAAGAGTATACGATAAAGAGTTTTCAATCATGGTACTTCTTGTGGACTGACTCCGTGATGACGTAATTGCAAATTATCAAAATGATGCTTCTGGACATAGTTGCAATTACTAGAGCCTAATTGTAAATGTCCGATTGGTTCATCAGCTAGCTCAATAAAAGTTCAATTAGATTGCTTTTGGATTAGAAGAAAATTTTACGACTTTAGAAATAATTTAATTCAGTCGATTTATTCGATGTGAAATTAAATTGAGTGATTGAAAGAATTGTTCAACTAGAGAATTTGATTAAAGAATTTTCTTGAAAAATTAATTTTGAAAATCTAAGTGATTTTTGGGAAAATTAATTTTGGTTAAGTAAAATTAAATTATTCAAATTTATTAAAATTAATATGATATTTTTGAAAATTAATTTTCAAGTCAGACAATTGGCTCAGCGGGTAGTTGAACTTGAAAATTGGACCTGAAATCGTAAATTGAGCTCAAAAGCCTAAAACCAAGACAAAGACCCGAAAACTAGTCAAATAGGGCCTAGAATATGAAACCAGGCTAACAATCCAACCAATGACTAGACCAAATCGATCAGGTCGTCACTGGCCCAGACTGAATTGGCAACAACGAACCAGCTTGGGGTGCTGATGGTTACGACGAAGGTATTCTGGTGGCCATCAAATGGTCGATAGCTGTCACATCCTAAAAATTAGGTTTGAAGAAATTGGGTTAATGAAATCAAGAGTTGGCATGCCCTATTTTGGATTAAAGTTGTGAAAATTATGACAAGTAATTTAATTTGGTTCAATGGATATGTATTTTGTATGTATGTGAGGGGTCCTAAGTTCAAATCCTATCTTTTGAAATTTTGTTAATTTTTAGCTCAATTCTTATCCCTGGTCTTCTGACTTAAATCTTATTTTTGTGAAAATTATGATAGAATGAGTATGTTGGTTCAACGGTAAAGTGTTAGGTTACCTTTTAGTCTTGTGTTTGAATCCCTACATATGTAAAGTGGAAAATTATTTTTGTTTTGAATTCTGTAGGACTTGATAGGTGATTACTTAGTAGATTTAATGGGGGTAATAGTTAGTTTTTTTAATTAAAAAAACAAAAATATAGATAGGAGACATTCCGTAAAATCTCTCCCTCAAACTACCGTCCCTCTTTCCTCGCATTATACACATTTTGTGTTTCAAACCAATTTCTTTAGACTTCCTCTGAAGCTTCTCTTCTCTGTAGATTTTTCCCTTCATTTTTGAACCTATATTTTTGCAAAAACAATCTTAACCTTTCTTTTTCTCGTTATCCTTCTATTTTCTTTTTATTATTCTATGGTTCTTCATCTTTTTGTGTCGTTGATTTTTCGTCAATTCGCTGTTCTCATTTGTACTCATTCTGTAAGGTTTTAGAGTTGATTTTCTTTTCGTTTGAAGGTAAGTGGATGAGTTAAATGGCGTGGACTGAGGTTGGTTTTAATTGATGTTTGTGGTCTTGAGTAGGTGTAACGCCTCAAATTTTCTTAAATTCTGACTTTTGTAAATCAGTAGCACAAAAATATCTGTGTATATTTTTGGTAAATTATGGCACACAAGTGTGTATCTGTTTCAGTGGTTAAGTGTTCTGGATGTGTGTGTGAGGTCCCAAGTTCAAGCCTTTTCTTAGGTAAAATTTTGTTTTTTTCTGAATAAAGCCCTATCTTTGGTCAGTAGGCTTAGGTTTAATTATTTGTAATTCCATAACAGAATGGGCCTACTGGTCTAGTTGTTAAGTCGAGTTTTAAGTGGCTGGAGGTTTGGGGTTTGAATCCCTACGTATTCGTAGGTGTTATTTTTTGCTTTAGATTTCGGCTAGAGTTGTACTATGGTTGGACTCTGAATAGTGGGGTGTTGGTTGAAGAAAAGCAATCGAAGTTGGGATAAGGGGGTTATGAGATTTTTTTTCTTTTGATTTTTTCTTTTTGCAAAATTTGGCAACCTCTCTCATCTTCCCAAAGTTCTTGACATTTTCTTGAATTTTTTGTTCTGTCGATTTCTCCTTCTTCTTCTCTTGCTAGTTTTCGCGATTCAGTACTTGTGCTTATAGAGCGTCAACGATAAGTTGGTGAGTTTCGGATTTGCTTCCTTAAGCGATTCATGAATTCTGTCTAAGAAGGGTCTTGTTTGACATTTAGGAGTTAATCAAGGGATTGGAAATCACTCCCAATCGACGAGTTGAGAGCGTGGATTCCCTATTTCGATCAAATGTAAAGGTTTCAATAGTTATAGATGATCATCTTGTTGCAATATCGTTTAAGTCTCGGTTATCATTACTAAAGTTGGGGCTCTGATTTGTCGATTTTAGGCACTAGAGTGCTTAAGAGTGTTTAAGCGTAAACAATGATACAGGTGTGTACTCGAAAACATAGGCGAAAGCTGAAAAATGACATTATCGATGCCACACGGGCATGTAGTCACCCGTGTGATAGGCCGTGTGGCAGTACACAGGCGTATGATCAATGAGTCAGGCCGTGCACACAAGACACGGGCGCATGACACGACCGTGTGATGGCCGGTAAGGCCGTGTGTGAGACATAGGCTAAACCAATTGGGCCATGTGGACCACACAGGCGTGTGGGCCCATACGGGTGTGTGAAATTATAAGACAGGCCATGTGGATCACACGACCAAGGCCAATTTCGGCCGTGTGGGCTACACAGGCGTGTGGGCCCACATGGACAGGCACATGTGCATGTGAGCCTAATTTTCTAAAACACTTTGAATGGTTGCTCGGGTTGCCCAAGTCGACTAGGACCTACTGTAGGGTCGGTGAGAGTTACTTGACCCTTGATTTCATGATTTGACTATGTTTTATACGTGCCTTAGCATGCTCACTAATTTGTATGTATGATCTGATAATTGCATATTACATGTCATGTATTGTTTGCTGCATTACATCGGGGTTGGGTTAATGTATATGGAGGAAGTATTTTGAAAGGCTCTTAAGCCTGATATCTGGCAACACAGCTACAATTATCTGATTATGTGCCGTATTCGATACAGCATAGTGTGTAGGGACTGGTGGGTCGATTTTATCCCCACATGGTGTGTAGGGCTGGACGGAGTTGGTGTGTACAGGCTGGTGGGTAGGACTCTGTTTAATCTGTTCAGTTCTGAACACTGTATTTGAGATGGGCCAAGGCCCTAATTTATATATCTGATTCTGCATCTGAGTGGGCTAAGGCCTATATTGATTTCTGTAAGAGGCTCCAGCCCAGACTGATTATGATTACGATCTGATGTATATTTGTATGCATGTTTTTTGAGGGGATTACACTCTGAGTTGTGAAAACTCACCCTTTTTTCTATTTAATCTGTGTAGGTAATCCCCAGACTTGACGGATCGGTGAAGCGGAGGACTCGAAGGTGGCCACACATAAATTTTTAGACTAGTTTTTCGATTACATCCAGTTTTTATTACTTATTTGGGGTTTTAATGTAATCCTGGACTTGGACCGATTGCTTTCAATTCGGGATTTATTATGGTTTTGTGATTATTTAAACTGCAACTCATCAAAACACGGTTTTCCTAAAAACTAAGGTTTTCGTAAATAAAAATGATTTTACCTAAAATTAATTATTTGGGTTTCAAAAGCTTCTGCATAAAATAGATGTTTGAATCAAATCAATTAGAATTTGGTTTCTCGAATCGAGAAAAAGTTAATAAAAGGAACGATTTGAAGGTCAATACATTTTCTAAAACACTCTCATGTGACTTCAATAGTTTCGGCCATAACGTCCAAGCCGGGTTTGGGGTGTTACATTTAGTGGTATCCGATCCAGGTTGTAAAACTCGGCTGTACATTTCGATTTTAAAAACTAGTTTTAAAGAAACAATTTGTAGATAATTTGACATTTTTGGAGTAAGAATATGGTACACCGAGTCTCCGGTGCCGATCCTGTAAGTTTTCTACACCTCTGTTTAGAATTGTCTGAAAGTGTGATTAGAATATACTAAAACTACTTTGGTTAGTATATTACATTGAAAACACTAAGAAGTGTAAACCGAAAACTGTAATGAGGCTACGAATCGCGATAACAGACTCTAAACTTCTGATATTGTTCTGCATAAAATATCTGTTAATAAATATTAGAATTGTAACTAATGCATAAAACTGTTAATACAGATAATTTTCAAAATTTACGATGAGCACACGTGGTACTCGTGGACGGGGTACTAGAGGCCGTGGTAGGGGCCGTAGAAGGGCTCGAGCTGAGTCCTTGGCATCTGATACTATTCTGAATCTACATATTAGCGAGATATCGGTATCACCTATGCCAGAGATTGGGTCTAGGTCTCATGATCGTGTGGCTGGGGACGGCGCACTATCCCAGGCCATGCTATGGATTTTAGAGAGGGTCGCTGGGCCCAACATTAGATTTAGGGGCAATGGGTCAGTTACAGAACGACTTCAGTCCGATGGGGTTGAGTTATTCAGGGGTGTCGTTAGAGTCACCCCTAATGTGGCCGAGTATTGGATGAGGGCCACAGAAAGAATTATAGACGACCTAGATTTTACTGCTTAAGCAGAAACTTAAGGGGACTGTTTCTCTGCTTCGCTACGAAGCGTACTAGTGGTGGTTGACGGTTAAGGAGGGCACCCAGCCCGACCAATTGAAATGGGATCTCTTTAAGATGGTCTTCCAGGGAAAGTACGTGGGGGCCAGTTATATTGATGCTAGGAGGTGAGAGGTTCTGAATCTGACATAGGAAGATTGATTGGTGGCCGAATATGAGGCCGAATTTTTGAGATTGAGCCGTTATGCGTGAGGCATGGTGGCGTCTAAATATGAGAGATGTGTCCATTTTGAAGACGGCCTTAGGGATAACCTGAGGGTGCTCATAGCTCTGTAGAGGGAGTGTGAGTTTGCTTTTTTGGTTGAAAAGGCTAAGATTGCAGAGGATGTTAAGCGTGTGAAGCGCCAGAACAGAGATCGCAAGAGAGGTAAGAACAAGAGGGATTCAGAGTCCTCGAGTTTTGGGATAAGGCCTAAGAAAGAGGCCAGATCTGATGGGCCAGTAAGAGTTGGGCCTCCTGTTACAACTATTAGGGTGGCGCTATGTGGGCACTGTGGTAGATACCATCTGGACGAGTGTTGGAGGACTACTAGGGCATACTTGAGATGTGGGTCGACTGAGAACCATGTTCGAGATTGCCCATTGAGAACTGATCAGGTGCAAGCTCTGAGTTCTGGTACTGTAAAGCCGTCGAGAGTAGTTCAGCTGCCATCTAAGGGCCGAGGTCAGGCTAGGGTTAGTAACAGCATAGGCCGAGGACAGAGAGCACCAGACAGAGGTGCTGGATAGTTTGAGGCGAGGCAGCCTACTTTGGTTTATGCTACTCATTACCGTGAGGACCGAGATACTTCTGACATTATTACGGGTACTTTTTAATATTTGATGTATCTTATCTTTCCCTGATAGACATAGGTTCTACACACTCATGCGTAGCTAGTATTGTGCATGAAACCTTGAGCATTCCGTTTGAGAGTACTTTTAGTAAGGTAACTGTTGTGAGTCTGTTGGGACAGTCCATCAAAGTAAGTAAACTATTTAGAGACTTCTGTTAGAGTCCAAGGGACAGTATTTCTGGCTAATCTAATGGAGCTTCAGTTTGAGGAGTTCGATCTGATTTTGGGAATGGACTGGTTGGTTAAACACCGGGTGAGTCTGGATTGTGCGTCGAAAAGGGTTGTCTTGAGGACCGAGGACGACAATTGGCTGGTTAAACACTGGGTGAGTCTAGATTGTGCGTCAAAAAGGGCTGTCTTAAGGACCGAGGAGGATAATGAGGTAATGGTAATTGGGGAATGATGTGACTATCTAACAAATGTGATTTCTGCTTTGGCAGCAGAAAAGTTAGCGAGAAAAGGGTGTGAGGTATTTTTGGCCTACGTCAGTATTTCTAATTTTAAGGACTCTTTGGTTAAGGATATCAGAACTGTCAGGTATTTTTCAGATATGTTTCTTGAGGAACTACCGGGGTTACCTCCGAGCCGTAAGGTAGAGTTTGGGATTAAGTTGATTCTAGGCACAGCTCCAGGTCTATCGCCCCTTATCGAATGGCACCGAAAAAGCTGACGAAAATTAAGACTCAGATTCAGGTGCTGTTAGACCGTGGGTTCATTCATCCCAGTGTGTCTTCGTGGGGAGCACATGTTATATTTGTAAAGAAGAAAGATGGGACAATGCGGATGTGTATCGACTATCGGTAGCTAAACAAGCTAACAATTAAGAATAAGTACCCACTTCCGAGGATTGATGATTTATTCGACCAGTTTATAGGGGCTTCTGTGTTCTCGAAGATTGACCTACATTTTGGGTATCATTAGTTGAGGGTAAAGGAGGTTGACATGCATAAAACAACATTTAGGACTCGATATGGGCATTACGAGTTCCTAGTTATGCCTTTTGGGTTAACTAATGCACTAGTGGCATTTATGGACTTGATGAACCGTGTGTTTCAACCTTATCTGGACCAATTTGTGGTGGTTTTTATCGTTGACATTTTGGTGTATTCTAAGTCTGAGGACAAACACAATGAGCATCTTAGAGTGGTTCTACAGATTCTTCGTGAGAAACAGTTGTATGCAAAGTTCAGCAAGTATGAGTTCTGGCTTCGGAAAGTGACATTTTTGGGACATGTGGTTTTGGCCAAGGGGATTCGTGTTGATCCTCACAAGATTAAGGCTGTGTTGAGTTGGAAATAGCCAAAGAATGTGTCTGAAATCTGCAGCTTTCTAGTGCTGGTAGGATATTATTGACAATTCGTAGAAGGGTTCTCCTTAATCGCAGATCTGTTGACTAAGCTTCTGTGTAAGGGGGTTCCTTTCATTTGGACTGATGCATAATAGGAGAGTTTTGATAAGCTTAAGATTGTTCTAACTCAAGCTCCTGTTCTAATATAGCCTGAGACCGATAGGGACTTTGTGGTTTACAGTGATGCGTCGCATGTGGGTCTGGGTTGTGTTTTGATGCAAGACAGAAAGGTAGTTACTTATGCATCTCGATAGCTGAAGACTCATGAGGCTAACCATTCTACGCATGATCTGGAGTTGGCAGCGATAGTCTTCGCTCTAAAAATTTGGAGGCACTATCTGTATGGTGAGAAGTGTACTATTTACACTGATCATAAAAGCCTCAAATATCTCCTCACCCAGAAGTAGTTAAATCTTAGGCAGCGTAGATGGGTTGAACTGCTTAAGGATTATGATTGCACTATCGAGTACCATTTTGGTAAAGCTAATGTAGTGGCTGATGCGTTAAGCTGTAGGGCTATAACCGATCTGAGAGTGATGGTCGCTCAACTGAGTCTTTTCAATGATGGGAGTCTACTAGTTGAACTTCAAGTGAAACTGACATGGATTGATCAGAGCAAAGATAAACAAATGGGGGACAAGTCTCTAGAGTTGCGTTCCCATCAGGTGGAGAGTGGTGCTACTACAGATTTTGGGATTAATAATAATGGGGTATTGTGTTTCTGCGGTCGAATTTGCATACCCAATGATGGGGATTTGAGACTGTCGATTCTAAGAGAGGCACATAGTAGCCCTTATGCTATGCATCTAGAGGGAATAAAATGTACCAAGATCGGCGAGAGTTGTACTGGTGGCCAGGATTGAAGCGTGAAGTTATTGATTTCATTGCTCGCTGTTTAACTTGTCACCAGGTTAAGGCTGAGCATCAGATACCTTCAGGTTTGCTGCAGCTGGTTAAGATACCATTATGGAAATGGGAGAGAGTAACTATGGATTTCGTTAGAGGGTTGCCTTTAGCACCCACTAAGAAGGATTCTGTCTGGGTCATCATGGATCGATTGACCAAATCTGTGCACTTTATCCCGATCAGGACAAACTTTTCTCTACAAAAGTCGGCTAAGCTATATATTTCTGAAATAGTGAGGTTGCATGGGGTACCTATCTCGATCATCTCTGATAGGGATCCTCGTTTCACGTATCAGTTTAGAAGAAACTACATGAAGCTCTGGGTTGAGGTTAAACTTCAGTACTGCTTTCCATCCTCAGATAGATGGCCTGTCAGAAAGGGTGATTCAGATACTGGTAGACATGTTAAGGAGCTACATTATTGATTTCTGAGGCAGTTGGGAGGAGTACTTGCCATTAGCAAAGTTCGCCTATAATAGTAGCTTCCAGTCTAGCATCCAGATGGCACCTTACAAGGCACTGTATGGTCGTAAGTGTCGTACTCCCTTATGTTGGACTGAGTTAGCGAGCAACGTGTTCTGGGTCCTGAATTAGTCTCTGAGACAGAGGATACGGTTAGATTGATCAGGGATCGTCTGAAAGTAGCTTCTGACAGGCAGAAGTCTTATGCGAATCTGAAGAGATGCGAGATTGAGTATTCTCTAGAGGATTTCATGTTTCTTAAGGTCTCACCATGGAAGAAGATTCTGAGGCTCGGTCGCAAGGGTAAGCTAAGCCCTAGGTTTATTGGGTCGTACCATATTCTGAAGCGAGTGGGGCCTATCGCTTATCAGTTAAAGTTACCTCCAGAGCTAGACCGCATTCATAATGTTTTCCACGCCTCGATGTTGAGACGCTACCGCTCTGATGCCACACACATTGTTCTTGTGGAGGAGATTGAGGTTAGGTCGGATCTAACATTTGAGGAGGAGCTATTCAGATTCTTGATTGCGACGTTAAGGTTCTGCGAAAAAAGTCTATCCCCTTAGTGAAGGTGTTTTGGCGGAATCATAGTATTGAGGAGGCCACTTGGGAGCTGGAGGATCCGATGCTGTCAACCCCTTTAGAAAAGCCTGATTTGATTCGCAAGTCTTAGAGATGGGCCTGCCCAACACTTTCTTATTATTCATTATCTATCCGTTGGAATGTGTGGCAATATCGTCACCTTTTCTGATCAGGTAAAATTTTTGGAGGCCGAAATTTTCTTTTAGGGGGTAGAGTTTTAACGCCCCAAATTTTCTTAAATTTCTTCTTTTGTAAATCAGTAGCACGAAAATATCTATGTATGTTTTTGGTAAATTATAACCCACAAGTGTGTATCTATTTTAGTAATTAATTGTTCTGGGTGTGTGTGTGTGATGTCCCAAGTTCAAGCCTTTTCTTGGGAAATTTTTTGTTTTTCTGAATAAAACCCTATCTCTGGTTAGTAGACTTAGGTTTAATTATTTGTAATTCCATAACAGAATGGGCTTGCTAGTCTAGTGGGTAAGTAAAGTGTTAAGTGGCTAGAGGTTTGGGGTTTGAATCCCTGCACGTTCGTAGGTGTTATTTTTTACTTTAGATTTCGACTAGAGTTGTACTATGGTTGGAATCTGAGTAGTGGAGTGTTGGATGGAGAAAAGTAAATGGAGTTGGGATAAGGGGGTTATGAGATTTTTCCTTTTGATTTTTTCTTTTTGCAAATTTTGGCACCCTCTCTCATCTTCTTAAAGTTCTTGACATTTTCTTGAATTTTTTGTTCTGTCGCTTTCTCCTTCTTCTTCTCTTGCTAGTTTTAACGATTCAGTAGTTGTGCTTATAGAGCGTCAACAGCAAGTTGGTGAGTTTCGGTTTTTGCTTCCTTAGGCGGTTCATGAATTCTGTCTAAGAGGGGTCATGTTTGAAGTTCAGGAGTTAATCAAGGGATTGTAAATCACTTCCAATCGATGAGTTGAGTGCGTGGATTCCCCATTTTGATCAAAGGTAAGGGTTTTGATAGTTATGGATAATCATCTTGTTGCAATATCGTTTAAGTCTCGGTTATCATTACTAAAATTGGGGCTCTAATTTGTCGATTTTAGGTACTGGAGTGCTCGTGAGTGTTTAAGCGTCAAAATTGATACAGGTGTGTACCTGAAAACACAAAAATCAAGAATCAATGAAAGCCTAAAAATGAAACTGTCAATGCCACACGGGCATGTGGTCGCTCGTGTGATAGGTCGTGTGGAAGTACACGGGCGTGTGATCGACGAGCCAAGCGGTGCACACAAGATACGGACACATGACACTACCGTGTGATGGCCGGTGAGGCCGTTTACGATACACAGGCTCAACCAATTAGGCCGTGTAGGCAACACGGGCATGTGGCCCACACAGGTACCCCACACGGACATGTGGAATTCTAGGCCAAGCTATATGATCCATACGGCCAAGGCCAATTTAGGACGTGTGGGCCACACGGACATGTGGGCTTGCACGGACAGGCCACATGGGCGTGTGAGCCCAATTTTCTGAAACACTCTGAATGGTTGCTCAGGTTGCCCAAGTCGACTGGAACCTACTGTAGGGTCGGTGAAAGTTACTTAACCCTTGATTTCATGATTTGACTATGTTATATACGTGCCTTAGCATGCTCACCGATTTGTATGTATAATCTAATAATTACATATTGCATGTCATGTATTATATGGAGGAAGTATTCTGAAAGGCTCCGAAGCCTAATATCTGGCAGCACAACTGTAATTATCTGATTATATGCTACATTCGGTACAGCATGGTGTGTAGGGATGGTTGGGTCAATTTTATCCTCACATGGTGTGTAGGGTTGGACGGAGTTGGTGTGTAGAGGCTGGTGGGTAGGACTCTATTTAATCTGTTCTGTTCTGCATACCATATCTGAGATGGGCCACGGCTTTAATTAAAATATCTGATTCTTCATCTGAGTGGGCTAAGGCCTATACTAATTTCTGTAAGGGGCTCCGGCCCAAACTGATTATGATTATGATCTGATGTATGTCTGTATACACGTTTTCTGAGGGGATTACATACTGAGTTGAGAAAACTCACCCTTTCTCTGTTTAATCTGTGTAGGTAATCCCTAGACTTGACGGATAGGTGAAGCGGAGGACTCGAGGGTAGCTGCACGTAAATTTTTAAACTATTTTTTGTCGATTACATCCAGTTTTTATTACTTATTTGGGGTTTTGATGTAATCCTGTGCTTGGACTGGTTGGTTTTAATTTGGGATTTACTATGGTTTTGTGATTATTTAAACTGCAACTCATCAATACATGATTTTCCTAAAAACTAAGGTTTTCGTAAATAAAAATGATTTTACCTAAAATTAATTATTTGTGTTTCAAAAGCTTCCGCGTAAAAGAGATGTTTGAATCAAATCAATTAGAATTTGGTTTCCCGAATCGAGCAAAAGTTAATAAAAGGAACGATTTGAAGGTCAATACATTTTCTAAAACACTCTCATGTGACTTTGCCAGATTTGGCCATAACGTCCAGGCTGGGTTTGGGGTGTTACAATAGGTGTCAATTCTAGAACTGTTAATCATTCAACGAGATAGGTGTTTTGAAATTGACAACTTTTCGGTAAATGATCAACACCTGTTTAGGGGATTGTTTAAAGTGAAATTTTAGGTAATTCGTGTTTATTAATTGATACATTTTGGTGTCATATGTAGGATTCAGAGTGCACCATTGTGTGGTTTATCAAAACTATCGTCAGGTGTGTGATTCTAACCCAAAAAGTTTTTTTAGACTCTAAAAATATGTGAAATCAGGGGTTGTTTATGAAACTGCACAGCACCACACAACCGTGTGCCAAGTCGTGTTGTAGATCGTTCGCACCACTTGATCGTGTGGTAGCCTGTGTGGAGTACACGACCGTGTGAAATTATATGGACCGTGTGGTAGGCCGTGTGGACTACACAAGCTAGGTTTTTGGGAAGTATTGGCCTTTTGGGCCAATTTTGAGGCCTGATTAGGGGCTGATTAAGGGACTCAAAAATTGAGTTTGTGGGCATTATGTAGGTCCAGAAAAGTGTAAGTTTCTATAAACAAACATGGGTAAGTGTATGAGGTACACTAAGTTTTGATAAGTATAATAATGCATTATGATTTTCTATAAGTAGGTATGTAAGTTAAGAATGACTAGTTTGTAAATCATGTGTGTTATACGTATTCTGTTATCTATTCTGATAAGCCATTTTTGACTATGTAATATGAACATGTGATATTATGATTCAAGAAAAAGATTTCAACATATCATTGTAACCCTCTAGATTCGAACATAACATCTAGGCTGAGTTTAGGGTGTTTATTTATTAGTATCAGAGCTAGATTGCAAAACTCGAGTTGTAATTTTTGGGTTTAAAATTTTATGCATTACATGTTTTAAAATTTCTGATTATTAAGAAATTTTTGGAAATCTAATGTCGCTGAATTTGTACAAAAATTTATTAAATTTTTGAAAATATGAATCCGAGACTCTGACGCTAATCCAAGTAAGTTATTTATACTTTACTTATATGCACTTTAGCTACTTTAGTTAGTCTAAAGAACATCAGATATTATCGAATAAAATATTATTTTCTTTAAGATAACTAAGCACTTCTCTTAAACATAAGACTTAGAATTTTTAATAACTTAAGTTAAACTTTAGATTTCTAAAATGAAGATTAGTAAAATAAGTTTACGTGGTACCTGTGGAAGTGGTGTGGGAGAACGTGGTCGACATTGTCAAGTGACTCATGCTGAGTCATTTTTTTTAGGTAGTATGCCCAATTTGGAAATTAGCTAGTGTGTGAATACGCCTATATTTTTGGGCAATAACTGGGAAGCTAGAGAGGATGTAGTGTCCTAGGATTTATTTAGAGATCTGCAAAGGGTCGCTGAGGTTTAATTTGTATCTATGAGTCGAGGGTTTGTGACTGAGTGACTTCGATCGAATGAGACTTAGTAGAAGAGATATGTTGGTTAGAGGGAGAGGAAAATGAAGTGAGTAAGTATGGAATAAGAAGAGCTCTGGTCTTGTTGACTTCAATATGCAATTTAGGAAGCGAGCTAGAATAGTTATGTCTCAGCGGGTTGAGGCAGTTGTAAGCGTATGTTAGGTTTCAATTTGTGCTTTTTGTGGTAGGCATCGTCCGGGCGTATGTTGGAGGGAAATGAGAGTGTATTTTGGATCTGGATTTGATCAGCATTATGTTAGGGATTTTCTTACGATGTTCTATTAGTCTAATGCAAGCTTTGACTCAAAGATGAAATCGAACATTGCTTTATGCAACTAGGTGTCGAAAATGTCCAGACACATCTGGCATCAACAAAGGTCCAATTACGATCCATGTCAATTATATTTTGCTTTGATTAGGTATTTGGTTGTACTTAAGTGTTTGACTGTCATTGTAACACCCCTTACCCGTATTCGACGCTGGGACAAGGTTCGAGGCGTTACCGGACTTAAACATTCACAACATGCAAAACCGGGCCATAAAATTTTGCCCAAAATTAGAACATCTCAAACACATGCATATCGTCCCTTATACAGGCCTTTGAAGCCTATAACATACATCGGGGTGGTTCGGGACTAAACCGAGAACTTTGAAAATCTTTGGGCAACTTAACCAATTTTCTTGCTTCGGAGAGTCACACGCCCGTGTGGGTTAGGCCGTGTGGTCACACACGTCCGTGTGGCTTGGGACACGCCCGTGTCCTCAGTCCGTGTAACTCTCTGTTTATGACGTCAGCCAAACAAATTGATCCACATGGTCAAGCCACACACTTGTGTGCTAGACCGTGTCCTCCACGCGGCTGAGGCACATGGTCGTGTCTCCGCCTGTGTGGCCAACACTTAGGCTATTTTTGTAACAGCGTGATTTAGATCCTAATCAAAATGGTGGCTTTGAGACCACGAATCCAAGTCAGAAAAATATTTAAAAATTATTTTCTGTGTTTATTTTATGTGAATTTATATCAGTGAAATTTTCGTGATTTAATTTTGTCGTTCAGGTATCCGATTAAATAAAAGGACTTAATCGCATAAAATGAAAAGTTAGTGGTTATTTATAAAAGGGACTGAATTGTTAATGGCTTTCTAGATTAAATCTTTAAAGTTGTAATTAAGCCATAATTAATGTGAGTGGATGGTAAAGACATTAAATATGTGAAAGTATAATTTTATAATAAAGGTTAAAAAAGTAAATTGAAAAACATGTTATAATATATCATATTATAACATAATTAAAATATTATTTGTTCATTATCTTCGTCATTTCCGAAACATAACAAAAAGAAAAGAGAAAGAAATAACAAAGCTAGGGTTCAACCATTTCTAAGCTCAATCAAGGTATGTGTTTAGCTCGGGTTTTGATAATTTCTACATTTTTAAGATCGTTGCTTCGAGTACTACAAAACCCATGCTTGAATTTTTTATTTTGATGTATATTTTGAGTTGTGCCATTATTGAGAGCTTGTGATTTTTGTTGTTTGATGATGAAATATGAAATATATGTTTTAGATTGACATGTTTTGTATTGGAGTTTTTGATAATTTTGAATAATTAGGACTAAATTGCAAAAATAATAATTTGAGGGACTAAAATGTGAAATAAATGAATTATATGGGCTTGTATAGACATGGGTAACATCCGGCCTAACATGGGTACTTTGAGATTTTGCATATTTTGTGTTTTGTGCAATAGGGACTAAATTGTAAAAATTGTAAATGTCAGGGGTAAAATGGTAATTTGACCATTTATGTGTTTTTGGACTAAATTGAATGAAAATATATTTGAATTAGCTTAATTTGAATATGTTTAGATCAAGAACCAAAGAAATCAGATTTAGATTGGGGAAAAACAAATTGTCGACTAGCTGCCCTTTTCTATTTTACATCGTCCGAGGTAAGTCTATAAGCAAATAGACGTGTTTAATTGTAGTTAAATGTTAATATTATATGCTGGTATGAAATGTATGAACATATACAAGCTAAGACCAAATATGATTAAGCTTGGCTATTATATCTTCGAATTGGTTTCGACCGAGTTACGATGACCGAAAGCCCCGTATGAACCTTAGGAATAGTTAGGATACATATGTAATGACATAGGATTTTGAAATATGTGTATGAGCAGGACCATGGCATCGATATGTGATTCTGATATGTGTTTACGAGTAAGACCCTGTCTGGGACAGTGGTATCGATATGTGACTACATGTAAGACCACATCTAAGACGTTGGCATTGTACGACTTGTGTGTTTATCCGAGTGTCCTATCCAATTCCAAATGGTTCATCAGGCTACGATAAGATGTGAACGTACATGTTGAATAAGCTAAATGATCAGATATGGAATAGATTATTATCACTTGTGATAAGGTAAGTAAGTAGTAATGTTTGTTAGAAATGACTCATGAGGTAAATATAGAATGTGTATAATTACAAAAGTGTGTTCGATCTTGATAGATATATTATGATTGTCTTTGAAATGATATGTGATATGTGTATAGATGTAACCATGTGTATTCAGCCATTTAGGTAATGTATACATGATGATAGATTATGATGCTTGAGTTTGTGTTTATGTGTATAAGTATATTTGATTATCTAATGATATATTGACTTTGTAAGTGACATGTGAATTACTTATATTGGTTATATGAGCATTCGGCCAAGGTGGGAATTTTGTATAAAAACAAAAATATCATTTCTGAAATTGGTAGTTTGAGACTAAACATATTTATGCTAGTATAATTTGATTTAGTTTAAAATGAGTTGGTTATATTACTAGATTGTTTATTTGCTTATGGCTTACTAAGCTATAATAGTTTACTGTGTGTATATTTGTTTCTATTTTATAGATTTTGGATTCAAGTTACAAGCTTGGGGATTGTTAGCAAAGTCTATCACACTATCGACCGCTTTTGGTATTTTATAAGTTGCATTTTGGAACTATGACATGTATAGGCTGGATTTCGTTAGAAATAATGAACTTTGGTTATGTATAAGGCCATGCAAAAATGGCTTAATTTCTATGCTAGATTTTGGTTTTGGCATATTTGTGGTTTAAGTCCATTTGGTTATTATGCTATGTGCCATGAATGAATATCATTTATGTTATGTGATTGTACATTGAAGTTGGCTAATGATTTTGGATGAGGCATGAAGAAATAGAACATAAGTATGTTTGATTACCATGGTTGTGTTTCATACTAATATGAATTATATGTGAATTTGATTACTATGTTTAGTCTTAATTTTTCATGTCTTTGATTGAAATATATTAATGAGCTTGATTGTTGATAAAATGATAATGGAAGCCTTGTATACGTATGTAATTTTAAGTAACGAGGTTCAACTATGATAGTATGTATATGGAATTATGTATATGGAATTAAGTAATGTGATAATTAAAGTGATGGGTGAATGTAAGCTAGTTAATAGATTCGATTGCTAAGTGGTAGGTATTGCATGTGTTGCATGATCTTTTTGGTTGGTTGTTTTAGTATGTATTTAATGCCAAGTGTAATCTTTATTTTAGGGTAAGTTGCGCATTATATACATTTGTATGATGCTATATATATATTCGGCCATATGGTCCATTATGAATGTAATTGAGTTAATGTAAATTATAAAATTAATAGGTAAAGAGATAGACATATGGATGATGCAAATTTTGGTGTTCATTTATGAATTAAGTTAAGACCTGCGCATTTGACATTTGGTCTTGTAATATTAATTAAGTTTTTATGTGCCTTGTATGCGTGTAAAGGTGTTCATATTTGTGGGTGCTTTTTACCTATGTATATGGCTATATGAATTTATTAATTGAGTGTAAGTTGTGAATGTGTATAATAATATACATATATTAGCCGATTAAACCAAGAAACGAAGTGAGTTGATTTATAACCAAATACTTGCTTTTAATGGTATTATTATGCAAAACATATGAGATTCATATAGATTACTATGTTAATGCTGCATATATGAAATTATTGATGCATATTATATTTTATACTGTTACATGTGAACGATATGTCTATTTATATATACATATGATATGAAATGTCCAAATTTAGAAGTTGTATTAGTTTATGAAAATAATTTTGATTAACTTTCGAGACTAGTTTATATGAATAATTATATATTTATATTTAATTGTTTGGGATCGTGTTTTATTCTGTAATGCCTTATGACCCTATTTTGGCGACGGATACGGGTTAAGGGTGTTACAATTTTCCAAGCCTTATGTTGTCCTTAATTCTGTCCCATACTTTACACATCATGGACCTAAATTATAGCATCAATTTAATGGTTGATCAACCTTTGGTGAAATTCAATTAAATAATTTGCATGTTGTCATACATGTGTTTATTACCTAATACTTAATTTCTACACATTCTACAATTGTCCATGTTTAATCATTATCAACTTACTACTAGGCCACATATTCATTCCATGGCCACGACCACCTCGAATGGTTCTAGGACATTCATTGTGTACATGTGTTATACTAATTATTCATAGCAACCACTTATAATCACATGACATGCATTAACCCATAGCAGGAATAATTAGGCTTACAAGCCATAACCATAATAAGCCACATCTCATGGCTATATACAATAGATCAATATAAGCCGATACATTTGGCTAATCATAACAACATCTAATATAAAACTAGTCCTTATACATGCCACTCACTTGAAAGTGTTTAATACACATATGACAATACTCTGGAGTTGATAGCTTGATAGTGTGATGCTACCTCTGACGATCTCCAACCCCGAGCCAACCTGAGAACACTAAGGAAATGGAGAAGAGGGAGTAAGCTTAAAGCTTAGTAAGTCCATATGAAAATAATAAGCACTATAACAACTTGTTTCCTTAGGCAATCAACCATAATGACACTTTTACTCATATTCTGGTTAAGTTGTTTTCTCGAGTCATAGTTACTAATTTATTTATATATGGAGCTACGAAACTCCAAATTAAGATCCGTTAATTTTCCTAAAATTAGACTTATTTATATTCTTACAATAAAATTTCCAGAATTTTTGGTCTATCCAATAAGTACAGTTTATTCTTTAAATTCTCCTATGTTTTGTTGTATGGTAGCCTCAACCTTTATTTACTAAAAATCAAATATCTCATAGTACGGGACTCAGATAATGTTCCAATCTCTTTCACCTGAAAATATACTCATTAAGGATTTCATGCATATGAATCCTAACTCATAATTATTTTTGTCCAATTTCTAGTGATTTTCCCAATTTAGAATAGGGGATTCTGAACTCATTCTGACTCTGTCTCCCGATAATTCAAATATCTCATCATATGAGATTCCTTTACTAGCACCGTTTCCTTTATCTGAAACTAGACCAAATAAGATTTAATTTCATATTTTATTCAGTCTCTAACTCAACCTCCACAATTTTTGGTGGATTTTCAAATTCGGACTATTGCTACTGTCTAAAACTATTTTAGTGCAAATTCAAAGTAACTATCATAAGCTCATTGATCATGGACTCATCATTTCATGAAACCCATATCTCATTACACAATGTAAGTTAACATGATATTACAACACAATTCATAATCATAAGCATAAGGATGGTTCATCTTTCAAACCTTTTTACTTATTTATCATGTATACACATACATATGCATGAATTGCTTACTCATCATTTATCACCTTTCAATAAGGCGTCATTTATAAATATAATGTACGTACTTGTACATATCCATAGCATATCAATTAACTTTACCTTTATCATAATGCCCATCTCAAGATTATCATCGCATTATTCATTATAATACCCATTAAATTTCTCGAAAATCTTGATGGATAGCTCATTTACCGCCAAGTCATACAAGTGATCATTTCGAGCAAACACTCCCGCGAACCTTACATCTTACGGTGGGATTACTAGTCCAGGCTAAATCCCCCGTAATATAAACTCATAGGCATGTCGGGATTACCAGTCCAGGCTAAATCCCTTGTAGTGACAAACACTCTAATGAGCTCAGATCTAAATTACCAGTCCAGGCTAAATTCAGACCCTAATCGGATTACCCATCCGGGCTAAATCTATAATGCACACATATTCTTCGGGAGGCTCAATCACTCAAGGAACACTCGTCCAAGCTATATCCCTTCTGTACTGATATCAACAGATTACTCGTTTGGGCTAAATCCTTTTCTACAACCCATGCAGGATCTCGTATCATGTAAGAATAGCGTATCCATCAGATATCCCTTTATTTTTAACCGGGATTTTCTCTTTTCACCAAGTATACCAATAAGCATAGCTGATCATGCAATGTACATTCAATTCAACACATTTTCATGTTTATTTGGACATTAGTCCATGAAATAAACATGGTATTGCATATAATTATAGGCATTTGTCACAATATATAATCTTCATATCAACTATATAAATATTCATCACACAATGTTGACACATCAATTTGAGTTCAAGCATGAACAATAATATCATTGCATTATCATTGACATATGAACTTACATCGGTTTTGAGTACGACTATTTATTTTGAGTTTGTGCTTAACCTTGTTCAACCACGTTATAAGCCTGAATATTGTTTTCCTCGATTATTGAGCTTGGAAGCTTGAAAACCCTAACCATGTCTTCTCCCATGTAATATTTAGCCATAGGTAGAATATGGACAAGAAATTTGGCTTTTATTTTGTCTTTTAGTCCATTTAATGGCCAAATGACCAAAATGTTCTTTTAGCCTTTCTTTGAAATTTTATCCATCCAAGCCCATTTTTGTCCAAAATTTTAGAACTTGGTCAAATTGCTATTTAAAACCCTCTAATTAAAAATCCAATTCAATTTCATACTAAAAACATCTAGATTTGATATTTTGCAATTTATTCAATTTAGTCCCTAAAGTCAAATTGGACACTTTTTACATAAAATTTCTTCATGAAATTTTCACACAAGCATGTAAAAATATCATAGACCTTATAATAATCATAAAATAATTATTTTTACTTCAAATTTGTGGTCTCAAAACTACTATTCTGACTAGACCCTAATTCGAGATGTTATAGTCATTAGAATTTTTTACTTTGGGGTTGTAGAATTACTAGCGATATTTTCGATAGATAGCTCCATGAGATAAAACATGTTAATGAATAGTAACTCTGTTAGATATATTGTCTGGACTGCATTGAAATCATAGTTGCACAGTGATAGTATGATGGTCAATTCAGAATAAGGAATTTCAAGTGTTTAAGTGAATGGTGTGACAACGGGAATTTGAGGACGAGATTCTTTTAAAGAGATGAGAGTTATCACATCCCAAAAATTGAGTTGGAAAAAATTGGGTAGTGAAATCAAGAGTTGGCACGCCCTATTTTGGATTAAGGTTGTGAAAATTATGACAAGTAATTTAATTTGGTTCAGCGGATATGTGTTCTGTATGTGTGTGAAAGGTCCTAAGTTCAAATCCTATCTTTTGAAATTTTGTTAATTTTTAGCTTAATTCTCATCCATGGTCTTCTGACTTAAATCTTATTTCTGTGCAAGTTATGATAAACTTAGCCTGTTGGTTCAGCAGTAAGGTGTTAGTTTATCCTTTGGTCTTATATTCGAATCCCTACATATGTAAAGTGGAAAATTATTTTTGTTTTGAATTCTGGAGAACCTAATAGGTGGTTAGTTATCAGATTTAGTGAGGGTAATGGGTAGTTTTTTTTAATTAAAAAAATAAAAATATATTTAGAAGACATTCTCTAAAATCTCTCCTTCAAACTACCCTCCTTCTTTTCCTACTCTTTCCACATTTTGTGTTTCAAATTATTTTCTATAGACTTCCTCTCAAGCTCTTCTTCCATATGGATTTTTCCCTTAAGTTTTGAACTCATATTTTTGCAAAAACAATCTTAATCTTTATTTTTTCCATATCCTTCTATTTTCTTTTTGTTATTCTATGGTTCTTCATGTTTTTGTGCTATTAATTTTCCCTGAATTCGATGTTCTCTTTTGGATAAGTACTTATACTCATTTTGTAAGGTTTTGGTGTTGATTTTCTTTTCGTTTGGAGGTAAGTGGATGAGTTAAATGGCTTGGTTGGTTTTAATTGATGTTTGTGGTCTTGAATAGGTGTTGATTCTAGAATTGTTAATCTTCCGACGAGATAGGTGTTGTGAAATAGCCAACTTTTTGGGTAAGTGATCAACGTCAATTTAGGGGACTATTTAAAGTAAAATTTTGGGTAATTCGTGTTTGTTAATCGCTACATTTTGGTATCGTATGTAGGATTCAGAGTATACTATTGTATGGTTTATAAAAATTATCATCAGGTGTCTGATTATAACCTAAAAAGTTATTTTGGACTCGGAATACTGTGAAATCAGGGGTTATTTTCAAAACTATCTAGTGCCACATGGCCATGTGCCAAGTCATGTGGTAGATCGTGTGCGCCATACAATCGCATGGTAGGCTGTATGTCAAGACATGTGGAGCACACAGCTATGTAATTAAGTAGCATGTATGGTAGATTGTGCGCACCACACGACTGCATGGTAGGTTGTGTGGAGCACACGGCCATGTGAAATTACATGGATCATGTGGTAGGCTGTATGGACCACACAAGCTAGGTTTTTGGGCCTTGTAAGCCTTTTGGGCCAATTTTGAGGCTTGATTAGGGGCTGATTATGTAACAGCCCGATTTTCAGTCTAGTTGGAACAGTGGTTTCGAAACCACGAATCTGACGTAGAAAGATTTATTTTTATTATATTTTTATGGTCTACAGTTTATGAAATTGTTTCATGAAAATTTCGTTCAAAAAATTTATCGATTAGGCATTTAATTTAGCTAAAAGGACCAAATTGCAATAAGTGCAAAATTTAGGTTCTACATGCTAAAAGTGTTATACTATTATGATATTGTAAATTGAAGGTCCTTATATGGTAATTAAACCATTTGTTGAGTTAGTGGACAAAAATGGACATGAAGTAAGAGAATTTTTATGTTTTAAGTTAGGGGCATTTTGGTTATTTGGTTAATAAATGAATTAATAAGCAAAATAAAGCTAAAATTTTGTCCATCTTCTTCTTGCATGACCAAAATTTTGGAGAAGCCATAGCTAGGGTTTTTGGCCAAGCTTCCAAGCTCGATTGTAAGTCCGTTCTAGCCATGTTTTTAATGATTTTCATGTTTTTGAGATCCTTGTAACCTAATTTAGCTATTTCAAGGACTAATTTGAAAGAAAGATGAAGCTTAAAATTTTAAAGACATGTATGTATTTTGATGTCTAATGGTAGAAAATGTATGTTAGTTGTAAGATAAACAACTTTTGCTAAGTGATTTTCGGTAAAAATTTCAAACAGGACTTATTTGTAAAAGTTATAAAATAAGTAGTAAAAGTGTGATTAAGTGGAAAATGTGGGCTGATACGAGTATGAAAATGGTTCAGCTAGGCTTGGGTTTTGAAGAAATTGAACATTTCATTTTATGAGCCTAGGGACTAAATTGTAAAAATGTGAAACATTAGAGGCAAAATATAATTTTTTCATAACATGATTTTTGGGCCAAATTGAATAGTATGAGTATTAAATAAGTTAAATTTGTTATTATAGATCAAGAAAAATAAGGTTCGGACCTAGATAAAGAAAAACAAAGTGTTTGACAATTAGGTCCAATTCTATTATTTTTTATACTGAGGTAAGTTCGTATGTAAATAATGCACTGTTATATTTATGTTTTAAATGCTTTAATATTGCATGAATTGTGTGATTACCTCTTTGAACATATTCGACAAAGTTTCAACAAGCGATAAATCCCGATTGAACCTTAGGAATAGAATAGGATACGAGTGACATGTCACTAGGAACCCATGTATATGTATGTTTATGTAATTCGGGTGCTGGTCTTTTATGCCCTACTAGTGGCTAGGAATTTCGGCATATGTTGCGGATACCTGACAGCTTGTGTGAGCAGCATTGTGTAGCTACGTCCTGACTGACAGCTTGTGTGAGTAGGCCCGTGAATAGCTCGAGAGTGAGCCTATATGTGTTATGAGATATGAGGTAGCTTTGGCAACATATGTGGCACTTATGTGTAATATTTTTTGAGTATTCGATAATATTCCAAGTGTTCAACGAGATTGTCGAAGATGTGAAAGGATGTGGTTATGTTACAAGTTGGTACAGGTATGTACATAGAACTCATAAGTAATAAACTCGATATGGGTGATGAACTCTTTGTAAGGTTGTGGTTGAGCAAGTTATGACTATGAGATTTTAGTAACATTTATGTTATCTTACTCTATATAAAATGCATGATTAAGGTGTTGTTAAAATGTATATTATTTGCAGATAAACTTACTAACCTATATAGCTTACTTCCCTTTCTTTCCCTTTTCTTATAGTGCCACCAAGCTAGCTCGGGTTCAAAGATCGTCGGAGATCCATTCAGACTATCAACAATTATTTTGGTACCCATGAATTCAACATTTTGAGTTATGGCATGTATAGGGGACTTGGTCATTTTGTTATGTTTCATAATTGATTTGGCCAAATGTGTTGCCTTATATTGGTTAGGAGTTCATTTTGTATAAGGCCATTGGAAATGGGCTAATATTGGTTATAGGTATATCAATATAATGATGTCTCTCATGAATGATGTGTTGATGTTGTGGTTGTGGATGTTTGGTTACATGTATATGCTTGGATTGGTGCTATGTTATGAAAATTAATTTTCCACACGGCCTAGCACACGGATGTGTGACATGGCCGTGTGATCTTAATTTGTTCATGGGTTACAAGTCAGTGAGTTACACGGAGTTGGGACACAGGCGTGTGTAGCCACACGGCCGCCCACATGGGCGTGTCCCATATCCACACGGGCGTGTGACCCCTGTTTAGTGGAAAATTTTCTAAGTTTCACAAAGAATTTCTTAAGTTCTCGGTTTAGTCCCGAACTACTTCCAATGTACGTTTTGAGCCTCGTAGGCTCGTAAAAGGGACATTGTGATTGGATATAAATGGTTTTAATTTGGGTGCAAATTTATAACCCGAAGTTGTATATTTGTTTATGTGATAAGTTCGGTAATGCCTCGTACCCTGTTCTGACGTTGAATATAGGTAAGGGGTGTTACAGATTAAGGGACTCAAAAATTGGGTTTGTGAGCATTACGTAGGCTTAAAAAAGCCTAAGTTTCTCTAAACAAGCATGGGTAAGTGTAGGAGGTATGTTAACTAAGTTTTGATAAGTATAATAATGCATTATGATTTTCTATAAGTAGGTACATGAGTTAAACATGACTATTTTGTAAACCATGTGTGTTATACGTAGTCTGTTATTTATTCTGATAAGTTATTGATTCGACTATGTAATATGAACATATATTATGATTTTGCATGTGCATTGAGGTGGGTTATGTTGTTGGAGGAAGTGTTTTCAGGCAGTATTACTGCATTTTCGGTAGTTAAACTGCAATATATGTTTGGCAGCTCAACTGCATCATTATGAATGACATACCACCAGGACTAGAAGTGATTGGATGGATAGACTCTTGCAGTCCTAATTTCTATGGTTGGTTGGACGGAGTTGGTGTGTAGCGGATGGCAGCAGGATCTGTATCTGCATTTGTTCTAGTCTTTATGACATTCTGATATAATATATATGTTTCTAAAATTTTGACCATCTAATCTGATATATGTTTTGAAAATATGATATTCCAATCCAAAATGTGTTTCAAAAAATGAGATAATGATCTAATATAAGTTTCTGGTAATACAACATTCTGATATGATATTTGTACTTGATAACTAAAATTATGATTGTGGGTTGAGTCACACACTAGCTTCTAGTTCACTCTTTTGTTTGATACGTTTCAGGTGAACTTCTGACTTAGGACCGGACGACGTGTAAGAGCTTGGATTGGTTTTCACATAAAATGGTTTGTTTTTGGTTAGTTAATCTAGATGTTCAGACTTTTGATTTTTGAACTAAGTTTTAGGTTTTGGTTTTGTTTTGGACTTGGTTTTGGTTTTTGTTTTTCATCGGTATTTGATGTTTTCAAACGTAAAACTGCAAAATCATATGAGTTAACAAAAATGGATTTCAGTTTTCAAAACTAAAACAACCTAAGGATTTTCTGCTACAAATTTAAAATGGGTTTATAACAAATGTTTCAGAATATGCCCAATTGGTGAACTGTACGTTTTCACTTATCGAGATCACAGTTTCCAAACTATCACTTCTAAAATTTCTGCTACAAAGTTTTATTCAGAATTAAAAGTTTTATAAAGAAAGCGACATAAGCACGATGATTTAATAAAATTTGGGACTTTAAGTTAGTCATTGATAAATTCACATAAGCATTTTTAGAGTGCCAAGTTTTCTATCAAAGATTTGTTGTGAGTTTTATAAAACTTTGATTTTCGGTTTCAGATCGAGTCATGTTTTGGAAAGTAAGTATTTCAATGTATTATTGTAACCCTCTAGATTCAGCCATAACATCTAGACTAGGTTTGGGGTGTTACAACAACGGTGGGTCTTTGGTGGTTGAGCAGTGGAAGAGTTACACTCCTACTAGAACTCTACCAAAGAATTTGATTTCAAATCAACTATTTCAAAAATAATATCATTTTAATAGATTTAATATTTAATTTAATTTAATACTTATCTTAATAGTATTTTATAAATTTAATATTAAAGTGATTATCTTATCTTAATTTAATTTAATGTTTTATCTTATAGATAAATATTCTACTAATTTAATATTAAAGTGATTAAGTTTAATCATAAATGAACTCTCTAAACTCTTCATACAAAGAGAGTCTTGGGTTATTATTTTACACACACTTGAATTTAAAAGAAAGTTGTAGAGAGAAAATTCTCCGAAAAAATTATTTCAGAAAATTTCTAGAGATATTTTTCTTATTTACAACTTGGCCCAAAATTTTAGAGAAATTGTGAAATTACCTCACTGGTAATTTTTTTGAAAAATTTTCTGATTCGAAGCGAGCCCACACTCGACAGACGTGAGTTTGATGATAACGGAGAAGACTACTTTGTTGAAGCGTTCATCCTAGATGAATCGAAAAGGTACAATTTTGATTAATTGTTTATTACTTTAGATATCACAACCAAGTTTTTATTTTGGAAAAAAATTTAAAACTTTGGTTTTTCCCTAAATTTATTTTCTGTTGTGTTTTCCGAATTTGATTTTCCAACATTTATAGTGCATGATTAGCTCTAGATTATCCTAAGATATTTTCAGTGAAAACAATAAATTAAGGGAAGTTAACTTGAATGTGGGTTGAGAATTTTGCTTCAGGACTAGCAAACGTTTAAGTGTGGGGATATTTGATAAGTGTAAAAAGTAACATATTTTACCTTATTCTTAATGCATTTTTAGGTAATTATACGAGGTTAATTATGAATTTTGTGCTTCTTGTAACACCCTAAATTTTAGGGTTAGAAGTTTTGGGATTTGTATTTAGGGTTAGTGTGTAGCTCGACCATGTACGTATGTGTTTCCGCATTTTAGTGTCAGAATGGGCCTGTTGGTTTGGTGGATGGCTATGTGTTAGTTTAGCTTGGGGTTCCAAGTTCGAATCCTCATACATACTTTGTGGAATTATTTTTTCACTTCCAATTTAGTTGAGTGTAAAATATTTACTTTATTTATTTATTTTGATGATAGAAAATCCTAACAGAGTAGCACGTTTTTTTTCCTTTTTCTTTTTCCTCTTCTTTTTTTTTCTCTCTGTAAAATAGAACTTCTTTTTCTTTATTTTTTTGCTTTGCTTTGGTATCTTATGGATAAGGGTTCTTTCGAGTAAGATCTAAGGTTCGGATTGGTGGAACGAGTTGAACAATTTTGGGTACTCTCTTCCGTCTAAGGTTTGGGTTTCGTATATTATCTAATTTATTTGCAAATTCTTGTTTCGACTCTGTGAAAGTCGGCATTTTATGTGTATGTTCACAAACTGATTATTTACAATGTTGTGTTGCTGTTTTCATGCTTAAAACTTATTTAATTTGGTATAATTTTGAGTTATCGAGGGCTGGAAAGTGTTTCGAGAGCGAAAATTGATTTTTTAGGCTATTTTAGGGTGGTTTCGTAACCACATGGGCGATCCACACAGCCGTGTTATTTAGGGCTTCCGGGCCAATTTTAATGTCACACGGCCATGTAGGTGATTTGGGGATTTTTGTCGATTCCACACGGGCGTGTGCGATTAGGAATTAGGGTTATGTGATTTGGTGCTACACAAATGTGTGGCTAATTTTGGGATTTAGGGATTTCACACGAGAGTGTGTTTTGGACACACGGTCATGTCTGGTGGGCACACGGGCGTGTGAGACCTTCACACCACTGTGTCTGCCCTGAACCCTAATATAGTGCAATTGGGCAGAGAGTTACATGACCTGTTCACATGGCCATGTCCTTATCTTACACGGGAGTGTGCCTTAGCCACACGGTCGTGTGCCTCCTCCCACACAGGTGTGTTGACCCCCACACGACCCAGGCTTTTCGACATGGCCTTGTGGCCCTAAGCCACCAATTTTAGCTCTATGTATGTTTGATCTGAAAATGTGTCTGTGTGTTTCGACCCTTAACTAGGCTTTAGTAAGGGGAGTTAAGACTCTGATCTGGGCTTTGGCTTATGTGTTATTTGTGACTGTTGTGTGAGATATCTAATTCTAAACCCGGTTAGCTGGGCGTGTGCATGTTTATTTCTTTCTAACTGTCTATTGATGTGGTTATTGTTTCTGTGAGGTTGTAAGCATACAAGCCCTTGTATTAAGTAATTTTTGGGTTGGCTGTAAAGACAAGAAAGATTGATTCTAATCTGATATGGCAGTTTAACTGTAACTTATTGATACTGCAGTTTACCGCACTGTACTGCATGTACATCAGCTTTGCTACATACTATTATCTGATTTGGTAGTTTAAACTGCAACATGTCTGTACAATGGTTTACCTAATGCACTATATTGCATATACGCCAGCCTTGCTGCATACTATTAACTGAGTGGCTTTGTCCACATACATAGTGTGTAGGGTTGGATGGGCCTTTCGAGGCCCTATGTGGTGTTTTTGATCGGGGGACAGAGAGGTGTTTTGGCTGGATGGGTGAGTTTTTAATACTTGACTGTATTCATATGCATATAGATGTGAGCTACTTGTCTGTAATCTATCTGTTTGTCATAACATTTATGACTGATTCTAAGCGCATTGAGGTGTTAGCGTAGTGACATTTTGGATTATGATGATAAGTATTTTTGTATCGAATCGTTGACGAGTTTATCTATTGAGTTTTCTGTGTGCGATTTGGTGTGCTTTAACTATTACGTTCATTTGGGATGTTGGTTCCGAGTTTACTTTCTGTTTCTACGTATCTCTATAACTACTTTTTGTTATCGAACTACTGTTTGGTTTCTAATCTGTAATTCTGTTGTTAGATACGTTTTAAACTCATACTGAGCTTGTGTAGCTCACCCCATAGTATTTCCCCTCGGAGGTACATTTTCAAATTCTGAGGAGATCACGGACAGTCACGGTTAAAAACAAGCTTTAATAGTATTTTAATAATTTCGGAGTTTATAATTTAACACCTTAAATTGTAAGTGCTGTTTTGAAAACTGTGGTACGAAATTTTGTGTTTTACGCACGTAAGTGTCATTGGGACTGTATTTTCTTTTGAAATATCATGATTCTATAAATGAGAATTTTACATAACTTAAATACTGAAATGTTTTTTCGGTTTGTTAAACTAAAATTTTTTTATGATCACTTTGGTGATCAATATGACCTCTAAAATTTAGCTAAAGCTTCTTGGTCAGTTTTGGGGTGTTACACTTCTAATCCTTTAAATTCATATTTAATGCTTAATAGAGCACATGGGAGCAAAAGGAGCGAAACACGAGCAAAAATTGAAACATTGAAGCAAGCTATAGGAGCCATATGGGCTTAACCATTTCACACGGCCATGTGACCCACACGGGTGTGTGGTAGACCGTCTCAATTTTGAAGAATTACGCACCGAACAATAAAAAATCACGATTTTTAAGTTTTTCTGTAATGCCCCAAATTTTATTAATTTGTTTTTATAAGTTTTTACACACAAGTGTGTATCTGCTTTAGTGGTTAAGTGTTTTGGGTGTGTGTGTGAGAGGTTCAAAGTTCAAGCCCTAGCTTTGGTGAATTTTCACTTTTTCCTAAATTAAGCCTTAATTTCTAGTCAGCAAGCTTATATTAAAATATTTGTAATTTCATATCTCAATGGGCCTGCTGGTCTGGTGGTTAAGACGTCTGTTGGTGTGTTGGAGGTTTGCAGTTTGAATCCCTGCACAAGCGAGGGAGGTTTATTTTTGTTCGACTCTGCAATAGAGTTCCAGAGGTAGTATAATTCTAAGTAGTTACCAGAGATGGGTCTAGTGGAGGAAATTAAGGGATTGAAGAGATTTACCAAATTGGTTTAGTTTCTATTTTTTTCAAACTTTAGTTTTCCCAAAATTCTTTTTTGGTTCTGACATTTTTTGCCTTTCTCTCTTTCATGTCTGCCGAAATTTCTTCTTCTATCTCTCTTTTTTTTCCCTTCCTGGTTTCGTCTTTGCTATTCACAACGGTTCCTTTTTGTCCAATCAAGTATCGTGCAAATTTGGTAAGTGATTTTGGTGCCTTGAAGTTCTGGTTTTTAAGTTAATAATTGGGATTTTTTGTTAACTGTTTTAACAGCCAAAAATTTTATGTGAAAGGCTATTCTAGTGCCGAATCGTAGTGGAAAGCATTCGTGATTCGCAAGGTAAGGGTTTTACGCTAGGGAAGTGTCTAATCCGTTTTGGGGTTTTGGTTCAGTTTGATCGTTTAAAAGATTGACTGAGTAAAACATGTTCAATTATAGGCTTGTGTTTGCTCAGAAGTGATTAGGCATCAAAAATGAACCAGATGTGTACCCGAAAATACAGAAACAAGAAACAGCGAAAGCTAAAAAATGATTCTGTCGACGCCACACGGGCGTGTGATCGCCCATGTGGTAGGTTGTGTGGCAGTACATAGCCGTGTGATTGACGAGGTCAGGTGGTGCAAAAGGGACACAGTCATGTGATAGTCAGATAAGGCCATGTGCGACACGCGAGCTCGACCAATGGGGCCGTGTGGGCTACACAGGCGTGTGCGCCCACATGGGTGAACCACACGGACGTTTGGGATTCTGGGCCAAGGCCAATTTAGGCTATGTAGGCCCACACGGGCAGGCAACATGGGCGTGTGAGCCCATTTTTCTGAAATAATCTTTAAGGTTGCATGGGTCACCCAACTCGACTGTGACCTACCGTAGGGTCGGTAAGCATTACTTAGACCCCTAATTCTGTGATCTGATTATGTGATGTATGTATTAAAGATGTTACTCTTAGCATGCGTATATGACCAATTGTATGATCTGTTAAGTTGCATTATAGCATGCCATAATTGTATGATGCATTGCATCGGGGTAGGGTTGGTGTTATGATGTAGGAGCTATTCTGAATGGCTCTTAAGCCTGATATCTGGCAGTACAGCTACAATTATCTGATTATGTATCGCATTTCGATATAGCAAGGTGTGTTAGGATGGGTGGGTCGATTTTATCCCCACATGGTGTGTTGGGTTGGACGGAGTTAGTATGCAGGGCTGGTGGACATGATTCTGTTATTCTGCTCTATTATGCATGTCATATCTGATATGGGCTAAGGCCCAGTTCGTATCTGATTTTATATCTAAGTGGATTAAGGTTCACACCAATTATGTAAAGGGCTCAAGCCCGGATTATCTGTTATTTGGATATGTGGCTGACTTCTACTACTGTGTATATCTTCTATAGGGATTACACACTGAGTTTGTGAAAACTCACCCTTTTCTGTTTAATCTGTGTAGGTAATCCCCAGACTTGATGGACCGGTGCAGCGGAGGGCTCAACGGTGACCACTACTATCGAACTGCTTATTTACAGTTTTTGCTGTTACATCGCTTATTTCTTGTTGGTATTTTATGTATGATGGACTTTGGGATTTTTTGGATTTTAATTTGGGATTTTGAACTATTGATTATGGATTTATAAACTGCAACACAACAAAGTATGGTTTTCCTAAAATAAATTAAGATTTTTCGTAAATGAAACAGTTTTCAATAATTATTTGGGTTTCCAAAACTTCCGCGTAAAAGAAATGTTTTAAATCAAATCAATTAGAACACGGTTTCCCCAAACTAGGTAAAAGTTAGTAATTGGAACGATTTGAAGGTCAATGCGTTTTCAAAAACACACTCATGTGACATCGCCAGATTCGGCCATAACGTTTAGACCGGGTTTGGGGTGTTACATTTAGTGGTATTAGAGCCAGGTTGTAAAATTCGACTGTGGATTTGGGTTTTAAACTTGGTTTTAAAGAAATGATTTGAAATATTTTTGATTAAATATGTGGTACACCGAGTCTCCGGTGCTGATCCTATAAGTTTCTGAAACTCTATTTAGAATTGTCTGAAAGTATGATTAGAATATATTGAAACTACTTTAGGTAGTATATCACACTAAAAACACTCTAGGTAGTGTAAACTGAAAACTTTAGTGAGACTCCTACTTGCGATAACCGACTCTGAACATTCTGATATTGTACTGCATAAAATATATGTTAATAAAATGTCAGAACTGTTAACTAATGCATAAAACTGTTAATATAAATAAATTTTGAAATTTACGATGAGCGCATGTGGTACTCGTGGACAGGGTAACAGAGGCCGTGATAGAGTCCGTAGAGGGGATCAAGCGGGTCCTCATCATCTGGGAATTTGTCTAACTTAGATACTAGTGAGACACCTGTATCACCTGTGACAGAGACTAGGTCTTGAGATCATGCAATTGAGGACAACACACTATCTCAAGCCATGCTACAGATTTTAGAGAGGGTTACTAGGCCTAACACTAGATTTAGGGGTCAAAGGTCGGTTACAGAACGACTCCGGTCCAATGGGGCTGAGTTATTCAGAGTTGTCGCTGGAGTCGCCCCTAACGTGGCCGAGTATTGGATGGAGGCCACAGAGAAAATTATAGACAACCTAGATTTTACTGTTGAGCAGAAGCTTAAGGGGGTTGTATCTCTACTTCGTGATGAGGCGTACCAGTGGTGGTTGACGATTAAGAAGGGCACCCAGCCTGACTAACTGACATGGGATTCCTTTAAGATGACTTTCTAGGGTAAATATGTGGGGGTCAGTTATATTGACACTAGGAAGCAAGAGTTCTTTAATCTCACACAATGAGATCGTTAAGTGGCCAGGTATGAGGCTGAGTTCCTGAGATTGAGTCATTATGCGCGAGGCATGTTGGCGACTGAGTATGAACGTTATGTTCGATTTGAGGATGGTCTCAGGGACAGATTGCGAGTTTTGATAGCTCCGCAGAGGGAGCATGATTTTTCTGCTCTAGTTGAGAAGGCGAACATCACCGAAGAGGTAAAGCGTACTGAGCGCCAAAATTGAGACAGAGGAAAGACTAAGGGGGATTCTAAGCCCTCGAATTCTAGGATGAGGGCTAAGAAAAAATCCAAGATTGATGGGCCAGTGAGAGTTGGGCCTTCTACTACACCTAGTGCGGTGGCACTTTGTGGGCAGTGTAATAGATGCCATCCGAGCGAGTGTTGGAGGACTACCGGAGCATGTCTGAGATGTGGGTCAACTGAGAATCGTGTTAGAGACTATCCATTGAGAACTAGTCAGATGCAAGCTCAGATTACTGAGATTGCACAGCCGCTGAGGGTAGGTCAGTAGCCACCTAGAGGCTTGGGTCAGGCCAGGGGTGGTAACAGCACGGGCTAAGGGTAGAGAGCACCAGACAGAAGTGTCGGACCGGCTGAGGTGAGGCAACCTACTTTGATATTGCTGCACGTTTTCGTGGAGATCGAGATACTCCAAACATCATTACAGATAAGTTTTTAATATTTGATGTACCTTATTTTGCACTAATAGATATAGGCTCTACACACTCATATGTAGCTTGTACTGTGTCTGAATCTTTGGGGATTTCACTCAAGAGTATTGATAGTGAGGTAACTGTGTTAAGTCCTTTGGGGAAATCGATCCGAAGTAGTAAGCTGTATAGAGATGTTCTGCTAGAGGTCCAAGGGATAGTATTTCTGGCTGATCTAATGGAGCTTCTGTTTGGGGAGTTAGATCTAATTTTAGGAATGGACTGGCTGGTTAAACAACGGGTGAATCTGGATTGTGTAACAAAAAGGGTTGTCTTGATGATCGAGGAGGACAACGAGGTAGTCGTGATTGGGGAACGACGAGACTATCTGACTAATATGATTTTTGGGCTGGCGGTAGGAAAGTTAGTAAGGAAAGGGTGTAAAGCACTCTTGGCTCACATCAGTATTTTTGATTCTGAGGACTTTTCGGTTAAGGACATTAGAACTGTAAGAAACTTTCTAGATGTTTTTCTTGTGGAACTAGAGGGTTGCCTCTGAGCCAAGACGTAGAGTTCGGGATTGAGTTAATTGCTGGTACAACTTCGGTGTCTATCGCCTCTTATTGAATGGCACCAAAGGAGCTTACAAAGTTTCAGGCCCAATTCAGGAACTGTTAGATCGTGGTTTCATTCGTCCCAGTGTGTCTCCGTGGGGAACACCTATTCTATTTGTAAAGAAGAAATATGGGACAATGAATATGTGCATCAATTATCAATAGTTGAACAAGCTAACGACACTTCCAAGAATACATGACTTATTCGACCAATTCAGAGGGGCTTCTATGTTTTCTAAGATCGATCTACGATCGGGATATCATCAGTTCAGAGTAAAAGAAGCTGTCGTGCATAAGACAGCATTCAAGACTCGATATGGACATTATGAGTTCCTAGTTATGCCCTTTGGTTTGACTAATGCACCAGCGACATTTATGGACTTGATGAACCTAGTGTTCCAGTCCTATTTGGACCAATTTATGGTGGTGTTCATCAATGATATCTTGGTATACTCTAAGTCTGAGGACTAGCACGATGAGTATCTCAGAATAGTTTTACAAACTCTACGTGAGAAGTAACCTAGTGTGAGTTTTGGCTCCGAGAAGTAACCTTTCTGGGACATATGGTTTCAGCTAAGGGAATTTATGTTGATCCTCGTAAGATTGAGGCTGTGTTGGATTGGAAAAAGCTGAAGAATGTGTCTAAATTTTATAGCTTTCTTGGGTTGGCAGGATATTATCGACGTTTAGTAGAAGGCTTTTCTTTGATTGCAGCTCCGTTGACTAAGTTGTTACGTAAGAGAGTTCCTTTCGTTTGGACTATTGCACAGTAAAAGAGTTTTGATAAGTTTAAGACTGTTCTGACTCAAGCTCCTGTTCCAATACAGCCTGAGCCTGGTAAGGACTTTGTGGTATATGCGATGTGTCACATGTGGGTCTGGGTTGTGTTCTGATGCAAGACGAAAAAGTAGTTACTTATGCGTCTCGTCAGCTCAAGACTCACGAGATTAATTATCCGACACATGATTTGGAGTTGGTAGCAGTAGTCTTTGCACTGAAAATATGGAGGCACTGTAACACCCCTCGCCCGCATCCGAAGCCGTGACGGGGTTCGAGGTGCTGCCTGACTTTTACTAACGCTTCTATACTAAACAGGGCCAAGAAATCTCAAACAATTAAAACTTTTCTTTTCTCATGCAATATGTCCCTTATGCGGGCTTACGAGGCCCAAAACATACATCCGGGGTGGTTCGGGACTAAACCGAGAACTTAAGAAAAACTTGGAAAATTCATGCTTTAATCATTATAAACTCATCACGTAATACCATAGCACATACATGCATAATTAAAATGGATTTACAACCCCATAATCAAAATAGGCCAACACATACGGTTAAAGCCATATCACATACTCTAATATTTACACACCTATACATGCCATAGACCCAAAATACTTGAAATCACTACACCAATAATGTTAGCTCGACAGTGTGATAATATCTCTGGTGAACTCCAACCCGAGCAAACCTGGAAATCCTAGAGAACATGGGAAAGAAGGGGGGTAAGCTTTACGCTTAGTAAGTTATTAAGAAAACAATTAGCAGCTCATTTACATGTTTTATCAATGTTTACAACATATACTCAAGTTCATGACAAGCTATCTTCCTAAGCAATAGTCACTAAATTATTTATAACTGGAGATACAAAACTCCAAATCAATTGCCATTAATTTTTTCTGAAAATAGACTCATATATCTTCTATCCATAAAATTTTCAGAATTTTTGGTTTGGCCAATCAATACCAGATTTTTCTTAAAGTTTCCCCTGTTTCACTGCTTGACTAATCTGAGCACTATTAACTACGAATCAGATTTCTCATTGTACAGAATTCAAAATATGTTCTCGTTAATTTCATTTGAAAATAGACTCATTAAGGAGTCTAAGCATATAAACTTCTTCTTATAACCATTCTTGTAAAAATTATAATGATTTTCTAAAAGAACAGAACAGGGGACCCCGAAGTCATTTGACTCTATCCCACGCCACTTCAAAGATCTCATTATCAGAAATTCATATGCTTTCACGGTTTCTTTTATAAGAAACTAGACTCATTAAGATTTAATTAAATAATTTAATCAGCTTCTAACTCAACTCCCACAATTTATAGTGATTTTCCAAAATCACATTACTGTTGCTATCCCAAGCAGATTTATTACAAATTTACTCTTTCACTCATTCTGTGCATTCACATTATTTAAACATGTATATCACCAATCAATTTCATCACATATCTATAAATTCACTTAAGCATCATCTCAATACAATACATCATGCTAAATGATTTGCACACAACCATTCAAATTAGCAATTATAAGATGGTTCCGCACATAGCCCACCCTTATCGATAATTTACGATGGTTTTACCCAGACTCACATATATGGCATAGGTATTTAAATACTTCAGTGTCAACTTTAATTCAACCGAATTCAACCATTGTACCATTCCATAACCACAGTTACTTTCGTCATTCATATCTAAATGGTATTTCACATAATTCACATAACCTTTCACCATGACCGAATATATCATGGTCATAGATATAGTTATAACATTTATTCATATATGTATCACATCTCACTTATGATTTAATTCAAATCAAACTCACATATGAGTACATAATGCGTACCTGGCCCTCATAACGTATTGAATGTATTCATTTGTCAATCTAACACGAGGTACCTTAGTCTTAGACTTTCATCAAATCATCGGCAATTAGCCTGCTAGGTTTTAAAAACTCGAATTCATTCACCGGCATTTCACCTGCTAGGCTCGAGGCCCGATATCATTTCACCGGCATTATAGCCTGCTAGGCTCGAAAGCCCAAATAGTATCTCACCGGCATTGTAGCCTGCTAGGCTCAAAGGCCCGAATAATAACTCACTGGCATTATAGCCTGCTAGGCTCAAAGGCTCGAATAATATCTCACCGGCATTATAGTCTGCTAGGCTCAAAGGCCCGAATAATCAAATCCACAAGTTCCATATAACATATTCATATCAATTAAGTACTAACATCATTTTAACATATATAATTATACATCTCAAACACTTTTCTTTCATCTCATTTTCACACTTAGCTTTTGATAGCTTATGCATAACATTTCACTCACATTCATTTCAAACTTATCATTTGATTATAAAAGCACATTGCATATTTACCAACATGTTATACTTGCCATTAGGCCATATAAGCATGATACAATACAATATCATTTCATCTTTGACATTCGGCTAAATCCCTATCTTGCAAGGAACACCGAATTCACATAATATATCATTTCACCAGCATTATAGCCTACTAGGCCCGAAGCCCGAATATCACATTTCGATAAACAATTTGCCAGTTCTTTCCCACTTTCATAACTTATACTTCAATTACGTATAACTGAAACACATATCTTAGTACATCATTTAATAGTATCAAAGTCGACTAGATATGCTAGTCACATACGGCTCATAACTTTAATTTAATATTCATTCAACACAAAGAACATATGTATATATATACAATCAAACATCTTCTTAACTATGATTATTCAACTCTTAAGCATATAACATGATCAAACACAAACACTTAAGAACTTACCTTGGATTTTATCGAATAACTATGGATTGACTAATCGACTAGTTTCGCTTTCCCTTTATCCAAAATTGGCTCCTTATGCTCTTGAGCTTGAATTACACAAATTTAACTTATTGTTAATCATCTAATCAAGCATTGTATCATGACCATATTCGTCTTTCACACATTTTAAACATAGTAATAATCATGCACATTAAAATCAAAGTGCAATTAATCCCATACACAAAAATATACGACACTTCACTTCCATCTACTTATATACACGTATCACATAAGACCATTTCATACTTTCTATCACCTAAACAAACAACAAATTTTCCAATTAATTTCTTGAGTCTACATTCGGCATCTATATCCACAAAAACACATTAGCCGGTTACTATAAATCATCTAAACATTTTTTCACTTAAATCACACATACATATCATGCTAGCACATAACACCATGATTTTGTCCTAATTTGGACAACCAATAATTTAAGTATTACAACAGCATATTAATTAGCTAAGCACCATAAATTTATCCTAATTTGGACAGCCATAAATTTACAGCATTACAGCAGCAAATTAATTAGTAATAAACTATCTTAAGTTCAATTTTAACTCCCTCATGCAGTAACCGAACAGCATGCAAGTTAACTTCCAACATTCGGTCAAAGCATTTAAATAAAAGAATATGCATGCTAAATTTCCAGCATTTGGACAACATTTCAACTTGAAATTTTCCAGCCTTTCACCTCCAATATTTCGAATAATCAAAAGCAAAAATAAGAGTACAACTAATCAATTAAAATTTTTGAACATAATTCAAGGTATATGTTCAAGTAAACATTCATGTTAACTCATAATCAATAAGGTATTAAGTAGAAAATAAAAACATTATTAGCATGCATGCTATCTACATACAACAACCATTCAACTTCCATCTATTATCAACCCTCAATACGCAAAACATCAAAAACAACATCAAAGAAATATAAACATCCATGACCGAATGTCATCTTCATCAATTTACAAAAATTTTGCCATGAGCTAAATTCTATACTTGATGACCACTCCAAATATACAAGGATTTTCCATGAAAGAGCATTAAACATACCTTAATCTATACATTCACCATAGCCGAATGCCTTAGCTTCATTTCCTTTTTCTTTTCTTTATGGTTTTCGGTAAAAAAAGCAAGAAAGGATGGGTGTAACTTTGTTTTTATCACCATTTTCTATTATAAAAATTCATATTTCATTCATTTAATTCTTTAATATAAAAGACGTGAAATGCCCATCACCAACTAACTATTAAAATGCTAAAATAAAAGGTATATTATCTATCACCCATCATCTTGGCTGGCCACTATATTAAAAGTGGTCCATTTGACATGCAAGTCCCCCATGTCAATAATTCATGCATTAATTGGCCACTTTAAAATTCACCTATCATATTTTCAAGTCTTATCACATGAGTCCATTCTTATAAATTAACACCTAATTGATAAAAATCAAGGCACGAAATATTCACACATATAAATTCCACATACAATAAGCACAGAATATAACATCTAATTATTTTTGTGACTCGATTTTGTTGTCCCAAAATCACTTCCCGACTAGGGTCAAATTAGGGCTGTCACAGGCACGATCTGTATGGTGAGAAGTGTACTATCTACACTGATTGCAAGAGCCTCAAGTATCTCCTCACCCAGAAGGAGTTGAATCTTAGGCAGCGTAGATGGGTTGAGTTACTTAAGGATTATGACTACACCATCGAGTACCATCCTGGTAAGGCCAATGTGGTGGTTGATGCATTGAGCTGGAGAGCTATAACCGAACTGAGAGTGATGTTCGCTCAACTTAGTCTTTTTGTCGATGGGAGTCTACTAGCTGAACTTGAAGTGAAACCGACATGGATTGATCAAATCAAAGATAAATAGTTGGGGGATAAGTCTCTTAAGTTTCATTTTCGTCAGGTTGAGAATGGTGCTATTACTGATTTTGAGATTAACAATGATGGGGTACTATGTTTCTGTGGTCGGATTTGTGTACTGAATGATGAGGATTTGAGACTGTCGATTCTAAGGGAGGCGCATAGTAGCCCTTATGTTATACATCCTAGTGGGAATAAAATATATCGAAATCTACGAGAGTTGTACTAGTGGCCAGGGTTGAAGCGTGAAGTTACTGACTTCGTTGCTCACTGTTTGACTTGTTAGTAGGTTAAGGCTGAGCATCAGTTACCTTCAGGTTTGCTGCAGCCTATAAAGATACCGTTATTGAAATGGGAGCGAGTAACGATGGACTTCGTTAGTAGGTTACCTCTAACACCCATTAAGAGGAATTCTGTATGGGTCATCGTGGATTGATTGACCAAGTCTGCTCACTTCATTCCGGTCAGGACGGACTTCTCTTTGCAAAAACTGGCTAAACTCTACATTTTTTAAATAGTAAGGCTACATGGGGTACCTGTCTCGATCATCTCTGATAGGGATCCTCGTTTTACGTCTCGGTTCTGTAAGAAGCTTCATGAAGCTCTGGGTTCAATATTAAACTTCAGTACTGCTTTCCATCCTCAAATAGATGGTCAGTCGGAGAGGGTGATTCAGATACTAGAGGATATGTTAAGGAGCTACGTTATTGGTTTCCGAGGCAGTTGGGAGGAGTACTTGTCATTAGTAGAGTTCGCTTACAATAACAGCTATCAGTCTAGTATACAGATGGCACCTTACGAGGCACTGTATTTTCGTAAGTGTCACATTCCATTATGCTGGACTGAGTTGGGCGAGCGAGGTATTTTGGGTCCGGAATTGGTTTCAGAAACTAAGGATATGGTCCGTTTGATTTGAGATCGACTAAAAGCTACTTTTGATAGGTAAAAGTCCTATGCAGATATGAAGCATCAAGAGATAGAATATTCCGTGGGAGATCTAATTTTCTTTAAAGTCTCGCCATAGAAGAAGATTCTGAGGTTCGGTCGCAAGGGCAAGCTGAGCCTTCAGTTTATTGAGTCATACCGAATTCTGAAACAAGTGGGGCCAGTTGCATACCAATTGGAGCTACCTCCAGAATTAGATCGTATACATGATATTTTCTATGTTTCGATGTTGAGGCGCTACCGCTCTGATCCTACGCACATTGTTCCTGTGGAGGAGATTGAGGTTAAGCCAGATCTAACATTTGAGGAGGAGCTGGTTCAGATTTTAAATCATGACGTTAAGGTCCTGCGAAGGAATTCTATCCCCTTAGTGAAGGTGTTATGGCAGAATCATAGCACTGAGGAGGCCACGTGGGAGCCTGAGGATGCGATGCGGCAGCAATATCCTCACTTATTTTGATCAAGAAAATTTTGAGGCTGAAATTTTCCTTTGGGGGTAGAGTTGTAACACCCCTAAATCATATTAATTTGTTTCTATAAGTTTTGACACACAAGTGTGTATTTTCTTTAGTGGTTAAGTGTTCTGGGTGTGTGTGAGAGGTTCAAAGTTCAAGTCCTAGCTTTGGCGAATTTTGCTTTTTTCTGAATTAAGCCTTAACTTCTAGTCAGCAGGCTTATATTAAAATATTTGTAATTTCATATCTAAATGGGCCTGCTGTGCTGGTGGTTAAGACGTGTGTTGGTGTGTTGGAGGTTTGGAGTTCGAATCCCTGCGCGAGCGGGGGAAGATTAATTTTGTTCGACACTACAATAGAGTTCCAAAGGTAGTAGAATTCTAAGTAGTTACCAAAGATGGGTCTAGTGGAGGAAATTAAGGGATTGAAGGGGTTTACCAAATCGGTTTAGTTTCTATTTTTTTTCAAACTTTAGTTTTCCCGAAATTCTCTTTTGGTTCTAACGTTAGTTGCCTTTCTCTCTTTCATCTCTGCCGAAATTTCTTCTTTTATCTTTCTTTTTTTTTCGTACCTGGTTTCATCTTTGCTGTTCAAAATGGTTCATTGTTGTCCAATCGAGTATCGTGCAAATTCTGTAAGTAGTTTTGGTGCCTTGAAGTTTTGGTTTTTAAGTTAATAATTGAGATTTTTTGTTAACTGTTTTGACAGCTGGAAATCTGGTGTGAAGCTGTTCTAGTGTCGAATCGTAGTGGGAAGCGTTCGTGGTTCTCAAGGTAAGGGTTTTGTACTCGGAAAGTGTCTAATCTGTTTTGAGGTTTTGGTTCAATTTGATCGTTTAAGAGATTAACTGAGTAAAACATGTTCAATTATAGGCTTGGGTTTGCTCGGAAGTGATTACGCATCAAAAACGAACCAGGTGTTGACCCGAAAATACAGAAAACTAGAAATGGTGAAAGCTGAAAAACTATCCTGTCGACACCACATGGGCGTGTTGTCGCCCGTGTGGTAGGCCGCGTGGTCGCCCGTGTGGTAGGCCGTGTAGCAGTACACGGCCGCGCGAGAAAGACACAACCGTGTGGTGGCCAGGTGAAGCCGTATGGGCCACACGGGTGAACCACACGAGCGTGTGGGATTTTGGGCCAAGGCCAATTTAGGCCGTGTGGGCCACACAGGCAGGCCACATGGGCTTTGAGCCCATTTTTTTGAAATAATCTATAAAGTTGCATTGGTCGTCCAACTCGACTGTGACCTACCGTAGGGTCGGTAAGCATTACTTAGACTCCTAATATTGTGATATGATTATGTGATGTATGTATTAAGCATGTTACTCTTAGCATGCGTATATGACCAATTGTATGATCTGTTAAGTTACATTATAGCATGTCATATTTGTATGATGCATTGCATCGGGGTGGGGTTAGTGTTATAATGGAAGAAGTGTTCTAAAAGGCTCTTAAGCCTGATATCTGGCAGCACAGTTGCAATTATCTGATTATGTGTTGCATTTCGATACAACACGGTGTGTTAGGATGGGTGGGTCGATTTTATCCCCACATAGTGTGTTGGGTTGAACGGAGTTGGTGTGTAAGGTTGGTGGGCATGATTCTATTATTTTGTTCTGTTATGCATGTGATATCTGATATGGGCTAAGGCCCAGTTCGCATTTGATTCTGTATCTAAGTGGACTAAGGTTCACACCAATTCTGTAAAGGGCTCAGACCCGGATTATCTGTTATTTGGATATATGACTGACTTCTGCTACTGTGTATATCTTCTATGGGGATTACACACTGAGTTTGTGAAAACTCACCCTTTTCTGTTTAATCTGTGTAGGTAATCCCCAGACTTGATTGATCGGTGCAGCGAATGGCTCAACGGTGACCACACTATCGAACTACTTATTTACAGTTTTTGCTGTTACAGTGCTTATTTCTTGTTGGTATTTTATGTATGATGGACTTTGAGACTATTTGGTTTTTAATTTGGGATTTTGAACTGTTGATTATGGATTTATAAACTACAAAGCAACAAAGTATGATTTTCCTAAAATAAACTAAGATTTTTCTTAAATGAAACGGTTTTAAAAAATTATTTGGGTTTCAAAGGCTTCCACGTAAAAAAAATATTTTAAAAAAAATCAATTAGAACATGGTTTCTCCAAACTAGGTAAAAGTCAATAATTGGAATGATTTGAAGGTCAATGCGTTTTCAAAAACACTCTCATGTGACATCGCCAGATTCGGCTATAACGTCCAGGCCGGGTTTAGGGTGTTACATTTCAAGCATTCTAAGACGTATATATGAAAAAAAATAAGAAGATATGAGTGAGCCATCATAGAATACTTAAGAAAATAACTCGAAAAACACTATTGAAGCAAATTTTCATCAAGATTGAAGATTTCCAATTGATTTCTTAATAAGTTATAATGAGTTTTTTTTATTTTTTATTGGTTATATTGTATCTTGGATGTTTTTATTTTGAAATATGAACTAATTTTCTAAATATTTAAGGAGATGAGCCCTGTGATGGATTCTGTCATTTGATTTTTATTTTACTTAATAAATACTTAATTTCTTATTCTCAATTATGTGTGTTTAATTTTTTATTTGATATTTCTAAAGTATTGATCTATGTTTGTTGTGCTTAAATCGGAGGTTGAATAGGCCTTGTTTAAGAGTAGATCTTGCGTAATTGAGTGGAGTTACATGCAATCCTATAAATAGGATGACATAAATCTACCGAATTATAGTCAAGTATAATAGGAGAATCCATAACACGAGTTAGTGTGATAATAGGATTTTTAAGTAGAAAGAAATTTCAATTAATCAACCTAGGGTCAGTTGCTCTTATACTCAAAAGAGATATTAGTATAATTTAGGTATTTTTATGGATAAATATGCAAAGTAAAGAAATTGCGTAAATAGATTGATAGTGACAGATGAAATCTAGGTGGATTCTTTTCTGGGTATTGTTTTGCTTCTTGGTTATTAATCAATTATTTTCCTGATTTATTTTTTGTTGTATTCGTTAGTTAATTAATTTAGTTAATTGTAATTTTAATTAATTACTCGAATTATTCAGTTAAATAATAGAAAGATAGTTATTACTAATACTTTTAGTTTTTGTGATAATGATATTTTTATTCACCGTAATTATACTATTAGTTGATAAATACACTTGTCTTAATAAAATTTTTAGTTAATATTGCGACACACTAACAAAAGAACACAAAAAAAAGGAGAGGGGAGAGAGTAGTTATTAGTGTACATCAAGAAAAAATATATATATCTCTAAAAAATTGTTTATATCTCTCGTTAAAAGAATATTTTTTTGTGAATTTATTTTACTTTGTTTCCTCGAATCAAAACCAACTACCCGATTGGCTAGTTTGTTATTAAAAAATTCATGGTTTTCTTTTATTTATTGATTCCTATGTCTACCCAAAAATAAATAAAAATAGAACTCAACATGAGCCTCACAATCCTTCCAAAAAAATCCATCGAGGGAATCATATGCCGAGATTTCACTCTCCTCTTTTTCCTTTTACTTTTTCCACACTAAAATTTGATTTTTAAAATTATTAAATAATAGAACTAAGTTTGATTTTTAAAGTTGTCTTTAAAATGAAAATCTTATCTTAAGTATAAAAATTAATATTTAAATTCTAAACTTATAAAAATTTTAAAATAAAATAAGTCAAATTATACTATTAGATCGTTTATTTTGTGTAAGTTGTGAATTTAGTACCTATTCTTTAATTTGATCAATTTTAATCCTTCTACTTCTTGAATTTTAAAATTTTAGTCCTAACTAATTTGTAGCAGTTAAATTTATTTGGTTAACTTATGCTACTAGTCCTATATTCTGCTTGAAGTTATAGATTTAGTTTATGTCCTTCAACTGAATATTTTTAATAGTTATATTTTTTTTAATTTCGATATTTCAGTCTGAATGCAAACGACGATTGTTAAATCTATTAACTAATTCTTTTTATGAATAATATATGAAAATAACAAACTGTCATAATATTAGAAATACCACAATATATTTGATGTATCAAATTATGAAATAATAGAACTAAAATTTTCAAAATTTTAAAATTACAAGAATTAAAAATAACAAAGTTAATGTACACTACTTATACAAAGTTTAAGCCCTAATAACAAAATTTGACCAATAAAACAAGTGTGAGTAACCAAGATTCTAAATACTCTAGAGGGAGTTATGGAAGATGAAGGAACATGGAAGTAAACCACACAAAATGCAGTACTACTTAAATTTAACCTACCTTCGGAAGAAGACACGTAAGATTCTTAGTTGCCATACAAAAACAAGACAACACATGTAAAGTCTTTGACAGAGTGATGACGTGTAAACCAACTCCCCACCCATTCTCTCTTTGGTTTTATTCCCACACATCAACTAAACCCCGCTCCCTTCTCTCTAAAATCTAATCTTTCTATCTTCTCTTTCAACCCTCACCCATCCACCTAAGCCCTTTCCCTTCCATTCCATGAACGTACTACATCCTCAAGACATGAAAAACACGACACCCCAGCAGCCGCCGGAACAACCCAACAAAACTCAGCAGCCAGACCACGATGGAACAAACTCTGAGATGGAAACATGTCATGTGAAGTGTCGTGTGTCTTCACCGGCTCCGGAAGTAGGAGCGAATCATGAGGTTAAAGAAGAAGAAGCAATGAGGGCGGATGAATCTGAAGAAGACAATGGACGGGAGAAACTGAAGAGGCATAGGATTGAAGTGGCGGGCAATGTTTGGATTCCAGACATATGGGGTCAAGAACAGCTTTTGAAGGATTGGATTGATTGTTCTGCATTTAATGATTCTTTGGTGCCTCATGGGATCATGTCAGCTCGTGCTGCTTTGGTTGAGGAAGGAAGAAGAGCCAATTCTGGCGGATTTAGAATAGAAAACAGGTGTTAAATTTATTATTATTATTATTATTATTATTATTATTTCCTTCGTGTGTTTTAGTTAACCAAAATTGAGATAAAAAAAAGAGGATACATTTTAATAATGGATGGTTTGATTTCATTTTCTGCTTTACGTATGAGATTTGCCAGAGTTATTATGTTGCTACTTTTATATTTTTTATTTTTTATGATAAATGAAATTTGATTTAGTTATGTTATGACATTCAAACAGGAAAAAGAATAATAAAATATGGAATCTAAAGGATGTCACTTCACCGACTAATTAAAGATATGATTTCGATTTTATAATCTAATCTTTACCAGCTCATTCAGGACAGAAGACGCAGTATGTGAGGTTAGTCAAAATCATGGTTATCACCAAGAGCACATTGTGGGGGAGAAACTTAGCCCAACCCTCCAACACGGCTGACCTGGTTCAGTGGTGCAAACCATTGGGGGCTTTTCTGAAGATGACAAATTAAGAACTATACTACTTTTTTCTATAAAGCAGTTGTTCGTGCTTTTCTTTTCTTTTCTTTTTCTGCATTGGCCAATTTGTTACTAAAATTCATGTCCCATATCGGCCAAAGCAGTCAGTGTCTACCTTGAATCAGCTCGCTGGTGTAATAGACAAGGTGATGCTGTAAATAAAAGGAAAAGATAAGGTGAAATAGGAAAATCCTTTTTTACTACCAATGCTTCGCTTGAAGGTTGGAATCTAAGAGGGTCTTATGGATGAATAACCTTAGCAAAAGGCCAAGGGAGTTCGAAATAGGAAAATTCTAACTCAACAATGTTGTAGGTGGGCTGCTGGTTCAACATGCTTGGCCTAAGTGATGGAGAATACCGTCTAACAGTCAGACTAGTAAAGCTAAAGAAATGGACATTTACTAACAAGTTGCATTTTATTTTGATTATTTTCTGGATGGTTTTGCTATCATTCAAAGGCAATCATTAGAACATTTCATCAGATGACAAAATGTGCCCATTAACTGAGCCAACTACCAGACTAAAGTATTCAACCATGCATAAAGAAATTATCTATACTTGTGATTTTTATTCATTTCTACTTTTATGCACATGTACTGAATTTTAAAAATAAAAATAAAAAATCAAGCCTCACGCATTACCTACAATAAAGAATATAATCCTTGTTAATTTCCATGAGAGGGAATCTTACACTAGAGCATCATTGTACTGAATTTACGACCTTGGCATGAGCCGCCTTCATCAATAGCAATTTATATGAAGCTCCATTCATCAATACTAGAACCACAGAATAAACCAATCCGCACCGTAGCCATCTTCATAACCTAAAAAGTATGAAAGTATCCTGGCAAAAACTTTTGATATGCACATCATTCGTTCAATTTTGCTCAAACTTTAAACAATCATCTTCTTAGTGTGAGTTATAATTGCTAACAAACATCAATAGTAACTTATGGAAAAGCTAGCATAACATTATAACTTGTGGCATGTATTACAACTCATGAAAGAATGAATCTATTCATCAAAGTTAACTATACACTATAGTAGTCATACATTATATAAAGTAGAACTCTCAACTGATTTACAACAATACTCTAACAGAGTCTAACAGACCCTAACTAATACAATTAGTCTAACATTCCCCTTCCAGTATCTGGCACAAACTGGTGGTAGCAACAACATTCATTTGATCCCGACATCAAGAAAAAGCTCTAAATGTCAATGGTTTGGTCAACATATTAGCCACCGGATCACACCCAGGAACAAAATTCACGCAAAGCTTATCACTCAGAACCCTTTTCACGAACAAAATGAATGTCCAACTCCACATGTTTCACTCTAGCATGCAGCTTAGGATTAGCAGCTAATGTAACACCCCTTACCCGTACCCAAGACCGGGACAAAGTGTGAGGTGTTACCAGACACATACTCAGACATTTCGGAAAGATGAGTTATAAAATTTCATTTCCAAATTCAAACTAATTGAACAAAATCATGTTGTCCCTATTATAGGCCTACGGGGCCCAAACCGTGCATGATTAGCGGTCAGAGACTAAACCGAGATCTATAGAAAATTTTAGTAAAATGCCTAGGGTTATGCCTTATACGCCCATGTAGAGGCAAAGCACACGTCCGTGTGCTTGGGGACACGCCCATGCCCTCACCTATGTTGAATTATTTGATTTATTTTCCATTTGAACTTACAGGGGTTTTCATACGGCCAAGCACACACCTGTGTCCTTGGCCCGTGTCCCTCACATGGCCTAGACATGGCTGTGTCCAAAAACCTGGACATTCTGTTTATGACATCATCACTCATTTGGGGCACACGGGCACTCATTTGGGGGCACACGGCCAAGGCACATGCCCGTGTGCTAGGTCGTGTCCTCCACACGGTTGAGACACAAGGTCGTGTCTCTGCTCGCGTATTTACTACCATGCAAACTGACCTATAATTCCAAGTGCAGGGACACACGACCATACCACACGCCCATGAGGCTAGCCGTGTGTCACACACGGCCTAGACACATGCCCGTATGCCTACCCATGTGGACCATTTTGAAGGCTATTTTTAAGCCTTTGGTCACCCTTAACCAACCATAAATACCACAATGGTTTTCGGACATTTATCAAGGTATAGTAGTACCCTTAAACTTTCTTGGCCAAGGTTATACACGTTACTATATTCTTATTTTAATCTATGATCATAATACCCTCTTTGTCTTAGGATTACTCTGTCAATTAATCACATTTTATAATCATGACCTTATGACTAACCATTCCAAT